>NC_140084.1:29849004-30321504 GCF_964194135.1 Talpa europaea
GCTTAATCTTCTCTTATTTCTGCTTATTTGGTTATTCTTCTGTTATTTCTGTTTTATCGTCTTATTCTTCTGTTATTTCTGCTTTTTCATCTTATTCTTCCTATTCTACTTCTTGCTCTTCTTGTTCCTCTAGTTCTTTTTGTTCTTCTTGTTGTTCTACATCTCCAAATTCTTCTTCTTCATTTACTTCTGTTTCTTCTGCATTTCTGCTTTTTCAATTACTCTTCTTCTGCTGCTTCTTCCTTAGCTTAATCTTCTGTTATTTCTGCTTATTTGGCTTATTCTTCTGTTATTTCAGCTTTTTCGTCTTATTATTCTCTTATATCTGCTTTTTCGGCTTATTCTGTGATTTCTGCTTTTCCGGCTTCTTCTTTTTCTTCTTTTTCTTCTTCTTCTTCTTCTTCTTCTTCTTGAAGAAGAAGAAGAAAAAGAAGAAGAAGAAGAAGAAGAAGAAGAAGAAGAAGAAGAAGAAGAAGAAGAAGAAGAAGAAGAAGAAGAAGAAAGAGAAGGAGAAGGAGAAGGAGAAGGAGAAGGAGAAGGAGAAGGAGAAGAAGAAGAAGAAGAAGAAGAAGAAGAAGAAGAAGAAGAAGAAGAAGAAGAAGAAGAGGAGGAGGAAATAGAAGAAGAAGAGGAATAAAGAGAAGAAGAACAAGAACAAGAACTAGAAGAACAAGAAGAAGAACAAGAAGAAGAACAAGAAGAAGAACAAGAACAAGAAGAAGAACAAAAAGAAAAAAAATGCAGAAGAGGAAGAAGCAGAAGCCAAAGAAGAAGCAGAGCAGAAGAATAAAAAGAAGAAGAAGAAGAGGAAGACGAAGTGGAAGAAGAGGAAGAAAAAGAAGAAAAATAAGAAGAGGAAGACTAAGAAGAAGAAGACGAAGAGGAAGAAGAACAAGAAGAAGAACAAGAAGAAGAACAACAACAAGAAGTAGAACAAGCAGAAAAACAAGTAGAAGAGGAAGAAGCAGAAGCCGAAGAAGAATCAGAGCAGAAGAAGAAAAAGAAAAAAAGAAGAGCAAGAGGTAGAAGAGGAAGAAGTATAAGAAAAAGAGGAAGAAGAAGAAGAAGAAGAAGAAGAAGAAGAAGAAGAAGAAGAAGAAGAAGAAGAAGAAGAAGAAGAAGAAGAAGAAGAAGAAGAAGAAGAAGAAGGAGAAGAAGAAGAAGAAGAAAGCAGCAGAAGAAGAACAACAACAAGAAGAATAACAAGCAGAAAAACAAGCAGAAGAAGAGGCAGAAGGTGAAGAAGAAGAAAAAGAAAAAGAAGAAGAGGAAGAGGAAGAAGAGGAAGAAGAAGTAGAAGAAGAAGAGAAAAAGAAGAAGAAGAGGAAGAAAAAGAACAAGAACAAGAATAAGAACAAAAACAAGAAGAACAAGAAGACGAACCAGAAGAAGAACAACAACAAAAAGAAGAACAAGCAGAAAAACAAGCAGAAGAAGAAGTAGAAGAACAAGAAGAACAACAAAAACAAGTGTAATAACAAGCAGAAAAACAAGCAGAAGAAGAAGAAGAAGTAGAAGAAGAAGACGATGAAGGAGAAGGAGATGGAGAAGGAGAAGGAGTAGAGAAGGAGAAAAGAAGAAGAAGAAGAAGAAGAAGAAGAAGAAGAAGAAGAAGAAGAAGAAGAAGAAGAAGAAGAAGAAGAAGAAGAAGAAGAAGAAGAAGAAGAAGAAGATTAAGAAGAACAAGAACAAGAACAAGAACAAGAACAAGAAGAACAAGAAGAAGATGAACAAGAAGAAGAACAAGAAGAAGAACAAGAAGAACAAGAAGAAGAAATACAAGAAGAAGAACTAGCAGTAAAACAAGCAGAATAGGAAGAAGCAGAAGCCGAAGAAGAAGCAGAGCAGAAGAAGAAAAAGAAAAAGAAGAAGAGGAAGAGAAAGAGGAAGAAGAGGAAGAAGAGGAAGAAGAAGAAGAAGAAGAAGAAGAAGAAGAAGAAGAAGAAGAAGAAGAAGAAGAAGAAGAAGAAGAAGAAGAAGAAGAAGAAGAAGAAGAAGAAGAAGAAGAAGAAGAAGAAGAAGAAGAAGAGGAAGAAGAGGAAGAAGAATAAGAAGGAGATGGAGGAGGAGGAGGAGGAGGTGGAGGAGGAGGAGAAGAAGAGTTAGGGTTAGTTTTTCTGTTAGCGTTAGAGTTAGGTTTAGATATTTGTTGACGGTTATGATTAGGGTTAGGTTTAATGTTTGGAGGGTTAGGTTTAGTGTGCGGTTTTTGGTTAGGGAGAGGGTTAGGGTTAGGGTTAATATTATGGTTAGGTTTAGGATTACGGTTAGATTTAGGGTTATGGTTAGGGTTTGGTTTAAATTTAGGGTTAGAGTTAGGGTTAAGGTCAGGATATGTGTTAGTGTTGTTTTTTGGTAGTGTTAGATTTAGGATTAGGTTTCGGGTTAATGTTAGTGTAATCTTTATGGTTAGACTTTTGTATTGGATAAGGGTTAGCGTTAGATTTAGGGTTAGACTTAGAAGAAGAAGAAGGAGATGAAGAAGATGAAGAAGAAGAAGAAGAGGAAGAAGAAGAAGCGGAAGAGGAAGAGGAAGAGAAAGAAGAAGAGGAAGAATAAGAAGAGGAAGAAGAAGAGGAAGAAGAAGAAGAAGAAGAAGAAGAAGAAGAAGAAGAAGAAGAAGAAGAAAAAGAAGAAGAGGAGGAAATAGAAGAAGAAGAGGAGGAAATAGAAGAAGAAGAGGAATAAAGAATAAAACATGATGTAGAACAAGAACAAGAACTAGAAGAACAAGAAGAAGAACAAGAAGAAGAACAAGAAGAAGAAAACAACAGGAAGAAGAACAAAAGAAAAAATAGCAGAAGAAGAAGAAGCAGAAGCCAAAGAAGAAGCAGAGCAGAAGAATAAAAAGAAGAAGAAGAAGAGGAAGACGAAGTGGAAGAAGAAAAGAGGAAAAATTGAGAAAAAGAAGAAAAATAAGAAGAGGAAGAGTAAGAAGAAGAAGACGAAGAGGAAGAAGAACAAGAAGAAGAACAAGAAGAAGAAAAACAACAAGAAGAACAAGCAGAAAAACAAGTAGAAGAGGAAGAAGTAGAAGCCGAAGAAGAATCAGAGCAGAAGAAGAAAAAGAAAAAAAGAAGAAAGAACTGAAGAGGTAGAAGAGGAAGAAGTATAAGAAAAAGAGGAAGAAGAAGAAGAAGAAGAAGAAGAAGAAGAAGAAGAAGAAGAAGAAGAAGAAGAAGAAGAAGAAGAAGAAGAAGAAGAAGAAGAAGAAGAAGAAGAGAAGAAGAAGAAGAAGAAGCAGAAGAAGAAGAAGAAGAGAAGAAGAGGATGAAGGAGAAGGAGATGGAGAAGGAGAAGGAGTAGAGAAGGAGAAAAGAAGAAGAAGAAGAAGAAGAAGAAGAAGAAGAAGAAGAAGAAGAAGAAGAAGAAGAAGAAGAAGAAGAAGAAGAAGAAGAAGAAGAAGAAGAAGAAGAACAAGAACAAGAAGAAGAAGAACAAGAAAGAAGAAGAAGAAGAAGAAGAAGAAGAAGAAGAAGAAGAAGAAGAAGAAGAAGAAGAAGAAGAAGAAGAAGAAGAAGAAGAAGAACAAGAACAAGAACAAGATCTAGAAGAATAAGTAGAGCAAGAAGTAGAATCAGAAGAATAAGAGGAAAAAGCACAATAACAGGAGAATAAGCTAAAGAAAAAGCAAAAAAAAAAACAGAAGAAGAAGAAGTAATTGAAAAAGCAGAAACTGCAGTAGAAACAAAAGAAGATGATGAAGAAGAAGAGGGTGATGTAGAACAACAAGAAGAACAAGAAGACTAGAAGAACAAGAAGAACAAGAAGTAGAAACAGAAGAATAAGACGAAAAAAGTAGAAATAACAGAAGAATAAGCCGAAAAATCAGAAATGACAGAAGAATAAGCCGATGAAGAAGCAGAAGAAGAAGTAATTTAAAAAACATAAATGCAGAAGAAACAGAAGTAGATGAAGAAGAGGAAGAAGGAGATGTAGAACTACAAGAAGAACTAGAAGAACATGAACAAGTAGAAGAAACAGAAGAATAAGAGGAAAAAGCAGAAATAACAGAAGAATAAACCGTAAAAGCAGAAAAAACAGAAGAATAAGACGAAAAAGCAGAAATATCAGAAGAATAAGCCAAAAAATAAGAAATAACAGAAGATTAAGCTGAGGAAGAAGCATAAGAATCAGAAGAGAAGAAGTAATTGAAAAAACAAATTATGCAGAAGAAACAGAAAAAGATGAAGAAGAAGGAGATGTAGAACTACAAGAAGAACAAGAAGAGCAAGAAGAAGAAGAAGAAACAGAAGAATGAGAGGAAAAAGCAGAAATGATAGAAGAATAAGCCGAAAAAGAAGAAATAAGAAAAGAATAAGCTGAAGAAGGAGAAGATGAAGAAAGAAGTAATTGAAAAGCAGAAATTGCATTAGAATCAAAAGAAAATGAACAAGATGAAGAAGGAAATGTAGAACTACAAGAAGAAAAACACGAACTAGAAGAACAAGAAGAACAAGAAGAAGAAACAGAAGAATAAGAGGAAAAAGCAGAAATAACAGAAGAATAAGCCAAAAAAGGAGAAATAACAGAAGAATAAGCCGAAAGCAGATAAGAAAAGAATCAGCTGAAGAAGAAGTGGAAGAATCAGAAGAAGAAGAGGTAACTGAAAAAGCAAAAAATGCAGAAGAAACAGAAGAAGAGGAAGAAGAAGAAGTTGATGATGAACTACAAGAAGAACAAGAAGAAGTAAAAGAACAAGATGAGCAAGAAGTAGAATAGGAAGAATAAGCCGAAAAATCAGAAATAACAGAAGAATAAGCTGAAAAAGCAGAAACAACAGAAGAATAAGACAAAAAAGCACAAATAACAGAAGAATAAGCAAAAAAAAAAAGCAGAAATAACAGATTACCTGAGGAAGAAGGAGAAGAAGCAGAAAAAGAAGTAATTGAAAAAAAAGTGCAGAAGAAACAGAAGAAGATGAAGAAGAGGAAGAAGGAGATGTAAAACTAAAAGAAGAACAAGAAGAACTAGAAGAACAAGAAGTGCAAGAAGTACAATCAGAAGAATAAGACGAAAAAACAGAAATAACAGAAGAATAAGCCGAAAAAGCAGAAATAACAGGAGAATAAGCCGAAAAGCAGAAATCACAGAAGAATAAGTTGAAGAAGAAGCAGAAGAAGCAGGAGAAGAAGAAGTAATTGAAAAAGCAGAAAATGCAGTAGAAACAGAAGAAGATGAAGAAGAAGAGGGTGATGTAGAACTACAAGAAGAACAAGAAGACTAGAAGAACAAGAAGAACAAGAAGTAGAAACAGAAGAATAAGACGAAAAAGTAGAAATAACAAAAGAATAAGCCAAAAAAAGAGAAATAACAGAAGAATAAGCTGAAAAATCAGAAATAACAGAATAAGCCAAAAAAGCAGAAATAAGAGAAGAATAGGACGAACAAGCTGAAATAACAGAATAAGCCAAATAAGCAGAAATTATAGAAGATTAAGCTAAGGAAGAAGCAGAAGAAGTAGAAGTAATTGAAAGAGCAAAAATGCAGAAGAAACAGAAGAAGATGATGAAGAAGAAGAAAAGGAGATGTAGAACAACAAGAAGAACAAGAAGAACTAGAAGAACAAGAGGAAGAAGAAGAAGAAACAGAAGAATGAGAGGAACAATCAGAAATAACAGAAGAATAAGCTGAAAAAGTAGAAATAAGAGAAGAATAAGACAAAAAACAGAAATAACAGAAGAGTAAGCCAAATAAGCAGAAATAAGACAAGATTAAACTGAGGAATAAGCAGAAGAAGCAGAAGAAGAACAAGTAATTGAAAAAGCAAAAAATGCAGAAGAAACAGAAGAAAATGAAGAAGGAGATGTAGAACAAAAGAAGAACAAGAAGACTAGAAGAACAAGAAGAACAACAAGAAGAAACAGAAGAATAACCGAAAATTCAGAAATAACAGAAGAATACGCCGATAAATCAGAAATAACAGAAGAATAAGCTGATGAAGAAGCAGTAGAAGAAGAAGTAATTGAAAATGCATAAATGCAGAGAAACAGAAGAAGATGAAGAAGAAGGAGATGTAGAACTTCAAGAAAAACAAGAAGATCTAGAAGAAGAAAAGCAAGAAGTAGAATCAGAAGAATAAGCCGAAAAAGCAGAAATAACAGTAGAAGAAGCTGCAGAAGAAGCAAAAGAAGTAGAAGAAGAAAAAGAAGTAATTCAAAAAGCATAAAATGCAGTAGAAACAGAAGAAGATGATGAAGAAGAAGAGGGTGATGTAGAACTACAGGAAGAACAAGAAGACTAGAAGAACAAGAAGAACAAGAAGTAGAATCAGAGGAATAAGACAAAAAAGCAGAAAAATCAGAAATAACAGAAGAATAAGCCGAAAAGCAGAAATAGGAGAAGAATCAGCTGAAGGAGAAGCAGAAGAAGAAGTAACTGAAAAAGCAGAAAATGCATTACAATCAGAAGAAGATGAACAACAAGAAGAAGGAGATGTAGAACTACAAGAAGAACAACAAAAACTAGAAGAACAAGAAGAACAAGAAGTAGCAGAGTAGAATAAGATGAAAAAGTAGAAATACAGAAGAATAAGCCAAAAAAGAAATAACAGAAGAATAAGCCAAAAAAAGCAGAAATAACAGAAGTTTAAGCTGAGGAAGAAGCAGAAGAAAAAGAAGTAATTGATAAAGCAAAAATGCAGAAGAAGCAGAAGTAGATGAAGAAGAAGGAGATGTAGAACTACAAGAAGAACAAGAAGATCTAGAAGAATAAGTAGAGCAAGAAGTAGAATCAGAATAATAAGAGGAAAAGGCACAAATAACAGGAGAATAAGCAAAAGAAAAAGCAAAAAAAAAAAACAGAAGAAGTAAGTGAAAAAGCAGAAACTGCAGTAGAAACAAAAGAAGATGAAGAAGAAGAAGAGGGTGATGTAGAACTACAAGAAGAACAAGAAGACTAGAAGAACAAGAAGAACAAGAAGTAGAAACGGAAGAATAAGACGAAAAAGTAGAAATAACAGAAGAATAAGCCGAAAAAGTAGAAATAACATAAGAAGAAGCCGAAAAAGCAGAAATTACAGAAGAATAAGCTGATGAAGAAGCAGAAGAAGAAGAAGTAATTTAAAAAACATAAGTGCAGAAGAAACAGAAGAAGATAAAGAAGAGGACGAAGGAGATGTAGAACGACAAGAAGAACAAGAAGAACTAGAAGAACAAGAAGAAGAAGAAGATACAGAAGAATAAGAGGAAAAAGCAGAAATAACAGAAGAATAAAGCGAAAAAGCAGAAATAACAGAGGAATAAGACGCAAAAGCAGAAATATCAGAAGAATAGGCCAAAATATAAGAAATAACAGAAGATTAAGCTGAGGAAGAAGCATAAGAAGCAGAAGAGAAGAAGTAATTGAAAAAAAATTATGCAGAAGTAAAAGAAAAAGATGAAGAAGAAGGAGATGTAGAACTACAAGAAGAACAAGAAGCACTAGAAGAACAAGAAGGGCAAGAAGTAGAATCAGAAGAATAAGACGAAAAAGCAGAAATGATAGAAGAATAAGCCGAAAAAGCAGAAATAAGAGAATAATAAGCTGAAGAAGAAGGAGAAGAAGAAGTAATTGAAAAAGCAGAAAATGCATTAGAAACAAAAGAAAATGAGCAAGATGAAGAAGGAGATGTAGAACTACAAGAAGAACAAGAAGAACTAGAAGGACAAGAAGAACAAGAAGAAACAGAAGAATAAGAGGAAAAAGCAGAAATAACAGAAGAATAAGCCATAAAAGCAGAAATAACAGAAGAATAAGCCGGAAATGCAGATAAGAATAGAATAAGCTGAAGAAGAAGTAGAAGAATCAGAAGAAGAAGAGGTTCTTGAAAAAGCAAAAAATGGAGAAGAAACAGAAGAAGATGAAGAAGAAGAAGGAGATGTAGAAATACAAGAAGAACAAGAAGAACTAGAAGAACAAGAAGTGCAAGAAGTAGAATCAGAAGAATAAGACGAAAAAGCAGAAATAACAGAAGAATAAGCCGAAAAAGCAGAAATAACAGGAGAATAAGTTGAAGAAGTAGACGAAGCAGAAAAAGAAGAAGTAATTGAAAAAGCATAAATGCAGCAAAACAGAAGGAGATGAAGAAGCAGATATAGAACTACAAGAAGTACAAGAAGATCTAGAAGAATAAGAAGAGCAAGAAGTAGAAACAGAAGAATAAGCCGCAAAAGCAGAAATAACAGAAGAATAAGCTGAAAAAGCAACAATAACAGAAGAATAAACTGCAGAAGAAGCAAAAGAAGCAGAAGAAGAAGAAGTAATTGAAAAAGCAGAAAATGCAGTAGAAACAGAAGAAGATGATGAAGAAGAAGAGGGTGATGTAGAAATACAAGAAGAACAAGAAGACTAGAAGAACAAGAAGAACAAGAAGTAGAAACAGAAGAATAAGACAAAAAGCAGAAATAAAAGAAGAATGAGCAGAAAAGCAGAAATATCGAAGAATAAGCTGAAGAAAAAGCAGAAGAAGCAGAAGAAGAAGTAACTGAAAAAGCAAAAAATGCAGAGGAAACAGAAGAAGATGAAGAAAAAAAAGGAGATGTAGAACTACGAGAGGAACAAGAAGAACTAGAAGAACAAGAAGAAAAAGAAAAAGAAACAAAAGAATAAGAGGAAAAAGCAGAAATAACAGAAGAATAAGCCGAAAAAGCGGAAATAACAGAAGAATAAGCCAAAAAAGCAGCTATAACACAAGATTAAGCTGAGGAAGAAGCAGAAGAAGCAGAAGAAGAAGAAGAAGAAATTGAAAAAGCAAAAATGCAGAAAAAACAGAAGAAGATGAAGAAGAAGAAGAAGGAGATGTAGAACAACAAGAAGAACAAGAAGAACTAGAAGAACAAGAAGAGCAAGAAGTAGAATAGGAAGAATAAGACGAAAAAGCAGAATTAACAGAAGAATAAGACGAAAAAGTAGTAAAAACAGAAGAATAAGCCAAATAAGCAGAAATAACAGAAGATTAAGCAGACGAAGAAGCAGAAGAAGCAGAAGAAGAACAAGTAATTGAAAATAAAAGGCAGAAGAAACAGAAGAAGATGAAGAAGGAGATGTAGAACTAAAGAACAACAAGAAGAACTAGAAGAACAAGAAGTGCAAGAAGTAGAATCAGAAGAATAAGAAGAAAAAGCAGAAATAACAGAAGAATGAGCTGCAGAAGAAGCAGAAGAAGAAGTAATTGAAAAAGCAGAAAATTCAGTAGAAACAGAAGGAGATGAAGAAGCAGATGTAGAACTATAAGAAGAACAAGAAGAACTAGAAGAATAAGAAGAGCAAGAAGTAGAATCAGAAGAATAAGCCGCAAAAGCAGAAATAACAGGAGAATAAGCCGAAAAAGCAGAAATAACAGAAGAATAAGCTGCAGAAGAAGCAAAAGAAGCAGCAGAAGAAGAAGTAATTGAAAAGGCAGAAAAAGCAGTATAAACAGAAGAAGATGAAGAAGAAGAAGAGGGTGATGTAGAACTACAAGAAGAACAAGAAGACTTGAAGAACAAGAAGAACAAGAAGTTGAAACAGAAGAATAAGACAAAAAGCAGAAATAGAAGAATGAGCAGAAAAAGCAGAAATACAGAAGAACAAGCTGAAGAACAAGCAGAAGAAGCAGAAGAAGAAGTAATTGAAAAAGAAAAAAATACAGAGGAAACAGAAGAAGATGAAGAAGAAAAAAAGGAGATGTAGAACTATGAGAGGAACAAGAAGAACTAGAAGAACAAGAAGAACAAGAAGAGGAAACAAAAGAATAAGAGGAAAAAGCAGAAATAACAGAAAAATTAGCTGAAGAAGAAGCAGAAGAAGCAGCAGAAGGAATTGAAAAAGCAGAAACTGCAGTAGAAACAGAGGAAAATGAAGAAGAAGAAGAGGGTGATGTAGAACTACAAGAAGAACAAGAAGACTCGAGGAACAAGAAGAACAAGAAGTAGAAACAGAAGAATAAGCCGGAAATTCAGAAAAAACAGAAGAATATGCCGTTAAAGCAGAAATAACAGAAGAATAAGCTGATGAAGAAGCAGTAGAAGAAGAAGTAATTGAAAAAGCAGAAAATGCAGTAGAAGCAGAAGAAGATGAAGAAGAAGAGGGTGATGTAGAACTACAAGAAGAATAAGAAGAGCAAGAAGTAGAATCAGAAGAATAAGTCGCAAAAGCAGAAATAACAGAAGAATAAGCCAAAAAAGCAGCAATAACAGAAGAATAAGCTGCAGAAGAAGCCAAAGAAGCAGAAGAAGAAGAAGTAATTCAAAAAGCAGAAAATGCAGTAGAAACAGAAGAAGATGAAGAAGAAGAGGGTGATGTAGAAATACAAGAAGAACAAGAAGACTAGAAGAACAAGAAGAACAAGAAGTAGAAACAGAAGAGTAAGACGAAGAGCAGAAATAACAGAAGAATGAGCAGAAAAGCAGAAATACCGAAGAATAAGCTGAAGAAGATGCAGAGGAAGAAGTAATTGAAAAAGCAAAAAATGCAGAGGAAACAGAAGATGAAGAAGAAAAAAAGGAGATGTAGAACTACGAGAGGAACAAGAAGAACTAGAAGAACAAGAAGAAAAAGAAAAAAACAAAAGAATAAGAGGAAAAAGCAGAAATAACAGAAGAATAAGCCGAAAAAGCAGAATTAACAGAAGATTCAGCTGAATAAGAAGCAGAAGAAGCAGCAGAAGGAATTGAAAAAGCAGAAACTGCAGTAGAAACAGAGGAAGATGATGAAGAAGAAGAGGGTGATGTAGAACTACAAGAAGAACAAGAAGACTAGAAGAACAAGAAGTAGATACAGAAGAACAAGACGAAAAAGTATAAATAACAGAAGAATAAGCCGAAAAATCAGAAATAACAGAAGAATAAGCCGATGAAGAAACAGAGGAAGCAGAGGAAGAAGAAGTAATTTTAAAAACATAAGTGCAGTAGAAACAGAAGAAGATGAAGAAGAGGAAGAAGGAGATGTAGAACTACAAGAAGAACAAGAAGAACTAGAAGAACAAGAAGAAGATGAAGAAACAGAAGAATAAGAGGAAAAAGCAGAAATGACAGAACAATAAGACGAAAAAGCAGAAATATCAGAAGAATAAGCCAAAAAATCAGAAATAACAGAAGATTAAGCTGAGGAAGAAGCAGAAGAAACAGAAGAGAACAAGTAATTGAAAAAATAAAAAATACAGAAGAAACAGAAGAAGATGAAGAAGAAGAGGATGTAGAACTACAAGAAGAACAAGATGAACTAGAAGAACAAGAAGAGCAAGAAGTAGAATCAGAAGAATAAGCCGAAAAAGCAGAAATAAGAGAAGAATAAGCTGAAGAAGAAGGAGAAGAAGAAGAAGAAGGAGAAGAAGTAATTGAAAAAGCAGAAAAGGCATTAAAAACAGAGGAAGATGAACAAGATGAAGAAGGAGATGTAGAACAACAAGAAGAACAAAAGAACTAGAAGAACAAGAAGAAGAAACACAAGAATAAGAGGAAAAAGCAGAAATAACAGAAGAATAATCCAAAAAAGCAGAAATAACAGAAGAATAAGCCGAAAAAGCAGAAATAAGAATAGAATCAGCTGAAGAATTTGAAGAATCAGAAGAGGTAATTGAAAAAGCAAAAATTCAGAAGAAACAGAAGAAGATGAAGAAGAAAGACGAGATGCAGAAATACAAGGAGAAGAAGAAGAACCGGAAGAACAAGAAGAGCAAGAAGTAGAATAGGAAGAATAAGGCGCAAAAGCAGAAAAAACAGAAGAATAAGCTGAAAAACCAGAAATAACAGAAGAATAAGCCGAAAAAGCAGAAATAACAGAAGAATGAGCAGAAAAAGCAGAAATACAGAAGATTAAGCTGAAGAAAAAGCAGAAGAACCAGAAGAAGAAGTAATTGAAAAAGCAAAAAATGCAGAGGAAACAAGAAGATGAAGAAGAAAAAAAGGAAATGTAGAACTATAGAGGAACAAGAAGAACTACAAGAACAAGAAGAAGAAACAAAGGAATAAGAGGAAAAAGCAGAAATAACAGAAGAATAAGACGAAAAATCTGAAATAACAGAAGAATAAGCCGAAAAAGCAGAAATAAAAGAAGAATGAGCAGAAAAAGCAGAAATACAGAACAATAAGCTGAAGAAGAAGCAAAAGAAGCAGAAGAAAAAGAAATTGAAAAAGCAAAAAATGTAGAGGAAACAGAAGAAGATGAAGAAGAAAAAAAGGAGATGTAGAACTGCGAAAGGAACAAGAAGAACTAGAAGAACAAGAAGAACAAGAAGAAGAAACAAAAGAATAAGACGAAAAAGCAGAAATAACAGAAGAATAAGCCAAATAAGCAGAAATAACAGAAAACTAAGCTGAGGAAGAAGCAGAAGAAGAACAAGTAATTGAAAAAGCAAAAAATGCAGAAGAAACAGAAGAAGATGAAGAAGGAGATGTAGAACAAAAGAAGAACAAGAAGAACTAGAAGAACAAGAAGAAGAAGAAGAAACAGAAGAATGAGAGGAACAATCAGAAATAACAGAAGAATAAGCCGAAAAAGCAGAAATAACAGGAGAATAAGGCGATAAAGCAGAAATAACAGAAGAAGAAGCTGCAGAAGAAGCCAAAGAAGCAGAAGAAGAAGAAGTAATTCAAAAGGCAGAAAATGCAGCAGAAACAGAAGAAGATGATGAAGAAGAAGAGGGTGATGTAGAACTACAGGAAGAAGAAGAAGAAGAAGAAGAAGAAGAAGAAGAAGAAGAAGAAGAAGGAGAAGGAGAAGGAGAAGGAGAAGGAGAAGGAGAAGGAGAAGGAGAAGGAGAAGGAGAAGGAGAAGGAGAAGGAGAAGGAGAAGGAGAAGGAGAAGGAGAAGGAGAAGGAGAAGGAGAAGGAGAAGGAGAAGGAGAAGGAGAAGGAGAAGGAGAAGGAGAAGGAGAAGGAGAAGAAGGAGAAGGAGGAGAAGGAGAAGGAGAAGGAGAAGGAGAAGGAGAAGGAGAAGGAGAAGGAGAAGGAGAAGGAGAAGGAGAAGGAGAAGGAGAAGGAGAAGGAGGAGAAGGAGAAGGAGGAGGAGAAGAAGGAGGAGGAGGAGGAGGAGGAGGAGGAGGAGGAGAAGAAGGAGAAGGAGAAGGAGAAGGAGAAGGAGAAGGAGAAGGAGAAGGAGAAGGAGAAGGAGAAGGAGAAGGAGAAGGAGAAGGAGAAGGAGAAGGAGAAGGAGAAGGAGAAGGAGAAGGAGAAGGAGAAGGAGAAGGAGAAGGAGAAGGAGAAGGAGAAGGAGAAGGAGAAGGAGAAGGAGAAGAAGAAGAAGAAGAAGAAGAAGAAGAAGAAGAAGAAGAAGAAGAAGAAGAAGAAGAAGAAGAAGAAGAAAAAGTAGAAATAACAGAAGAATAAGCCGAAAAATCAGAAATAACAGAATAAGCTGAAAACGCAGAAATAACAGAAGAATAAGCCAAAAAAGCAGAAATAACAGTAGATTAAGCTGAGGAAGAAGCAGAAGAAGCAGAAGAAGCAGAAGAAGAAGAAGGGCGGCGGTAGGGGCCGGGATGGGTGGGGGGGCGCGCGTGGCTACGAAGCTGGTGGCGGGAAAGCCGGACCCCTCTCTCCCCATGGGGAGCTGAGCCCCACCCGCCCCCAGCAGAGTCCCTGGGACAGGTTCTGTCAGGCCACACGGAGCTCAAGCAAGTTTCCTGCGCCAGGTGACTGGGGAGAGGCCTTCGGGCGGGGAGCAGAACACCGCGTTGAGAGTGGGGGCACCGAGCAGCCTGGGGGAGTGTGGGGGGCGGTGACAGGTGGAGCGCAGCATGGAAGGGCCCGAAGCAGAGATGACAGGACGTTGCGGGGAGCTTTTGGGGTGGGGTGGAGGGATTTTGGGCTACTAGGGCTCCGTAAATGACAAGAGGCCCATGCCATCCCCGGGGAGAGGCGGGAGCCAGACGGAGCTCAGGAGAGGATTGGGTGGACAAACCTGTGGTCAGACCGGCCTCTAGCCCCGCGACCCTTGCTAGTGAGGAACACGCGGAGCAGCCTCTCATGGACAGTCTCCCCTTCCCTCTGCCAGGGTGCCGGCAATAGGGTGACCCCCGGCCCCCCCAGGCAGCATGGGTGTGGCAGGACTGTGTGACTCTGCCTTCTGCCAGGCACCCTGGACACGGCTTGTGTTTTCATCTGTCACACGGTCGCGTCCCCCTGAAATCACAACAGCTCCGCACGTGCCAGGCCGAGCCATTCCTGGACCTAATCCTCGTCCTGCAAGTGGGGGCCCCCCAGCCGTTGTCACCCCCTCTTCTGTCTCAGGGCTTCCTGGAGTGGCCCAGAGCACCCCAGCAGACGGCCATCGTCCTGGTGGTGTGTGTGCTCTCCCTGTTCTGGTGTTGACCGGGATGTCCTTGGCGCTTTTCCTCTGACCATGGTGTCACTGCCGCCAAGGGTTCTGTGTGTCGGGGAGGAAGTGACCGGGCTAGCAGCAGGACAGGCCACTGAGGCTGTGCCCTGAGACCAAGTGCCCTCCCAGCACCCGGGACATTACTTTTGTTGTGTTTAACCTTTTGGGGAGGCTTTGCACCCGTGTCCCTGAACGAAGGCATCCTCGATGCAAATGTTTTCTATCCCATCAGGAGGCGGGCAGGGATTCGCCGGTGCCCCCAGCTGGAGGTGCAGCCGGACCTCACAGAAGGTAGAAGGAGGCAGCTCTGGGGGTGGACAGTGCTAGTAGCTTCCTGACCTGTGTCCTCGGGGCGTAGGATATTTCTCCAGATACTGAACCCCTGTCTTGTTTCCGGAGGAGTCTCTTGTCTGTTGAGTTCGGGGTCGTGTGAGGACTCACTCACCCTTTTATCTGCTTGTAAAGAGTGGGTTCCTTGACATTTGGAAAGAGGCCTCCATTGAGGGATCACGTCCTGGAGCCAGCGGGGGCCAACTCTTGGCTCCGTTGTTTTTTAGTCATCCTCATGATGGATTTTGTTGCTAGAAAATCCTCCCACTCAGCCGTTCCCATGTTTGCCTTCATTTTACCATGTTACCCTTCTGTTTTTGGTCGATTTGCAAGTGTTGGATTAGTTGACTCTTGCTTCTCCAAAGAAACAGCATGGGGATGGATTTATATCCATTTCCCTCCAGCTTTGGGATGTTTCCCATTATTAGCTCTTGGGTTTGAAAAAATGTGTTTCTACTCCGCGTGTCAATGTGGAGGTTGAATCCTTTGTGTTCTCTGACTACAAATTATCCAGTGGTAGAAGCAGCCTCGGCAGCTTCCTGAAGTTGGATGCCCCGTGTTTTTTATGTCACACCGTCCTGTGTCTAACTCATAATGGCTGGAATGACTCAAAAAGCCATTTTCTTGATTTCCGACTCTGTGAGGGAATGTGGCCTCTCCACCGCTTTCCCAAGCTTTCTGGAAGCCTTGGTTGTGGCCTGCCTGATCACGACCTCTGTGTGTGTGTGTGTGTCGTGGACATTTGAGGCTGATTTTCCATTTGTAAAATACCAAAGTTGGCTTATGACACTGTGCATGCCTTATTTTGGCCCGCCCCTTTCCCAAGCCCATGAAGGTTATGGGGAAAACCTGCGAGGATGAGTCTATTTTTCTAATTTTTGCTCTCTGAGCACAGCAGCTGTGACTGGACATGGAAATAGGGTGTCGCTCTGCCGAGAATATGGGATTCACACAAGAAACCCCAAATAACTGGTGAAAGTGAGTCCCTTCATGTCACTTGACGGGCATTCTATCCCACCCCGCCCTCTCCGGTCCAGTCCTGGCTTCCTGCCCCCCCTCCTGTAGCTCCTGCCCCGCCCCGCCCCGCCCCGCCCAGTCTGGCCTTGCCCTGCAGCATCGCGTCGCTTCGCGCCCTGCCATGCTGGGTGCCCTGTCGTGCTCCGCCTCATCCGCAGCACCAGCTGGTGGCAGGCAGCAACGGGCCATCAAGTCGACCCACCTGAATGCCTGCGGGCCCCGGGCCGGCCAACCGGTGGACCTCAGCAGGGCGCAGCAGCAGCCGCGGCCCCCTCCCCACCGGCAACCCAGGGAGGAGGAGGGGCCGGGGACCCAAGCAGCCGCATGTAGGTTCCCTCAGGAACCGACACACCTGGCTGCCTGTGCCCACACCCCACTCCCTCGGGGGCATCTCCTGCCATCCAGGAAGGAGCAAAGACACCCCGGAGCTGCAGCGGGAGGATGGGGGCATTCCTAGCGAGCAGCCCCTGCCAGGGGCTGAAGGCAAGCCCTCGCCGCACCAGGGTGGATCCTTGTTTCCTCATGGGCACCTGGGCACAGGCTCCCCTCACACTGAGCAGGGTTACCCTCCCCCCCAGCTTCGGGGGCTCCAGGGTTTAACAGCCAACTCACAAGAGCGGCGTGTGTCCCAGCGTAGACCTCAGGCACGCCTGCGGGTCCAGAGCGCTCCAGGCACAAACACACCTTGGCCATAACACACACAAGTCCAGGGCCCACTCTGCCAAGTGTGGTGGGGCACCTCGCCAACAGAGGGTACAGCCAAAGCCCCCTGGTAGCATAGGCACAGGCAGCAACCCCCAGCCACATGTTGCTCTTTGGAGTGAGGCATCAGGACAGGGGGAACCTAGGGAGTCAGGCCCCCTCAACAGGAACACATGAGGGGAACAGGCCCCAAGCCACTGGGGCAATGCCATGGAGGCCACAGACAGGAGCTCAGAGGCATGGAAGACCCCCTCCAACCCCAGATAGCCCAAGCCCCCATCTCTTCCCAGCCCTGCTACACCACAGTCACAGCCCATGGAACAGCCTCCCACACCATGGGCTTGGGTACGAGGCCTGGCCTGACCACAGCTCGGGGCTCAGGGGAGCCAGTTCTGCATGTGCCTTTGTGCTTGAGAACACCATGTAGCCCCACAGGGGCCATCCCAGACAGCACACCCTCTTAAGAGGGGTGGTGGTATGGGCTGCAGCTCAGGCCCCAGCAGCTTGGGACAACACGAGGCCCCTTTGCTGCATTCCAGGCAGGAGCCCATGGCTCACTTAGTATTGACCAGGCCCCCCACCTGTGGGGCACAGTGTAGGTACAACCCACTGCACCTGCAACCAGGACTTGGGGAGCCTGCAGGCAACATGGAGAGCTGTCCCGTAAGCACCCGACCCCAGTGCTGCTCCCAGACCAAAGCACACACCCACAGCCCCCGTGGCCTCTCAGAGCCACCTGGACCACACTTGCCGTGGTGCTTGTTCCCCACTTGCCACGAGCCCATCTGCCCTGGCACAATCTCACCCCACTGATGAGCAGAGGCAACCCCCACAGGGAGCACACAGGCATAGCAGAGTCAGCCCAGCCCACACCGTTGGTTGAGGTCAGGGTTATCATAGTGAGTAAAAAGGACACTTTCTAAGGTGCCATAGGAGATGCAAGGGTGGTGGCAGAGGAGCCACCACCCCTCAGAGCCCACCACTGACAGCCCAGGCCATGGCCCCCAGGCCCCCTCAACATGGGCAAGGCACCCCTGCCACCACTGCAATGGGGCTGAAGCTAAACACTCTTCCAGGGGCTGTCCAGTAAGGGCAGCACAACCCTGGGGTACACAGCACCAGGGGACAGAGCCACTGAGCGGGATGGAGCCAAGCCCGGGCATCAGCCCTCCATGATCCCAGGTACCCTCTCGTGGAGGCTGCAGCAACACTGGCCCTGCAGGCACAAGCAAGGGCTCCCACAGCCACCCCCCTGGATGGCCAGACTCTAAAGGCAGTTGGATCCTGAAGCTGGCCCCAGCACCTCTGGGGCATTGCCTGTCATGGCCCTCCACTTTCTTGAGAGCCGGAATCCCATGTCCAAGCTGCGGCACTCACAGGGGGCAAGATGCCACCCCAGGGGCCCTTGTACACAGGGCTCAGCCAGCACTTGATGTGTATCAGGGAGGAGGAACAGCCACGTGGGGGCTCAGAGCTTTCTCTTCCTCTTTACCAAACAGCCCCCGCCACGTGACAGCAGCACTGACCCATGCACACAAGGCAGGGTTCAGCACACAGCCAACTGCTTGGACAACAGCCTTTGGCAGTTCAGGCACCCCCACTGCCCACCCAAACTCAGGGAGGCTGCAGACCTCAGTAACGGGGGCAGTGACCCATCAGGTAACACAACACTCAGTCACCATGAGCTGGATTTCCACCTGCCCACCAGGGGCACCTCCCCTATAGGGCCCAGCTGGAGGGCTCTGCTCTCCAACCATCCACACAGGACCCAAAGGGCCCCAGCTCCTGGGGCAAGCAGTACCATGTGGGAGATGGCTGCTGCTGGCCACCACCCAGAACTCCAGGCCTCTGACACTGGCAGGCAACACAGGGACAGCCAACCCCAGGCCCCCATGGACCTCCAATTACCACCTTCGCTGGATCTATGGTGACATTATAACCCCCATGGGGCTGTGGTGGCCTGGGTGATACAGTTAACAAGTTTGTCATTCCCCATTTCTTGCAATTCCCCTTATCTAGCATTGGCAGGATTGATGGCTTGTCTTTCCCATTTGTTGCAGCTTCCCCTCCCCTTGGGAAGTAAAACAAGCTGATGCCACCGGTTTCCCTGCAGACCCTTCCCCCTCGCCCTAAGAAAAACAAGCTGGCGATCACCCGTCTCTGTGCCTTGACACCTTCCCCTTCCCTTAAGATGAATGAGCTGACACCCATCCATCTCCCTGTTGAGCTGGAGCCCACTTGTCTCTGTGCGGACCCCTTCCCCCTCCCCTTCGCGGACCTCTACCCATCTCCCCCTGTATAAATACACCTGCCCGCTGTCAAAGAGCAGGATGGTGGTTTTTCGGACATGAGTCTGCCGCCCTCCTCATTTGTCGACAAATAAAACCGCTTTCCTTTTCCTCAAACTCAGTTTCCTTTTATTGGCTGAGGGAAACTGAGGCCGGCGTTCGGTAACATGGGCACTGCCCACAGGCAGGCATTCCTGGAGCCCCACCAGCACCAGCTGCCCCCACAGGCCTCTCTTGCACACTGGAGCTGGCAAAGTGGGGCTCCTCCTTTCTCTGGCATCTCCTGCTCCAGCAGCACCACACAAAGGCTGCCCTCTATCCCCAAAACAGCCCCATGGGCCCAGGTGGCTCAACACACTGGCTCTTTCCAAACTGAGGGCTCCAGGTAGCAGGACACCCCACTGAGGGTACCAGGCAGTATCCACCAGCCACATCAACCATGAGCTGCCCAGCTAGCAGCCACAGGTACCCACAGCGTGAGTCAGGCCAAAAAGACTGACCCCCAGCACAAGACTCACCTCAGGTCCCCCTACAGCTTGAGTGCTCCGTGAACATCAGTTGTAGAACACAAGGGCCCTGTCACTGCATTCCAGGTGGATAGTGGCCTTGGGAGGGAGCCCAGAGACCCTGGCACAGTGTAAGCCAAGAGCCAGGTGCCTGGTGGTGGCCAGGGCAGCACAGAGCACGGCCAGAGAAGACCGAGACAAGAAAGGCCACAGAGGCTTGGAGGGCCCAACTCTCAGGCTGTCTATGCACAGCGGGGTCAGCTCATGACACTGGCAACTGCATGACTGACCCTCCAGGAGGGGAGGGCAAGCTCCCTAAGGAGACACACACCACTGAGGGGTGAAGCTGTGGACACACGGTCAACCCCAACTTGGTCTGGGACCAGCACCACAGCAGGGGGGCCACAGGGACACAAGGCCAGGGCAGCACCCGCTGCTCCTTTCAGGGCATCAGGACAGCGAGGCACAATGGGGGCCAGGCCCTGTAGACAAGCAAACAGCAGCACAGAAGAGGAGCAAGTCCTGAGCCATTGGGGCACACAGCGGAGGCCACAGTCAGGGGCTGAGGGCCCTGGAGCACACGGAGTCTTCGCCACAGAAAACATGCACCCACCAGGACACCCGCCTCCTCCCAGCCCCGGAGCTGCACATTCACAGCATGGGGAGCAGCCACCAGCATGGGTGTTGGCACAAGGTCTGACCCAGTAGCAGCCTCAGGCCGGGGGCATTTTCTCTACACGTTCGTTTGTGCTTGCACCCACCTTGTGGGCACAGGGTTCCACATCTGACAAGGCACCCCTCACAGGAAGGGCTGGTGCAGGCCACAGCGCTCACCATAGCGCTTGGGGGGCTAAGTGTTATCCTAGTCTTGAAACAAGACTTCCAAACCCACTGGGAGTGCCCCCTTCACCAGCTCGAGGTGTGGGGTGCATTGTGGGTCCAGTGTTTGCATTCTGCGTGAGGCACCACTACCCTGATCAGGTCTTGGGGAATGTGCAGGAAAATCACAGCCCTGCTGGGCATCACCCCCAGCTACTCCAAGATGGAGACGCTTATTGCAGACTCCGGCTTCTCAGAGGCTGAGCACCGGTCTGGCCACTGCGTCTGTTGCCCTCTTGGCATACTCAGCACACCTTTGGGCAGAGGCAGCACCCGCTGGGAGACCCTGTGTGGCCGCCAGAGGTGCCTACGCTGTGGGCGGGTGCTGCTGCAGCGTGCAGTGCGCAGCTCTGAGGCGCCAAGGCGAGGGCCCGGGTTTGCAGACACGCCCTAAAAAGCCCACACGGGTGAGGGCGCGCACGGGGTTCCGCCCTGAGAGAGCAGCGGCCAATACTCTGGTGGCAAAAAGCGCCAATTTGGGGCCAGAAAAACCTCAGCGCCCAGGGGCGGGGCCGAGCCTCGGGTCCCCGCCGCTGCAGCCCGAGCACCCGCCCCTCGCCCCCACCCCCCGGCCCCCCGCCCCCACCCCCCGCGCCCCACCCCCACACCCCCGTCCCCCCGCCCCCAACCCCCCGCGCCCCCACCCCCACGCCCCCCAACCCCCCGCCCCCCACCCCCACCCCCCCAAAACCCCAACCCCGCACGACCCCTCTCCCGCCATCCTGGTGCGCGCCGGGGCTTCTGGTCGACCTCGGGCAAGGGGAAGAGCCGGGGACCAGCGGCGGGGCCGCCCAGCCTGTGCAGTCTGGGGGCGGCCTCTCTGCACTTGGGGCGCTGCCGGCCCGGCTCCCCCCGCGGTCCTCCCCGAGGGCAGCTCCGGCCCGACCCCGCCAGAGACCCGCGTCCTGCAGCTCCGGGATCTTGGGATCAGGCCCCGGTCCCCCGGCTTCAGCCCACGCATCGGCCCCTATTTGCGGCCCGGGCCTTTCCGCGGGCTTCGGCGCGAAGCTCGCGCCTCGCGGGTCTCGCCCCGCGCCCCTGCGACCCCGGGGCCCGCCCACCCGCGAAAGCGCCCGCCCAGGTCCTCAGCCCAGCTCAGCCGTCCTGGCCTGGCCGGCTGCGCCGAGCTCGCTGGGAGCTCGGCCCCCTCACTCGTGATGCTGTGCCGCCTCCAGCTCCAGACACCCCAGGCTCGCGGCTGGCGACCCCCGCCCCCGTTCAGGAGCCACCCCCCACCCGCAGCACTCGGCCCTCAGCCCCTGGCCCGACCCCGGGGTCACGGACCCTGCTTGATTCGCGGCCACCGACCCCACAGCTCCTGTGGGAGACTTGGGGTGAACAGCGGCGGCATCTCCGACCTCCGGGCACGGCAAGGGGGCTGGACCCCGGTGGTCCCTCACACCCCCTGAGCACCCCCAGGGCTCCCTCCCCCGGGGCGGGACGTGGCAGTTGGGCGGACAGAGATGCAGCCCCGGGCTCGGGACAACCGCTGCCTCCCCGGGACCTGCCCGGCAGAGGTGCGCCCCCCGCTGTGCAGGTCCCGGCGGGCTGCGGGAGGAGGCATGGCTCCTGCGGAGAGCTGGTCGGTCCGTGCTATGCGCAGCCCCTAACCGCCCTCCGCCTCCCCACCCCCTCCAAGCTGCGAGCTCGCTGCCCGCCCCCTGTACAGCTGCGCTCACAATCTCCCGGCGTCGGACTCCTTGCGCACAGCTGGCCTGACCGGCCCGTCCCGCCCACACGCCCCGGCCTCCCGGAACCATGCGCCGGGCGCTGCCGCCAAATCCACCTCCTTCGCGGGTGGGTGTGGGGGGTGGGCAGGCGCCGTCTACGCGGCCGTCAGGGGGCGCCCACGCTTCCCCCACCCGGCTGCACCTCGCGTGCGGCTCTAGCCGGTCCCAGCGGCTTTGCTCCCGGGGAGACGCCGAGACCCGGCCGCGGAGGCGAGGCGGTGGGGTCGAGGCGGTGGGGTCGGCGCGCATCAGCACGAGCCACGTGGGGACGAGGGACGCGGGACAGGACCCAATGGCCTCAAGCCTGGGAAGCGGGGGCGGAGGCGGCGGGGAGTCCCTTTCCCGTCGGCAGGAATTGGGGAGTGGGTATCCGGCACCCGCCTGGGGGCTGGTGGCGCAGGGGTGGCCCCGAGGTCAGGCCTCCTGCCGGCGGTGGCCTCGGGCTCTCGGGCTCTCGGGTTCTCCCCTGGGGTCGCTCCGCCTGTGCGGCCACCTTTGCGCCTCTGGGGACAGGGCCGCCCTCCGCGCCCGCCGGTGTCCTCTAGGCTCTGCTCGGCTGGGGGGTACCAGGACCCTCTGACGCTGAGCCTCGCAGCTGTGCGCATGGTCCTGGGGAGGCTCCGCGGCTCCTTGGGGCCCTCCCAGCAAGCTACTGTGTGCCAATGGCCGGGCGCAGGAAAGAACCGGAACGCTTGCCTTCTGACTTGGAGGGCCCCCAGGGCTAGTGCTGTGGATGCTCACCTGCATCCTTTCACCCCAGGACTCATTCTTCCTGAGGGCCCACTGTGTGCTGAAGCCCGGGTGACATCCAGAGTACACGGGAGATTCAGGCCCTGGGCACCAGGGCCAGGCCAGGGCTTTCCCCACTTACTCATTTCCCCTGAGGTTTTCTGAGGACCTACTGTGTGCCAGAGCCAGTGCAGGTGATGCTAGAACGGAAGCCAAAAGCCCAACAGTCCCTGGTTCCTTGGCTGAGCAGAGCTGAGCTGAGCTGAGCAGCCTCCCCGGTCTGGACTCTCCTCCTCCAGTTATACACCCGCAGATCCCTGGTGCTTAAATTATTTTCTAATAAATCATGTTTTTCAAACTTTTAGGGGTGGAACAAGGGAACCTGAGTATGGATTGTACAGGGTTAAGAAGAGATTCATTCTGTTGGGATGATGTTGTGGTTGCTTAGAAGATGATTTTGTTTAGACACGCAAGCAAAGGTATTTACCACCGAAGCGACGTCAGATCTTATAATTTATTTCAAAATAAATTTGGAAACAGACATTTCCATGACCTATTTTAAAATCAGTTATCTGTTATAAAGCCTACTAAACTCTTGTTTTTCTTGGTGATGTTTAAAATTTCAAAGGTGTTGGATTTAGGGAATGCACCACACTTTACACTTTTAAGTATAATTGGAAAATCTCGTTTTTTAAAACGTGGGATTTTGTGTAGACCTGTTGTCCTAGACACAGGGCAGGTCGTCAGTTGATGTGCCCAGACTGTGGGCACCTTGGGGTGCCCCATGTGTAGGGTGTAAGAGAATGAATGGGATCCCCAGGGGCCACCCCTGTGGGGGCGCATTCAGGCAAATGAGCGAATATTCACACGAACCCTCGCTTACCCAGACTTAGGGGGAAATAGGGCAGAGGCGGCCAGGGGACCACAGACAATGGTGCCTAGGGGACCCCTGGGAGGACTCTGGGGGGACTCGGTGCCTCTGAGGGGGACTTAGTACCTGGTGGGGTCTCGGTGCCCGGGAAAGGGGTGGCTGGTTGTTTTTTGACTGCACAAGTTGCACACCACGGGGACCTGACCGGTGAGATGATGTTGGGGTCCTGCTGGGATTATGTCTTCGAGGGAGGCGCCCAGTGGGCCAGCTGGTGCTGCGGCAGTGGGGCGCCTCGAAGGCGGTTGCTTCTGGAAGGGGGATCCTTCGGTGTGTGGTGCCGCTGAGCCTGGAGGGCCGACCCCCCCGTGCCTCCAGGGCTCCCCGTCTCTGCCGCCATGCTGTCTCCGCCCTCCAGCCCCTCCGTGGCGGGGCCGCAGCCCGTGCGTCCTGCTCTCGGCGGCTCCACCGCAGTCTCGGTTCCGGACCTGCTGGGCAGAAAAGGGAAACCCGAGCAGCGGGTTCGGGAGCAGCTTCCTTCATCCCGGGAGCAGCGGCTTCGTGGGGAGTTGGCGGAGCAGGGGTGCACGCAGGGCTGGAGGGTCCCTGGCCGGGGCGAGGCAGGGCGGCGAGGGGAGGGGGGGGCGGGGCCCAGGCCCAGGCCCAGGCAGGGCGGCGCCGGGCGGCGGCGGCCACCCGGGCGAGGGTCAGATCGCGCAGGGCCCCGAGCGCTGTGGGCACAGGCCGGTGTGGGGGCCCCCGCGCCTTCGGGCTGCACCCCTCCTCCCGGGGGACGCAGCGGGTGTCGGGGAGACGGCAGGCAGGCGGGCGGGCGGGGGAGGGGAGGAAGGGGCTGGCGCGGGGGTCGCTCCGCCTCTGCACCCCGAGAAAACAGACGCGCACTCGCGCAGCTGCGCTCTCCCCGTCCGGGGGCTATGGGCGGCCTCCGTCGGGCGCGGAAAGTTCGGGCTGCTTCTCCTCAGCCAGGAGACCCCAGTTGCGGCGCGGAGCCGGGGGTGGAGTGGGGGGGTGGGGGGGAGGGGGGCGATGCATGCAGGAGGCGCCCTGGCCCGGGAACTACAACGCTGGGGGCGGGGCGTGCCCGCGTGGCGGGGCCGGCACGAGCACCAGAGAGGCGGAGACGTGGACCCCGGGCCACAAGGCGGCCCTCGGCGCCCTCAGCCCGACAGACGCGGCCCGCGCACACGCGTCCAGCCCTCGCCTGTCACCTCGCGGGCTCGGCCGATCCCTCACCGCTGGGCCGAGCGATTTCCCCGCAGACGTCGGGGGCTCCCCAGTTCGAGAATGGGTGACGATGACAGCCCCGACCGCGCCCCGACGCCTGCGGCCCCGCACGCTTGTCCCAGCGGGACCCCGAGGGGGCAGACTAGGGGGGCACAGGGGGTCTCCGGGGGAAGAAGCGCCCGGGGGTGCCCGGGAACCGACCCGATGCGCAGTGAGCTCTCGCCCCGCCGTCCCCGCCTTCCCGCGCCCAACGTGCGTTCTGTCCTGGGGACGGGGCGGCGCCTTCAGGGACTGGCCCACGCGGGAAGCGCGGCGTCTGCGCCGAGAAACGTCTTCCCCGGCGAGCCCCGGGGTCCCCGCGGGCCTCCACTGACGAGACGAGGCCACCGGCGGGCCGGGGTCGCCCTCGAGACGGACTAACGGACACGAGCGCAGCCGCCGCCGCTGCCCACACCGAGTCCACTAGTGGGGCCGGAGCCTGAGCAAGTATGCGGGAGGCCCCAGGCTCAGGAGGGGCGAGGGGAGCAGGGAAGGGCTGCGGGCGGTACCCCCCAGGCGGGGGAGGAGGGCAGGGAAGGGCCGTGGGCGCGCGGGCCTCTCGGCACAATCACCAGGTCATGTTGGGGTGCGAAGGGGCGCAGGGGCCTGATAAACTGCGCAGCTCGCGCCCCAGATGCGCCAGGGGCGGGCGTGTCAGGCTCCTCGGCTAGGCGGGCACTGCGTCGGGGAGGAAGGAGCAGCCGTGCCCTCAGCCCAAGTTTCCGGGGCCGGTAGTGGGGGCTGGGAGGCTCGCGTACCCCCCCCCAGCCCGGAAGGCAGGGGAGCCCCTCCCCGGAGCCCCACCCTAGCGCGGGGTCGTGGACTCGAGGGCCGCGCTGGGCAGGGCTCGCTCGCGGGACGCAGCCTCCCCAGGGCCGGACCCGCGGCCGTCGGGAGACCGGGCTTTGGGGCTCGAGCTCTCGGGAAGGGAACGGGGTGTCCAAGGGCGTCCCGAGACAGACGCCAGGTGGGGCGCGCAGGAGGCCTGGACGCCAGGTGGGGCGGGCGAGGCGTGGACCAGGCCACGCTCAGGGGCCTTGGGCCTGCGGGGAAGGGCTGGACGCGGGGGCTCCGGGGCTTATGTTGGGCCCAGGAGGAGCACACGGGTGGGCCCGTCCCTGAGCGTGACCCCCGCGGCTTGCTCCCGGGTCCTCAGGACCCTGAGGGCGCCCCGGGCAGGCTCCCCTCTGTCCCGCGGGCCGTTTTCACTCCTGCAGGGTTAGGGGGTCGTTTGGGGCACATGTTGTAAGCTTTCGGGGCTGAGCCCCCTCCCGCCCCAGGCCCAGCAGCGGAAGGGCAGAGCGGGTGCCCGGGTGTGGCAGCTGGGGTGTGTGTGTGTGTGTGTGTGTATCATTAACATGTGATTTTAACTTTGTGTGATGTTTAATATTTAAATTAATCATATTGTTTCTGTGCCGGATGTCACTTAGCAGTGTGAAGGCAAGACAAGTCCACATTTCGGACACGGCTGGACTGTTGACACTCCCTGCGGTGTCCCAGCGCGCTCCCTGCAGGTGTTCACCTTGTGTTCTCCTCCCGCATGAGGGATAAGGAAAGGGTGTGTCATTAACATGTTTCTTCTGTGGTGGGATCACAGCACTGCCAAGATTCTCCACTTTCAACATTTAACACTAATAGAAGGACTTTCCACGTCATTAAAGACTGTTCAGTGTTACTGTATATTTAATTTTGTGTATATTGGGGGGTTTTATTTGGATAGTTTCGAATCATTTTACTGTAAATAAAGTGTTATTGAACATTTTTACACATAAAGATTTATCGGAATTTGAAATCATTTCCTTAGTTCATTTCCAAAATTAAAATTACTATTTCCATTGAAAATGTATTTTAGGGCCTCCCCAGTGGTGCAGCGGCTTGAGCACAGCCTGTGGAGCTGTCCGCAGCCGCCTCAGCGCCGGGTCGAGCCCGTCGGCCTCGGAGCAGCCCACATGGCGCGCAGACCCCTCCCGTCTCCCCGCTGCGCCCCTCAGCCGTGTGTGTCGTCAGGCTGCCTGCTCTGCTTCCCGCTGTCTCTGGTGAATCCGCTCCCCCTCCCGCACATCTGGCTTGTTAATTTATTTACATTAATAAATAAATCTTTTTTTAAAAAAAAGGTAAATATATTAAATTCAAAGTTCCCTGCAGAGGTGCTGTGAACTTATGTCTCAGGAATGGTGAGGACGGATTTCCTCTTCTGCCATCCTTTGTTCTGTCCCGCTGTCCTGCTCAAGCCTCCCGCCCTCCCCCTGCGTCGCGTCGCGTCGCGGGCCTCACTTGTCCCAGCTCCCGCCATTGTCCGGCGCGGCCAGCAGCGCTTTCAGGCCTCCGGCAGGTCCTTTGTCAGCCCTTTGCTGTATGTACCCTTTAAATGCGCCCTCGGCAATTACGTCATCACTCTTGAGACTCCCAGGGTGCACCAGGCAGAACGCGAGAGGCCGCGCCAAGAGCGGCTCCCAAGGGCACATTAAAGAAGTAGAGGAATTAATGTCGCCGCCTCGTGGACTGGGGTGGTATCGTGGGAAAACCGCAGCCTGAAATTCGAGGCGGACTGGAAGTGGCTGCGCAAAGAGCGGCTCCCCGCGGCGTAATGAAGGCGCGGGTGGCGCCGCCTTGTGACCCAGAGGGATAAGTTGGGGGAAACTCAGAATGATGATGGCAGTGGGATAGGTAAGGTAAAGCGCCAGGAGGGGTGAGAAAGATGGAGTAAGGCGGGAAGCGGGAGGAGGAATGAGGTGGCGCGGCTGAGCACAGGATAATGTACGGACTGGACTGTGAATAAGATGCAGTGGTGTGTTTCAGGCAATAGAAAGGGCGGTGAGGACCATGTGAAAAATAACGGGGGAGGGCACCGCCTGGTGGCCGTCAGTGGCGAGACAGCAAATCCCTGACAAGTGGCCAAAGGGAAGGAAAGGCCCAGGTGGCCAAGCTCGGGTACCACGAAGGGGGTCTGTGGGGCAGAGTCGAGTGGCCTGTGGCGCAGGGAACAGCCATGACAGCCCACGGGGAAGGGGCGGGCCCGGCGCAGAGGCAGGAGCAGTAGAGCACGGTGGGCTTGTGTGTCCAGAGCCTTGAAGAGGAAAACCGGATAGACTAAAATGTTAGTGAGACTAGGAAATCTGTCCTTACTATTCCTGAGAAGTAAGTTCACAACCCCTCTGCAAGGAACTTTGAATTTAAAATACTTGAATGTTTAATGTAAATAGTATTTTTTTTTTTTTTGGAAATGACCTAAAGAACTGTTCAAATTCAGAGAACACTTTATTTACAGTAAAATGATTGGAAACTAAATTAAAAAACCCCAATATGCACGAAATTAAATGTAACGACTGGATAGATACAGTAACACTGAATAGTTTTTAATGTTGTGGACAGTACTTATAGTGCAGTGTTAAATGATGAAGTAGAATATAAAATTTTAGCGATGATGTAAGCACACTCTCCTTAACCCTTATGTGTGAGTAGAACACAATGTAAACCAACTGTATATCGAGTGGAATATTACGCAGAAGTGCAAATAAAAGCCTCAAGCTGCATCCAAAATGTGGACTAGTCTTGCCTTCATACTGTTGAGTGACATTCAAGACAGAAACATAACAGGATTTACTTTATTTAAATATTAAATACCAGACAAAATTAAAATCAGGTTTAATGATACATGCAGTGATACATACCAGGATATGTAGTGAAGAGCCAAGAAAAAATGGGTGACAGCCATATAGGGGCTTCTTTATGGACGAAGATCATGTGATGATGTGACTTTACATTCCTTGACCTATTTAATGGAAGCTCATTTTATAATTATCAAGCTACTGCCCACCTTCTACACAGGCAAGTGCCAATATAGGGGAAAAACTAGGAAGGAAATGTACTAAGTCATAAGAATACTTTTTGATACTGTTCATCCTATTTTATTCTACTCTTCACATTTTCTATAATATACACAACTCCCTATCATTATCAGGACCAGTAACAGAAGCTGATGGAAACTCCATTGGTAAAATGACCTCCTTGCTCCTTGGCAGGGGATAGTAATTTTTAAAAGGCTGAAGAATTCCATGTAGTTACAGAAAAACATTTTAGGATGAAACATGGTCTCCCGCTAGTCACACAGGCAAGGGCAGAGCAGCAGTGTTGGGAGTTCACGTCAAGGTCACCTCATTTTTTTTTTTTAGTGAGGGTGTTTGGCTTTCTAGCCTGAACCTGTGCTCCGGCTAGCTTTTCAACCCAAATAAACAACTTTTGCCCCTATTCTTCATTTTTAAATTTAGAAATTTATTCTGTTTAATCCACAGCTGTATATAGCTTCAATTAAAAATAAAAGTGAAAACAAGACACTCCTTCAAAGTCTGAGCCCTTCCAGCTTACAAATACAAGAAAGTTGTCTTTGTCTACAAGAGATGCAGGAAAAATAATGAATGGGGCCAGGATATTTCATAAAACAAAATTTTGTATAACAAAGCTTCTCCCTGTGACTCGTTCATTGCCTTTACAACAAAAAGGGGAAAAAAAAGAATAGAAGAGAGGGACCTCCCTGTGGGCGCGAGGGGTTAGGACGCTGCACTATAAAGCACCAGCACCAGCAACTGCAGCACGAGTACCATCCCTGTCCAGGGAGCTGACCCACATGGTGCAGCAGACATCTCCTGTCTCCCCGCTGCTCCCCTCAGCAGTGTGTTTCAGTCAGTCTGCCTGTTCTGCCCCCCACTCTGTCTCTGGTGAATCCTCTCAAACACAACCCCCATCTCTGGCTTACAACCCAGTTCTTGAGTGCATAAATAATCATTTAAGATTTATTTATTTATGCACACAAGAACTGGGGTACAGGCCAGAGATGTGGGGGGTGAGAGGATTCACCAGAGACAGAGTGGGGAACAGAACAGGGAGATCTACTGAAATACATTGCTGAGGGGAGCAGCAGGCATGACACGAGAGGTTTGCTGCGCCACGTGGGACCCACTCCGGCCAGCCGGGATCGAACGGGTGCTGCAGAGGCTGCAGACAGCTTCACAGCGCTGCGCTCAACCACCTACAACCACCTACGCCACCAGGGAAGGTCCTGTTTTAAATACAATTCTTAACACACCTCGCTTTATTTGCATTGAGTTAGGACCTTCTACCTTTTGATTTTTAGATTGTAAGAGGTTATGGAAAAAATTCATCTTTATTTATCCCGCAGGCCCAGAGGTGATCTTTTTCCAAAGTCCGAGCCCTGAGCCATTGGGTGACTGAGCACCCATGGCCCGAGAAGGGGCACATTTACAACTTGAAGCAAGCAGGGAGTAGAGAAGCAGGAGACTTCTAAGAGCTCACCTGGTCATCTGAGGGGCACAAGTCAGGCTCCTGGCCAGTCACTCCCTGAAACTTTTAGTCCACCCCCAGGCCTTGTCCCAACATAACTCTGGGGCAGGAGGCACAGGCGGGTCTGTTGCAGGCTCCGCGACTCCCAGCCTTTCACTGACAGTGTCTGCCGCAGCCAGACCCTAAAATATCCACAAGTCATTAAAACAGCAAACAAGGTTGCTTGAATTTCTGGGAAAGATTTTTTTTTTAATCGTTGTTAAAAATCCCCTTACCTGAAGCTGACATAAAAGCAAGGCATGGGGCCTCCCTGATGGTGCAGGGGTTAAGCACCACACTGTGAGGCTATCCACAGCCTCTGCAGCTCGAGTTCCATCTGATGGAAAGACTGGAAAGGAGGCTTCACGCGACTAAAACCTGACTCACGCAAGGAGGTGGGGGTCGAGGGGAATAACAGGACCATTAACCCAGCTGTGGAGGTCAGACCCTTAGGTGCCAGTGCCTAGTCACAGGGCAGGACACCTGAGCAGGATCTGAAGCTCTAGGGAGTGGCGCACAGGCCTGAGGGGAAGGATATGGAGATGGGGCCCACCCTGGAATCTCTGGTCCCTTTCTAGTGTTGCCTGTTACCTGACATCAGCAACAAACAGCCACTCCATGGAGGAGTGACCCTCCCAAAGAGAAAAGGACTGTATCAGAGCCGTCTCTGCACGGGCTCGGGGAAGCCATCCCTCTGCCCACCCGTGACTATGCAGGTGCCTCTTCTCATCAACTCTCTCCCTCTGTAGGGCAGCAGCCTCCTGCCTGCTGTGACGTGTCAAGGCTGCCCGCCTGCAACCATGCATGCCTCTCTCAGCAAAACCTGTCCCTTTCCCTTTCCCTAATAAATCTGCCCTGTTTTTTGTGGGACCCTCGCCAGCGGCCGGGGAACGAACAGGCGCTGCAGAGGCTGCAGGAAGCACCACGGCCCAGCGCTCAACCGCTGCGCCACCAGGGAAGACCCTAAATCTGCCCTTTAATGTAACTAGTGTCTCTGTCTCGTGGAGAAACGTGGCTGGGGAACTCGTTGTGTCCCGCTGGAACAGGAGCTCTGGGGGCACCTTTCCCAGAGTGACCCCCAGGACCCGCACGCACTCTACACCTACAACATTTTGGCGACCGTGAAGGGACTCGTTACATCATCTGGTGCCAACATCACATCCCCAGGCAGGAAGGTGACCCATAGGGCGCCGCAGACCTCTCCTGTCTCCCCGCTGCTCCCCTCAGCAGTGGATTTCAGGCAGTTCACCTGCTCTGTTCCCCGCGCTGTCTCTGGTGAATCCCCTTGCCCCCACCCCCGCACCTCTGGCTGCACCCCAGCTCTTGTGTTCATAAGTAAAGAAATCTGTTTAAAAAATAAGTAAAAATTGGCCTTCCTGGTGGCGCAGGTGGTTGAGAGCCATGCTGTGAAGGTGTCCGCAGCCTCTGCAGCGCTGGTTCAATCCTGGCCGGCCGTTCAATCCTGGCCGGCCGGCGAGTCTCCCACATGGTGCGGCAGACCTCTCCTGTCTTGCCTGCTGCTCCCCTCAGCAGTGTATATTTCATCAGTCTGCCTGTTCTGTTCCCCGCTCTGTCTCTGGTGAATGCTCTCACCCTCCAGTGCATCTGGCCTGTACCCTGGTTCTTGTATAAAAATAAATAAATCTTTAAAAAAATAAGTAAAATAAAAGCATGACTAAAACATCATTTACCTGCAGATCCTGACATGGATCCTATTGCAAACATTACAAAGCAGCTGCTATTCAAAATATATTGTGAGAAAAATGAAGGCTCTCGGCTCCACATAGAATGTTTCTTGTTGCACATCATGGTGCAGCACAATATACTTTGGCCCAGACTCTGACATCCCTGAGTCTGTTCCGTGGTTTGGTGTAATACTCAGCCTTCAGCCGGGAGCCTGTGTTTATTTTGGGGGGGTCAGAAGGGTCTCCTGGGGACTGTGCAATCTTGGGTTTTGTTTCCTGAACCGAGGCTGGCCTCTCTCTGCCTTTGGATTGGTGAGCTCTATAGAGGATCTTCTACTGCCACTTTCACTTTAGTTTTCTGGTTCTATTTCCCTGCTCAGCTTTTTCTTTTTTCTTTTCTCTTCAAATTATACAGGGGATCTCTTGTTAACATTTCTTTCAGGGAAGATTTGTTAGTGGACCACTTCTTCAGCTTTTGTTTGTCTGGGCAGAACATTTTTACTCTCTTGTCTCTGTAGGAGAATCCTGCAGGTTAAGATATTTGTGACCCGTATATTTTATCTCTATTCTGAATATGTTATTTCATCCTCTCCTTGTACTACAGTCCTCCAGAAATGTAAGTCGGGTCCATCCCCACATATGCATGGTCCATGACAGAAACTTGTTAAGAGGTGCTAGGATCTGGGCCTCATCCTGGTGTGGTTACCTGAGCGTTCTAAAAGGATAACTCTACAAGACTTTCCATGAAAACCAGCATCAGGAACATCATTGGTACACTCTACCTATAGACTAGAGAGAGAGAGAGAGAGAGAGAAATTGGAGAAAGAAGAAAATTTCCATAGAAAGCAGTCCAATAAATCCAGAAAAGAAGAAAATTATTATATAAGGAAAAGAGAGCCAAGATCACTCATCTTCTGGGGACCATAGGGAAAGCTTTTGGTATGGGGACCTGGCAAGAGTTTTGTTTATTGTTGGAGTGCTATGCAAGAAATCCCAGGTCCAGACATGCAAATGATCCCTCTTACTTTCCTTTTGCTTTGTGAAATGAATGTGTATATAATTGTAAAATAGTCTCCTTTGTGGGCCCCCCTGGTGGCACAGTGGTTGAGCGCTGGTTGCCAAGCTGCCCACAGCCTCCACAGTGCTGGTTCGATCCCTGGCTGCCGGGAGGGTTCCACATACTGCACAGACTTCTGCCGCCCGCTGCTCCTCTCAGCAGTGTACTTCCTCAGCCCGCCTGTTCTCCTCCCTGCTCTGGCTCTGGTGAATTCTGTCACCCTCCCGTGCTTCTGACTGTACCCAGTGCCTATATAAATAAATAAATAAATCTTAAAAAAAATAATATCCTTTGTACTCACTGAGTATTTCTGCTGGGAGAAAAAGATGAATAAGTCAGGGGCTACCAGCAAACATTTCCATTTTAAAGCCATTTCAGTGACTCATACAGGGATGCCACCATATAAGGCCAAATGTGGCATTTACTCTATGATGCTAATTAATTTCATGCATGTTTGCCTGGGGCATTATTTCACTTCCCTGGATGTTCCTATGAGATTCAGAATTGAGAGTATTATTCATTGTACACAAAAATATAAAGGGTCTTTGTAAGGCAGTCAAATATAAATGACATTTTAGGCTATCATCACTGTGAATGTTACATGAATCTCAAAGTCAAAAATCTGTTCACCTTATTAATTCAAGCATTAATTCAAGCATTCATCTTAATTCAAGCATTTTCTACATGGATATAGAATATTGAGTTCAATTCTTTCCTCTGTTTAGTGAGATGAGCTCTTTATGCTGACCTTGTTTTTGCAGATTTATTTCATTCTGTTGTTCCCAATATGAGTTAATTTGCATTTGGGGGCTTTATATGTACCTAGTTGGCCAGAAAATTGTGCAGGCAAAATATAAACAGACCAAAAAAACCCCACAAAACCTGCAACAAAAACACCCTCTTACATTCAGAACAATTGAATAGCAATATTTCTCTATATTAAAGACAAGAAGCTACCTATAAATCCTTTCTCAATTCCATAATAGTTACAGCCTGAAATTAGTGATGCAAAAGTAGCTTTCCCAGTTCCTGTGCAGTTATCAGTGATCATGTGACTCGTTCTTCCCAATACAAAGTGAACAAATGTGACAGATGTTACCTGATAAGAAGTATCAGATGTTACATGATAAGAAGCTCATGTTCCTTCTCAATGACCTCTTAGTCCACATCCAAAGAATTGATGTAATATACTATGATATTATCTAGGATAGTTGATCTGTGAGCCAGAGGTTGCTAGTATTCTTATAAGACCAAGCACGAAAAAAATGATTCAAGAGAACTGTTCTAAGAAGGAATTCATAAGAAAGAATGTTTTATTCTGTTGAACTGTTGCATTTGGATTTAATGATCACCACAATCTTGTGGGTCTTCACTAATCTTTACAATATATATACTCTCTGCTATTGCTTACAAATCTTTAAGATTTCCAGAGATCCCAGTCTATGTATCTCCCTAGGAGCTTCTGTAACTTCACCTACTTTTCAATCCAGTGCACATACTTTGTGGGTATTTCAATGTGTTAAAGACTTTACTTGGGGGGGGCAGAATGTCATACATCTTGGTATGAAATGAAATTTTTACTGGAATGATAACTATGACATTAACAATGCATGGCGATAAGTAGTGATTTTACCACTTCTAAAAACAGAAATACATCCCCTTAAATTTAGCCAATATTATTTGTTGTGCCCATGAACATTATCCAACAGGTTTGATGACACCGCACTTCCTACTTTCATATTCAGACAGTGAAAGCTGTTTCATGGGACAAGTGTTATAGATGAAAAGGAACAGGTAGGAAATAAAAGTGTAATGCAAATCTAGACCCATAGTTGGATAGTTGACAGCTGCATGTCTGCAGGAAAAAAAGAGTCAATATTTTCTGTGAGGATAGACTGAAATGGGATTAAAGTGCAGCTGGATTTTATCTGATGTTCCATAACAGTACACATTTCTCTCAGATGTAAAAGAAGTATCTGGATGAGTCTGACGACTTAGACTATTCAGTAATCACAAATTCTATCACTTTTCTTTGTATATAAATATTGATAATTTTATATATCTAATGTGGCATTTCAAAAATAAGAACGTGTTGCTCAGTACTGTTGAATAGATTCAGGTTGCAACTGGCAGGACTAGGAAGTGGCCACCCCAGGGGAGAGGGGTCAGCAGTGCCCACCTGATCTGTTGAGTGGATGGAAGAATCAAGGTACACACTCACCTCATAGCATAGCAAAGAGCTTCTGCACGGCAGGCAAGCACACTTCGAAAAGAGGTCATTGAGAGAGTAAATAATATGATTGTCAGATGCTATTCTGATAGGAAAAGGCCTAGGCAGCCACAGCTCCAGAGCTGCCTCATGCTTACAGCTCTGTGATCCCAAGGTGTCAGAGGAACACGGCTGAGGGCTGCTCCTTGGCAAGCTGACCTGGTCTGCTGCTCACCAGGCATCAACTCAGACACTCACCTGTTTCCTTGGGGTTCTGAGTTCCACACAGGAAGGTACTTAAGACAAGACACTGGCTTCTCAGTGCCCTTTTGTTCATGAGCACACCGGCTGCAGCAGCTTTGGCATCCTGGGGTGTCAGCCACAACCTTCTTCATCCCTAATCAGTGAAGCCTGCAAGGTTTCATTACAGACATTGAAGTGAACCATACACGATGAGCACTCGTTCTAACCCTTGATGATCTTCCTGCAATCCTAACTAAGGTACCGTCTACAGATTCTTTAGTATCAGTGGTTCACACAGGGCCACATGAGACTTACTCATTTCAGCAGAAAAACCCAGATACACTGCAAACAGAAAAGACGATCTCCCCTGAACATGGAAGTAGCATTTGTATGTTAGGGATGCTCAGACCTCAGCCTGCTTAGGTTGTATAAAAATTCTTGATCCATAAACTATAATCTTTAAATTGTAAAGATTCTTCTTGTTCTCTTCCAGGACTTAAGGAAAACAGGCACCTGCCACTGCAAATGTCACCATCTTTCCATGTACACTAATGATGAATAAGCACCCTACAAGTTGTTCTATAAAATTCATTACCTGCAGACCCAAGTGAAAGGCTACTTTTAGTGTTGTTACATGTATGACCTTAGCTTATTTTCCACAATATGGAAACCATGAAAACTCAACACCAAATATTGGGAACAAACAGCAGAGGAGGTTCACTCGAAACCCACCAAAACAAAGTGGCCACTGAGGATTTCCGAGCAATAGCACATACATTATCCTGGACTCAGAGAGAAAATAATGCCACAGTCTCCCACACAGACTCAGCTTTCCAATTATTCCAGATGATTCTGAGTATTAGCTATTATAATATTCTAAATTATTTAATGTAAAACTAATGATCACTATATCTTCCATTCTATCAAAGATGCCAATTTTTCAATTGACCTCAAATAGTAAAGTCTGCATCTAAAGAGTAAGACCAATTCCTCAGTTCTCAGAGATAACATTTACAAGCCCCCTGAGACAATACCCACCATCAGATCCATAATGAAAATATTTTTTGTGCACCTTCAAAACTAACTTTTTATTTTTTTAAATTGATGTTATAGTTCTAAGAGCCACAGTTTTTTTATTTTTTAAAAGATTTATTTATTTATTTATACAAGCACTGGGTACAGTCAGAAGCACCGGAGGGTGAGAGAATTCACCAGAGCCAGAGCGGGGAGCAGAGCAGACAGAAAGACAGAAGGACCGAAGGACCAAAGGAGCAGCGGGTGGCAGGAGAGGTCTGCATGCCATGTGGGACCCTCCTCCGGTGGCCGGGGAGCAGCCGGGAATCGAACTGGCGCTGCAGAGGCTGCGGGCAGTTTCGAAACCCAGCGCTCAACCGCTGCGCCACCGGGGAGGCCCTCCAAACTAACTTTGGAACATCTGTATTAGTATTCTGTAACATTAAATGAGCTCAACAAATAATTATGCTTACTCAACATCAAAACAAACTTTGAGGGCCTCCCTGGTAGACCAGGGCTTAAGTCTCACCATTATCACCACAATGGCCCACAATATGGCCTAAGTTCGATCCCCAGTCAGGGAGCTGACCCAGAGGGCACAGCAGACCTCTCCTGTATTTACCCGCTGCTCCCCTGAGCAGTGTATTTCAGTAGATCCGTCTGTTCTGCTCCCCACTCTGTCACTGGTAAATCCTCTCATCACCCGACACTGCTGGCCTGCACCCCAGGTCTTCTACACAAAAATAAATCTTTAAAGAAAAAAAGCAAACTTTGAATTAGAAATTGGTAGAGTTCTTGTATGCATAAATAAAAATGCATAAATAAATAAAAATAGGAATGTTGTAAGAATTATATAAAATAAAATATTAAAAAAATAAATCTAGGGCCACCCTGGTGGCACAGGGGGTTGGGGGTTGAGCACCGCACTATGAGGGGGTCTACAGTCCCCACAGCCCCAGTTTGATCCCCGGCCGGCCAGCGGGTGTCCCACCTGGCGAGGCAGACCTCTCTTGTCTCACCCGCTGCTACCTTCAGCTGTGTATTTCAATTGGTCTGCCTGTTCTGTTCCCCGCTCTGTCTCTCGTGAGTCCTCCCACCCCCTGCTTCTCTGGCCTGTGCCCTAGATCTTTTGTGCATAATAAATAAATAAGTGTTTTAAAAAGATAAATAACAAAACACCAATGATTCAAAACAATAAAGCACAGCAATGGTACCATGATCCCAAATGTCAACAGTAATGTCCAGTTTGGGGAGCAAAAGGATCAGAGTGTGGTGGCAGGGAGTACTGGCTACCTCACTGCAGACACATGGATTTCAGCCTGGGGAAGAATTTAGGCAGAAGCCAAGTCATATGTGCTTCCTCTGTAGCTGTTCAATAGCATAATAAAAACTAAACTCCCTATTTTCTACTTACAACTGAGATTCAACCAATGATAGCTATAAGTTTTTGACATTTTTAAAAGACCACAATAAATTTTAAAGAGGCTTTGTGTATAGCCCAGTCCCTGGCAGACTGCAGGCATTTAGCTAACCCTTGTTCACTACCTTGAGTGTTCAGCATACTTTCTATCATGGAAAAGAATACACATACTCCTGTGCTGACATAACTGCTGAAAAAAAATAGTTACATATAAACATCATCATTAAATTGAAGTCCACTTATCCAGATGTGTATACTTTATTAAAACCCAAAGGATTGTTCTCAGAAGTGTCTATAAAGGCACACCCCATCCTGCTTGCTTTGCTTTATCAGATACTGCTTTTCACAAATTGAAGGTGTGTGGCAACCTGGACTGGGCTAAGTCCAGCAGCACCATTTCCCAAAAAACGTATGTTCACCTCATGTCTCGGTGATATCTAATTAGGCAATTTCCTCATTAGACAAAATACTACTGCATACCTAATAGACGACACTATAGAGCAAACAATTTTCACTCACACCAGGAAACCAACAAAAAAGTAATGACTTTATTTATGCAATATTAGGGTTGCCGTGGTATTCTGGAAATGAACCAACAATATCTTCAAGGTGTGCCTGCACCACCTTTTATTTGGTGCAATATAAGTACACCTATTAAAGCAAAGAAATGTATTTTGCTAAGGCTGCTGTTTGGAGCTGGCCCTACCCCCACTATGGCAAACCTAATGAAGATAGGAGGTGATCACAGCTGGTGCTGGGATAGAGAAACGCTTGCCACAATATGTTTAAGAACATGTATCAGGATGAAATAGACCTATTTCTATCTCCAGAGAATCGTTCTGCATTTTGTTTATATCCAAAGGACAATTTAAAAGCGAAGGTAAGTACAGGACAGTGCACAGACACCAGCGGGCAGAGAGAGCTGAAAACGCCAAAGGTCTGTGAAAAGAAACACCTGCACAGTCACAGGCAGGCGGGAGCTCTGCCTCGCTCTCCAGAGCATTTTGTTAAAGTAGGACATACATCTTCACACTCAACTTCACATTCGGTTCATTGGAATAACAAACATAATCGAGATTGTTTCAGAGAATGGATGTGTGCTCTTCAATACTGAAAATTACTAAGAGCAATGTGCAAGAATCTAAACTTTAGGACTATGTAAATAACCTTTTTAAAATCTAATCACAAAATGATACAAGTTCAACTGAAAAACTTATCAACAGAGGAAACATGAATAACAAAACAATCATCATGAATACCAACATCCTGAGGACACCAGTCACTGCTTCTAGTGTGTTTCCCACTTGTATAGATGACATAGATCAAATCTTTAACAGTCAAAGGGGGGGGGTCTTATCCTGAATAATACTGCAGGCACTGCTGAGGCATTGCTTTCTTATCAGCTGTTCTAGATCTCCAGGAATTCCTTCTGGTAGGTACAGCAGCTAAATCTGCTGTATGGGAATAATTACAGAAAAGGCTATTTTGAAATGCAGTCTCCTGTGAGTAGCAATCACATTTGGGATTAGAGCTATTTCTAAAACTATTAAGGAAATCATGTGCAACATTAAAGACAGCATCTGTATGTAACACAATGATACATTAAACTTTTATTTTAACCTGAGGCTCTTTCCTTATGAAGGAGGAAGTCCAACACCCACGGAGGTTGCCCACACTCCTCTCCTCCCGCTGGCCTTCAGGGGGTTTCCATATTAGCCTCATTTGACAATCTCTGATTTGGCCAAAAATATGTAGTCCAAAAATCCCTGACTTTTGTCCTTATTTGTATGATCTTAACACAAGTTCCTGTCTCCTTTGGACCTTAGGATTCTCATCTACGGAGTAGGAATAATGTCTCTACAGTGCCACCAGTGAGATCACATAACTTAAGTAATGGACTTGTTGCACAGGGTCAGGTAATCTCAGCAGGTGCTCAATAAACATCGATTTCTTTCCCCTTCCCTGACCTGTTCAACTTCTCTCCAAAGCAAGCATAAAAGGATTTATGATGGAGGAGGTAATATCAGTTTAACAGATTATAAATATTAAAAAGTTGACTATCGACAAAACGTCCACTTCCCAGGTGAATGAGTGTGGCTTATTCACGCTCTAATACAGGAGAGATCCTCTTAGGGCCAGGTATCAGTAGAGAAAAGACCTCAAGAGCTTAGGAATGGGCCCTTCAGTGTCTCAGATGATTTCCCATGAAGGACCTTCCATCCCCATTGGTGATAGCATCCAGTTGTCCTTGCTGTGGGAATCTCGGGGGTGTCCTTTAGTGATAAAGAGATAGTCACAGGTTTCAATACACTGAAATGGTGACTACAAACCCATTTTTGAAAAGCAGACATTGTATCCAGAGTGTGGCAGCCGTGTGGCTCTTGGTCACTCAAGGCTCAGGAAAGCCTGGTACTATTCAAGGGGAGTCTGAAGTCGCCTCATGAGGCAGTTTCTAGGTGTCAAAGTTCCCTCTTCCAGGCTCTGAATGGCCACATCAGCTGCACAACAGGTAAGTGATGCCTCACCCTTCAGACGTGGGCCCAGGCCCAGCACGGGCAGCATCTCAGACCCCGTGAGAAATGCAGAGCCCCAGGCACCACGCAACCTACTGGGTAAGAACCTGCACCCCAGGAGACTGGGACTCGGCTCTGCCCTCCTGCCTGCTGGACCTGGCGTGGGGAGGGGGATGTCAGCCCCAGAAAAGTTTACAATACATTCTCCAAATTATATCCTAAGTCCACAGAGATAAAACACACAGATCAATGGAACAGAACGGAGAGCCCAGAAAACCCATCCGGAGGTTGATCAGTGCAGCAAGGAGGCGCTGGGAGCAAACCCGGGGGATGCGCCTTCATTCAGGGGCACCGCGCACCCTCAGGGTCACACTCGGGAATGTCCTGACCCCCATGTTCCCCCAGGAGCCAAATGACCCGCGCAGAGCTCTCCACAGCCCGCCCGCCCCGCCCCGGGTCCCCTGACTCACGGCTCGGCCGTCAGCTGCGGGCAGGGAGACGTCCTCACCTTCCCCATACCTGTTCAGCGTCTCCCCACACTTCCCCGCCTCCTGTGCTTTGCCCCCGTGGCTTCTCCTGCCTCGGCCCGCAGGCCGCTCCGCCAGGGTGGGCGCCGCTGGAGGCCACGGCTCAGCCACTTCCGCTCCCGCCCCCGTTCCCGCGTCAGCGCGCAGGGACGGGACATCACGCGCAGGGGGCGGGCCAAGGCCCAGGACATAGAGGCTCGCGGGGGGGCCGGGAGCGGGGCAGCGGCGCGCGCGGCCTGGTGGCGCGGAGGGGCGGTGCGGCGGAGGCGGGACACTGGCAGGCGGAGGCGCCAGGGCCGGCGGGAGGTGCAGGGGGGACCGAGTCGCTGCCGAGGGGTGGGTCAGCCGGGCGAGGAGGGGACACAGCCCAGAGAGCCGAGAGCCGTGGGGGGCCGCTCAGAGGGGGAGCAGAAAGCGGGAGTGTGTGGCGTCAGAGCCTTGAAGATGGGGAGATAGAATGACGTGGAGGCAAGAACCCTCTGAAATAGGGATTCTCGCTCATTCGGAGAAGAGAACAAGTCGGTGTCGCCCTTCTGCGGGGACTCTGGATTTAGATATTAGCATTTGGGATATTACATATATGTGTGTGTGTGTATTAAAATAAATAGTTGAATTTTTAAAAAAGATTTATTTATTTATACAAGCACTGGGTACAGTCAGAAGCGGGGGAGGGTGAGAGTATTCACCAGAACCAGAGCGGGGAGTAGGACAGGCAGACCGATGTAATACACTGCTGAGGGGCGCAGCGGGTGGCAGGAGAGGTCTGCGCGCCATGTGGGACCCTCGCGCGGTGGCCGGGGATCCAACCGGCACTGCAGAGGCTGCGGGCAGCCTCGCAGCCCAGCGCTCAACCGCTGCACCACCAGGGCGGCCCACCATAGAATTTTTTTAAAGGAAGCCTTAAAAATTCTGTTGCAGTTATAGAAAAATTTCTAAGGGTGAAAATATCGTCGTCCAGATAGTAAAGCAGGTGTAGGAAGAGCAGCGGCATATCAGTTAATGTCAAGTTCACCTTGTTGTTGTTTTTTGTTTTTACTGAGGGAGGTATCATAAGGGCAATCTATATAAATATTAACCCACCTGTGGAAGGTTCCAGCAATCTAAGGTGGGGTCAGAAAAGATGACCAGTCAGAGGTGGGGCTAGAGAGGATTATCAAACTTAGAAGACCCACCCATTCTGACCCCAAGGCAATAATTTCCACACTCATTCCATCACAGAACATTATGAAAGAACACCTCTTACCCTGGCAAAATGCAGCTTTTGTTCTTTCAGAGCCTATCTGAGTCTATGCAGACTTCTCTCTTTCCTGCTCTTTTCCTTGATCACCTTGCCATGTTCTGATGAAAGGGAACATTACTGAATGATTTGTCAGAGGATCCAAGAATCCCCCCACACTGAACCCCATCACCTGAATTCCATCAATAGGTTTTCAATTTTTAGCTTGAACTAATTTGTCAGTCCAAATGAGCACATTTTACCCTTTTTCAATTTTTACAATATTTATTGTTTTAATCAACAAGCTTCATCTAGTTATAGGTAAAAATAAAAAACAGTGAAAATAATAAGGCACTAATTCAAAGCCCAGACCCTTCCAGCCTCAAATACAAGAGGTCTGGGTTCTCCCTCTGGGTGCAAGGGGTTAAGCATGTAATGAACATAAAAAGCTTACAAGCAATATAAATACACAGGCTAAGAGTGAAACTAAGAGTATGTTAAGGTGTCTGCGAGCGCCGTGCGTGAATGGGGCTGCGTCCACACCCTGAATGTTAAAGATGATAAAAACAGATGGTGCCTGAGCCTGAACCTGATAAGGATGCATAAAAGGAGTGGATTCATGAAGCATTCTCTGCACAGTCCCAAACCTGCCTCTGAGCTAAGGACTTTCCAGAAGCTCCTCTTCCGAGTCCAGCTTGCTGCTCCTCTTTGGACTCAGACTGTTCTCCAGCCAGAACCTCTCCTCACTCCTCAGTTTGACACACCATGAACCAAGCCTCACTCCCCGGTTCTTCCTCCCACAAACCGGTGGCCTGCTCTCTAACAGCAGTACATGCTGCAGACCGGCTCAACATCCTGGGGACCATCCGGACTTCGGGCCCTCAAGCCTAGAGACTTCCACGGCCAGAGGACTTTCCCCTGGGTGGAAGGCCCGGCTAAGACACGTTGTGGCTACTGTCTTCAGTCAGAGCTACTCTGGGAACTTTGGGTTGCCTTGCCTATGTGAATGTGTGTGTATGTGAAGAACATGGTAATAAAATTTTCTTTGAGAGCCAACTTCTGACTGAAGCCAATTAACCCCACTTGCGATAAGTCTCAGCACTATCAAGCTACTGGCAGCCACTGTGGTACAGGTTTCATCCCCAGCCTGGGAGCTGGCCCACATGGTGCAGCACACCTCTCCTGTCTCGCCTGCTGCTCCCCTCAGAAGAGTATCACTGCATCTCTGGCCTACAACCCCAGTCTTGTATGCATATATAAATAAAAATTTTGCAAAACAAATACAAGAGGCCTGAAAGTTGTGCATAACTATGGGAAGAAAAAGACAAAATTTTGAATGGAGCAATGACATTCCATAAAACAAAATTTGAAATAACTGATAAAACCTTCCTGTGATTATTTCATTGCCTTTGCAAAAAGAAATATAGAACATAATAGAATGAAAATCCTGTATTCCAAGTCAACTTGTCACAGATCGATATAAATCGAGTGTCCTGCCTAAGAGAACACTTTTATTTTCTGTCTCATCCTACAAGTGAAAACATGGTTATTTCAGCAGAGGTTCCATCATTGACAGGAAAGCTGGCAGTATCAAGATTTATACTGATTCACTTGTGGTAGTTCAACAGTGGTTTTGATACTGGAATTGTCAGGCCTAGTCTCCCAGCCAGGAATGGATCCCAGGCTGCAGGGGCAGCGCTGAGTCCCAGCCACTAGACCCCCATGGGTTGGTGTCTCAAGAAGCCACAGCAGGAACTTCACAGACTCACAGGCAAGCAAGCGAGAAGAGGCAGGTTTGTTTAGAGAAAGAAAAAGTTTATTGAGGAGAAAAGGAACTGAAATAAAGTGGGACTCCCAGGCCATGAAACCAGGCCTGGGAGGGGCAAGGAAGCCAAACTGGAGTCGTGTCTCTGGGAATATATACCTTCTTTCCCTCATTATTATAAAGCTCCACCAGTCTCTTTGTGATTGGTTAGTTCTTGGCTGTCTCACTTAATTTGCTTCTTAGCGGGGGATCTTCACATCCTTTATCTAACAGGTTTGTCTTTCCCCATTTGTTGCATCTTTATCTTTATGGCCCAGTCTTCTGGGTGGGCATCCCTGCATTGAAGTTAAACAGCTGCCCTTCTAATTTGTCCATAAATTAAACCACTCTCCATTTCCCCAATCTCTACCTCCCTTTATCACCTGAAGGAAACCTAGGCCAGCATTAACAATGTTGTCCTTGGTCCTGGGATGTTTGTTTTTCCTAGTGGAATTAGTGACATTCCTCTTGCTGCCCTCATCTCTGAAGCCTTCCTCAACTCTCCAAGGTCCCCTTGTGCAGTGTCCCTAAAACTGCCTAATTACCCTAACTTGCCCTGTGTCTCAGTTTTATTTCTGGGTAAACTTGTAAACCGTACAAGTGTTACAGGACAGAGAGAGGGGCAGCCCAAACCCTGCAAACCTGTCTATTCTATATAGGGTTCTGCCATCCACCGCATTAACACAAAACATGAGACTTTAATGGGAAGGAACTTTAATACAATTAGGAAACAATACAGAAAAGGCAAAGAATCTGGTTTCTAAATCAAGCACCCAAAGTTACCCGCCCCCTTGTGGGTAAAACTCCAACTGTTGTAGAGCAACCCCGATACAAAACGGGGTGCCTGACTGTGGGTCCTCACCCGCACGCTTAAAAGGACTTATCAGTGCTCTACTGCAGGCACATGTGAAAGGTTAATAAAAGGTTTATTTACAAGGGGAGGGGAAATGAGGAAATGTACAGCTCTGGGAGAAAAGTGGGAGACAAAGTTTTAAATGAGTCCTACCCAATCCGCCGATCAGGAATCCCAAAATGGCGCTCTCAGAGTTGGCCGCCAGCCAGGAGCGGTGAAGCCAGGAGGCGAGCGATCGCGAGCCAGCGACCCCAAGGCCCACGTGTTTGGTTTTTATATCCAACCTGGCTGCCCAACTCCACCCTCAGGTCCCAGCCACCCTCCCTTTGGTGGTGATGGGATTTGTCTTTCCCAATGTCTTGATGGCTTTAGTCTGGAGTGGGGGTGGGGTCCACAAAGTCTGTATGGGATTAACTCAGGACATCATTTCCCCCTAACACATCCAAATGGGATTGGCCCAGAGCAAGGCCCCACAGCCTGCCACAAGTCTAAAGCATCTTCCCGTGGGGACCCACAGAAAAGGGTCAGAAACAACCAGACAAGCCCAAGGAAAAGAGAAAAATCAAAATCAAGATAAAAACTGCCATTATCACCTCCCTACGGGTCTCACCCACATCTGTGTCACCCAGTCCACGACCAAAAGACAAGCACAGTTTCTTCACGTGTCTCTAGGCTCCATGTGCCTCCTCCAGGTCTCCTTCTGGCTCCATTCTGCTTCCTTCCTCAGTCTCCTCTGCAGCTTCTTCTCTCTCTGCTCAGCTCCACCCTCCCTTGGGTGGGCCAGGAAACCTGGAACCTCCCCCTTTCCTGGGGGCCACCCTGTTACACAAGGTCAGAAGTATCATAAATGAAGAGGGTGCAAAGAAAAGGAAGAAATAAAGAAAAGAAAAACACTGGGTGGGAATAGCAAGAGGCATTCAAGGAACCAAAGAATGCCAACAATATTTAACTCCCATTTTTTAAAAAGGAGATTTTATTTTTGGCTAAAAAGTTACCCTTTAAATGAATTTTGTCCACTGTCAATGAAAGGAAGTCACTGACACAGAGCAGAAGGCTATTGCCATGTCTATCCGTGACCTTTATTGTTTGTGACATGGTGACTTTCAAGGTAGCAAAAATGGCAACAGATGTTCTAGTCTCAACCCATTTGAGCAATGTTGAAATGGAATTGCACACAGGCCCCACAAAATGGGTATCCTCACCAACATTTCCACCCCAGAAAATAACACCTTTTTAGACATTACAGAAAATGACACATACATTTTTTTAAAGATTTATTTATTTATTTATAGAAGCACTGGGTACAGTCAGGAGCGTGGGAGGGTGAGAGAATTCACCAGAGCCAGAGCGGAGAGCAGAGCAGGCAGAAGGACCGAAATACACTGCTGAGGGGAGCAGCCGGCGGCAGGAGAGGTCTGCGCGCCATGTGGGCCCCTCCTCCAGTGGCCAGGGAGCAGCCGGGGATTGAACCGGTGCTGCAGAGGCTGCAGGCAGCTTTGCAACCCAGCACTCAACCGCTGCGCCAGTGGGGAGGCCCAACACATACATTTTTTATTAACACTCTGTTTTATGAATGTTCCATAACTGGAAAAAAGGTAACAAACCTAGATGGGACTTCCTATTTGTATGCAATTTACAGATTCCGTGCAATTTCAATGAAAATTTCCATGGTGTTCTTCAACAAAATGGAACCAATACTGTTCAAATTCATATGGAATCACAAAACCTTGAGGAGTGAAAGTTCTGACTAAAAGGGAGGAAAAATGGAGGTCTCACACTCCCAGACATCCAACAATATGACAAAGCTGTTATAATAAAAACTATGTTGAGACAAAAACAGACACAGAGACCAATGGAATCAAAGTTAAGCCCAGAAATAAAAGCACACATATATGGTGAGCTAACCTATGACACAGGAGCAAAGAATATACATTGGAAAAAAATTGCCTCTTCCATAAATGGTGCTGGGGAAACTGGATTGCAACATGCAAAAGAATGAAGTAGACCACTGTCTCACACAACACACAAACCAACTCAAGTGGATGAAAGACTTGCATGTGAAACCTGGCACCATCGAATATACAGAAGGGAACACAGGACAACACTCAATGACATGATCCTCAGAAACATCTTTGAGGATTCTTCTCCAGAAGCAAGGAAAACCAGGGAGAATGTAAACAAGAGACAATGATCAAAACAAAGAGACACCCCGCTGAATGGGAGAAAATATCAGCACAACACATGACAGCTAAGGGACTGATATCATAGATCTACAAAGAGCTTACATGACTCAACAAAAACAAAAAACCCAGTCCAAAAAAAATGGGCAGAAGTAAAAAGACACTTCTCCAAAGAAGAAATGCAAATGGCCAACAGGCATAGAAAAAATGTTCATCATCACTAATATCAGGGAAATGCAAATCAAAACCTCAATGAGGGACCACCTCACTCCAGTGAGAATGCTCCTCATTAAAAAACAAAACAAAACTGGCAATAACAAATGCTGGAGAAGCGGTGGAAACAAAGGAGTCTCTGATGCTGCTGGTGGGAGCGCAAACTGGTACAGCTACTATGGGCAGCTGTGTGGAGGTTCCTCAGAACACTGAAAACAGGTCTACACTTGATCCAGAGTTCCACTCCTTGGAGTTCCACTCCATGTCATAGCCATGACATGGAAACAACTCAAATGCCACAAAACAGATGAATGGATCAAAAAGTTGTGGTACAGTTACACCGCGGAGTATTGCTCATAATCAAAAAAGACAAATTCATGCTGTTTGTGGTGATACGGATGGAGCTGGAAGGGATGATGCTAGCCACAGTAAGGCAGGAGAAAGAGAAATATCAGCTGGTTTCATACGTGGGAAATATAGAGAAACTGAACAAAAGGTAGCGAAAAAGACAACCCCAGCAGGCTGACCAAGAGCTGAGGCCCCCAGCGCGGAGGGGGGAGGGGGTGAACAGAGGGGAGGGAAAGAGCACAAGGGATTATGGTGATGGGTCACGGGTGCTATTCTGGTGGGAAGATCCTAAGACAATATAAATAAATAAATGGTCCTAAAGGGGGGTCTCACCTGAACAATGCTGCAGGCACTGCCAAGGCATCCTCTCCTCATCAATTGTTCTAGAGCTCCAGGAATTTTCTCTGGTAAGTGCAGCAATTAAACCTGCTGCCTGGGAATCATTAGAAAAAGGCTAATTTTAAAAAAGATTTATTTATTTATACAAGAACCGGGGTGCAGGCCAGATGCGCCTCCCCAAGCCCAAGTGCCTTCCCTCCCTGAGCCTCACCTGTCTGCTCCCTGCTGCCGGCTCCCCAGGTCAAGGGGAAGCGGCACCCCAACGGGGTTCCTGAAGGACCAGGCTCACCCCAGCCGAACCTCACCCCGAGTCAGGGGCCAGCAGGGCCTGAACGAGCGTGCATGTGCGGTAGCGGCACAGGTACAGCCAGGTGCGCTGGGTGGGGCTGGGCGCGCATGGGCTCCCGAAGGCCACGGCACCCCGGACGCAGGCGCTGGTGGGACGGCTCCCAAATGAACATTGAGATGCAGGCAAATGCCTCCTCCGCGCCCAAAATACTGTGACCCTACATTATCCGCTAGTCATTAAAAGGGCAAACAAAGTGGCTTGAATTTCTGGGAAAGATTATTTTTTAAACCATTCTTAAAAATCCCCTTACCTGAAGCTGACATAAAAGCATGACTAGGGGCCACCCTGGTAGGGAAGGGTTTAAGCACCACACTGTGAAGCCATCCACAGCCTCTGGAGACCCAGTTACATCCCCAGCCAGGAAGGTGACCCACGGGGAGCCACAGACCTCTCCTGTCTCCCCGCTGCTCCCCTCAGCAGTGGATTTCAGTCAGTCCACCTGTTCTGTTCCCCGCGCTGTCTCTGGTGAACTCCCTTACCCCACCCCCGCATCTCTGCCCTGCACCCAAGCTCTCGTATTCATAAGTAAATAAATCTGCAAAAAAATAAAATAAAATAAAGCATAACACGTCTCCCGACTTACCCATCACGAGATATGTATGGCCGGGAACGCCCTGGCCGAGGACTGATGTATTGACAAGGGACCCCAGAAGCTGATCAGTGGAATGCCTTGTCAGTAAGATTAGAACAATGGCTGGGGATTAGGGTGTGTCATGAAGTAGGTAAGAAGTGCTGGAGGGCAGACTCACAATCCCTAATCTTCTACACCCTTCCCCTTTCTATCATCTCCATGCCCTTAATCTCCTTTTGCTCTTCCCCCTTACAACCAATACCGTGAGTCAATAAAAGGGCCAGGATCTTGCTCTTCAGCAATATCCTGCATTGTGTAGCCTGTTCCAAGACTCCTGTTTCTTTATCAGTGTGATATTGCCTGATGCAACAAATGGCTCCCAAACAGGGACCCCACACCCTGCTTCTCAAGCCCGGAGACGGGAATTGGACCTCCTCTCAAGTCTGGCCAAAAGGCTTCACAGACCCAGAGTCTGCGACCAAGCGGTAAGAAGGTGTTTTCAGTCGTGTCTTTCCTATCTTTTTCTTCCAAATCAGCCTGGTAAAAGGCCCACAGATTCTGAGTCTGTGATGTTACTTTCTTCCAAATCAGCCAGGTAAAAGGCCCACAGAGCCGGACCCTGTGATGATAATCAGCCTTGTGAAAGGCCCACAGACACTGAGTCTGTGTTGTTAACTTTCTTCAGTGAGTTTTTCAGTTAAATCTTTACTCTCTCACTTAGAAAGATGAGTGATAATCTCACACCCCTTCAGATCAAAGATCTTAACCTCTCTTCTCTTGGTTTCCCCATGCATGGTCCATAAAAATTATTCCATTATCTTAAAAATGTTTGGTCTCAATAAAATAAAGCAAAAACAATATAAAGCCAAAGGATTATTTCTTAAAAATACAAACTCTAAAATATTTTAGCATCTCAAACTTAGTAACAACTGCCTGTCTTTAAAATTTTGGTGACCTTGGGCCCTCAGTCTTAAGTAATGGTTGAAATTAAACACTTTATCTATATAAGGATTTTAACTTCTATCTCATTAAAAAATCTTGATATATGGGGCCTCCCTGGTAATACAGGGGTTGAAGTCTCAACACTGTTGAGCTATCTCAGGCCAGTACAGCAAGGGTTAGATCCTGGCTGGGGAGTGGCCCACATTACAGAGCCAGCCTCTCCTGTCTCAGCCGGCTTCTCTCCTCAACAGCATGTTTCAGTAGATAGTCTGTTCTCACCACTCTCAGGTTGGTCTTTTCACCCCCACACATCTGTCTTACACCCTAGTTCTTATGTATATAAATAGATAAAAAACCTTTAAAAATAGATAATTTGACTTCTTAAAATTAACACATGGCCAAAAGTTTAAATAAAAATCAAGAGATCTCTGTTTATCCTTGTCTTCTACCTCCGGAGGATTAACTATAAATGGCACCTATACAAAACCCCCAATTTTGATCATGATCTAAATTTGGTAAACTAGTGTAAATTCAATGGTTTAATTTAAGAGATACATGTCTTTAGGTTTTAAGATTGGGTGTTAATATTTAATGTTTAAATGTGTTTTCTTAAAAGGTAAAAATTGCGTTGTTCAACAAACACCGGTAATTAACTAAACAGAAAGATGAACCCACTCTTAAAAATCTTTGTTAGTATAAATAAGTAAGTATGTTATAAAGGTCTGTAAGTTTGTTAATCCTGTAAAAAGCTTTTTCTAAAACAATAAGCTCTTCATCCTGTGGGTAATAATCCTACCTCCCCTCAAAACAATTATAAAGAACAACTTAGCCCTCCCTTTACATGAGGGGGTTAAAAAACATTTACTGGACTCTTCTGAGTCTGACCCTGATCACAATGCCTCTTCAGAGGCTAGTGGTGGGGAATTTTTTAATCAAGCAGAGGATGCTACAGCACCCTCCACCTGAACTCTCTAATAAGCTTCAAGAAATTCTTAGAGCATTTCAGACTCTTTCCACTCATTCTAATCTGCCAATGTCTCAAGATTCTTGTCAGCAAAACTTAGTTAAAAAAAAATGCTTAAAGAAGGGCCTCCCAGGTGGTGCAGGCAGTTGAGTGCCACAATGTGAGTCTGTCCGACGGGTGAGGATATACACTGCTGCTCCCCTCAGCAGTGTATATTGTCAGTCTGCCTGTTCTGTTCCCCTCTCTGTCTCTGGTGAATCCTCACACCATCCTGCACTTCTGGCCTATACCCCGGTTCTTCCATAAATGAATAAATATTTAAAAAATGCTTAAAGAACGCTGTAAATGAGAGGAAATCCTGTTAGTACATGGATATCCTGTTAGTACATGGATATCCTGTTAGGAAATCCTGTTAGTACATGGATAGTAACAAATCCTGTTAGTACAGTTTTGCATATCCTTTTAGTACAAAAAGGAGTTGTGTAACCCATGATAATATCCCCTTTCCTATTTTTTTAATTTAAATTTTATTTTTAGATTCCCCATACAATTACAACCCCCTTATTTTGACCCCAATCCCTCCTTTCCCCACCCCCACCCCCCATAGAGTGTCTCTGGCTCATAGTTGTTTGCTGATTTTAATATTTTCTTTCTCATAGTTATTCCTTTTCCTGGTCCCTTATTTAAGTTTTCTAGATTCCTGCTATGAGTGAGACCATCTGGTGTTTGTCTTTTTCTTTCTGGCCTATTTCGCTGAGCATGATCCCTTCCAGCGCCATCCATGTTGCTGCAAATTGCATGTGTTTATCTTTTTTGAATGCTGAGTAATATTCCATGGTGTATATGTACCACATATTCTTGATCCAGTCATCTATTTTTGGGCTTTTGGGTTGTTTACAAAGCTTAGCTATTGTAAATAGTGCTGCTATAAACATAGGGGTGAAGGTGCTCTTTGGAATTGATGTTTCTGTGTCCTTTGGGTAAATACCTAGGAGTGGAATTGCTGGATCATATGGAAGCTCTATGTTTAGAAAGAAATCTCCACAGAGCTCTCCATAGTGGTTGGACCAGTTTGCACTCCCACCAGCAGTGCAGGAGAGTTCCTTTTTCTCCACAACCTCGCCAACATTTGTTTTTGCAAGTTTTCTTAATATGTGCCATTCTCACTGGTGTAAGATGGTATCTTATTGTAGTTTTGATTTGCATCTCCCTGATTACAAGGGATGTTGAACATTTTTTCATATGCCTCTTGGCCAATTGCATTTCCTCTTCAGAGAAGTTTCTTTTTAGCTCATCTGCCCATTTTTTGACTGGATTATTTAGTTTGTTTTTGTTGAGTCTCATCAGCTCTTTGTAGATTTTTGTGATCAGTCCTTTATAATTAGTGTTGGGTGCAAAAATGTTCTCCCAGGCGGTGGGGTTTCTCTTTGTTTTTGTTATTGTCTCTTTTGCTGTGCAGAAGCTCTTTAATTTGATGTTGTCCCAGCTATTTACCTTTGCCTTCACTATCACTGCTTTGGGTGATGTGTCTGTAAAGATGTCTTTGATGTGCATATCATGTAGTGTTTCGCCTATATTTCCTTCTATGTATTTTATGGTTTCAGGTATTATGTCTTGTTCTTTAATCCATTTTGAGTTGTTTTTTGTGCATGGTGTTAGGTAGTAGTCAAGCTTCATTCTTTTGCCTGTAGCGACCCAGTTTTCCCAGCACCATTTATTGAACAAACTTTTTTTGCTCCAATGCATATTCTTTGCTCCTTTGTCAAAGATTAGTTGATCATAAATATGTGGGTTTATATCTGGATTTTCTATTCGATTCCATTGTTTTGTGTGTCTGATCTTGTTCCAGTACCATGCAGTTTTTTTATGATTATGGCTTTGCAGTATAATTTGAAGTCTGGGAGTGTGAAGCCCCCATTCCCCCCTTTTTTTTTTCAGGAGAGCTTTGGCTACTCTGGGTTTTGGGTGATTCCATATGAATTTCATCAATAATTGTTCTATTTCTTTGAAGAATGACATTGCAATTTTTACTGGAATAGCATTGAATCTGTATATTGCTTTTGGTAGGATGGCCATTTTAATAATGTTTATTTTTCCAATCCATGAGCAGGGGATGTCTTTCCATTTCTTTGTTCTTCTATTTCTTTTAACAGTGTTTTATATAGTTTTCTTTGTATAGGTCCTTTACCTCTTTTGTTAGATTTATTCCCAAGTATTTGATTTTTTTTGTTTTGATAATAAAAGGGATGATTTTTTTGATTTCTTCTTCTTCAGATTTACTGTTTGTGTATAGGAAGGCTGCTGACTTTTGCATGTTGATTTTGTTTCCTGCCACTTTACTGAACTGATTGATGAGTTGAATTAGTTTTTTTCTGTGGAGTTTTTGGGGTTCTCTATGTATATTATCATATTATCTGCAAATAGTGATAGTTTGACTTCTTCTTTTCCTATTTGGATTCCTTGTATGTCTTTCTCTTGTCTTATTGCTCTGGCTAGGACTTCGAGTATTATATTGAAAAGCAGTGGTGGGAGTGGACATCCTTGTCTTGTTCCAGATCTTAATGTGAATGCTTTCAGCTTTTCACCATTGAGAATGACACTGGCTGTTGGCTTGTCATATATGGGCTTTATGATGTGGAGTTATGTTCCTTGTATCCCAAGAATTTCAAGGGCTTTTATCATGAATGGGTGTGCAGTTTGTCGAAAGCTTTCTCATCATCTATTGATATTATCATATGGTTTTTATATTTCTTTTTGTTGATGTGTTGGATAACGTTGATTGATTTTCAGATGTTGAACCATCCTTGTGTCCCTGGAATGAATCCTACTTGGTCGTGGTGAATTATCTTATGGATACATTGTTGGATTCTGATAGCAAAAATTTTATTGAGGATTTTTGCATCAGTGTTCATAAGCGAGATTGGCCTGTAGTTTTCTTTTTTTGTGTTGCCTTTGTTTGGTTTTGGTATTAGTGTAATGTTGGCTTCATAGAACGTGTTTGGTATTATCTCTTCCTTCTCAATATTTTGGAATAGTTTGTCAATGATAGGCACTAATTTGTTTCTGAACGTTTGGTAGAATTCATTTGTAGATCCATCAGGCCCTGGGCTTTTGTTTTTGGGAAGGTTTTTGAATGGGTCAGCATTCTTTTTTTTTTTTCTTATTTATACAAGCACTGGGTACAATCAGAAGCGCCGGAGGGTGAGAGAATTCACCAGAGCCAGAGCGGGGAGCAGAGCAGGCAGAAGGACCGAAGTACACTGCTGAGGGGAGCAGCGGGCGGCAGGAGAGGTCTGCACGCCACGTGGGACCCTCCTCAGGTGGCCGGGGAGCAGCCGGGGATCGAACTGGCACCACAGAGGCCGCGGGCAGCATTGCAACCCAGTGCTCAACTGCTGCGCCACCGGGGAGGCCCCTCTTGCTTCTTGTATATCAATTTTCAGCTCCTTCTTCACGTTTGGGAAGTTCTCTTCAATTATCTCCTTGTATATTTTCTCTGTTACTACATCTCTCTCCTCTCCTTCTGGGATTCCTATAACTCTTATGTTTTCTTTCCTCATGGAGTCAGATATTTCTCAAAGTCTTTCTTCGGTCTCTGTCCTTCGTACTTCTCTTTCCTTTTCTGTTTTGGTTCTTTTTATTTCTGTGTCTTCAAGAGTACTTATTCGTTCTTCCATTTCATCTATTCTGTTTTCATTTCCTTAGCACCTCCATTAATTCTTTGATCTCCTGCATTTCTTTTACTTCCCTCTTTAGGGACTCAATTTCATTCTTCTGACCGTTGTTTTCCTTAATTACTTCCATCAGTTTTTTTTTTTCATCACAGCAGTTTTAAGTTCTTTTTCTGGAAGGCTCAGAAGTTCTTCCAGTTCACCATAGTTGCAAGCTGCTGGGTTTTTTTTTTTTTGTGTGCTGTGTCTTTTTTCTGAGGCGATGCTACTATGCTTGTAGTTTTTCTTTTCCCTGCTGCCTGTCTTCTAATTTGCCTTATGCATTGGGACACTGTGCTGCTGGTACTAGCTGGCATCTTTTTGGTGTGTTCTTTCGGGAGTTTCAGTTACTGGCAATCCAAATGGGTAAAAAACTGTTCTGCCAGAAGTCTAGTGAGACAGTGGTACTTTGAGTATGTTAATGATCACTGTCACAGAAGCTCTCCTCCTTCTGTGTTTAGTTACACAGGTGCATCTTGAAGTCCCACAGACTTCCTTGGAGGTGGAGCACCTGGATCGCACACTGAGTTCCAAATCTCTGGATCCTCCTCTGGGCGCTGACTTCCTGCCAGGTGGGACCGTGCTTGTGGGGGCCTTCAGATCACCTCTGACTGCACAGGGAACCTTCTCTCTCTGGCTCCATGGAGAGCTTTCTGCCAGATTCAAGCAGTCTTTATTGAAGATAGGTCCCTGTTCTAAAATGGCACTTGGAGACAGGCATACTCTTCTGCATGCCCAGTCTGCCCTGGCTGTGGGTGTCTGCTCCCCTTCTGGGTTTGGACTGCTGGCCTGAAGGGGCCTGGCATGGGCAAACTTCCCAGCTCACCTCTGGCTCCTCCAGGAGCCTTCTTCCGGTTTCAAGCAGTCTTTAATGAAGAAAGGTCCCTATTCTAAAATGGCGATTCGGATACAGGCACACTCGTCCATGCGCCTGGTCTGCACCGGCCCTGGGTGCCCACTCCCCCTCTGGGTTTGGACTGCTGGCCAGAAGGGGCCTGGCCTGGGCAAACTTCCCAGCTCACCTCTGGATCTTCCGGGAGCCTTCTGCCAGTTTCAAGCAGTCTTCATTGAAGAAAGGTCCCTGTTCTAAAAAGGCAATTTGGAGACAGGCACACTCTCCAGCACACTGGATCTGCCCCAGTCATGGGTGCCCGCTCACCATCTGGGCTCAGACTGCTGGTCAGAAGGGGCCTGGCTTGGGCGAACTTCCCAGCTCACCTCTGACCCCTTTGGGAGCCTTCTGCCAGTTTCAAGCAGTCTTTACTGAAGAAAGGTCCCTATTCTAAAATGGCGATTCAGATACAGGCACACTCTTCCATGCGCCCCGTCTGTCCTGGCCCTGGGTGCCACTCTGGGATTGGGCTCCCCCTCTGGGATTAGACTGCTGGCCAGAAGGGGCCCGGCCTGGGCAAACTTCCCAGCTCACCTTCCCAGCTCACCTTTTCAGCTCCTTTGGGAGCCTTCTGCCGGTTTCAAGCAGAAGAAAGGTCCCTATGCTAAAACGGCGATTCAGAGAAAGGCACACTCTTGGGCGTGCCCGGTATGCCCCGACCATGGGTGCCCGCTCCCCCTCTGGGCTCTGACTGCTGGTCAGAAGGGGCCTGGCTTGGACGAACTTCCCAGCTCACCTCTGACTCCTCTGGGAGCATTCTGCCCCTTTCAAGTAGTCTTTACTGAAGAAAGGTCCCTATTCTATGGGGTGTTGGTGATTTTTTCGGGTCACTAGGTGGCACCAGAGATCTCTCCTAGTGTCTTTGGGGAGCTGTTTTTTTTTTACTCCATGGGACAGGGGAACAGTGGGAGTGGTGGGGAAAGCCTCAATGGCTTTGGGGTACTGTGTCTGCCTTGTGACCCACCATCGTGGGGATCCCACACTCCAAATTTCGTGCCCTGGGTCTCAGTTCCAAAGCCCTCAGGTCCAGGACGTGGGCTGTAGCCCAGTTCAGTGTCCACAGAAATGGCACCTTTTGCACCCCACTCCCTTTCCAGGCGCCTGGTTTCTGATTACTCAGTGAGGGACGTTCACTTTAGAGAGGGCCCCCGTGAGTCTCCGTGCAAGCCTAGGTCGCAGGCGCAGGGACCTGGGCAGCCGCAATCCGCGAATCCTTTTCAAGGGCACCACTTTTCCGAAAAAGCTTACCGGCTGTCCTGGGGCTGTGTATAGGTCTCTGGGAGTCTTTGTTTTTCTCTATGGGCGCCTGGAGCTGTTCGCTTACCTCCATGGTGAAAGTTTCAGGGTTCTCCACAGCTCCATTTCACAGGGTGTGGTGGCTGAAATGGTTCCTTTCCACTCACAGTCCGTCTTGATGCATAGTTTGTTCCTCTTGGTTGTTTTAGGCTTTTGGTTTTTATTCTCATTTCTGTTGATTGGAGAGTGCGGACTTTGTGGGTAGGGGAGGGTAGCAGGGTTCTGAGCTTTCCTCCATTCGAGCTCTCTTTTATGGTAACTTTCCTCTTTGGGTAGTTTGCTGGAGTCACCAGTTTATCTTCCGTTTCCCAGTTCTTACTGGGACCTGGCACTTTTCCTCCCTATTAACGTTTTTTTAATGGGAGATCTTACTTGAAGCGTTTCCTCGCTGCCATGTTGATTCGCCCCTCCAAAGAACAGGATTTAATCCTCTTTTATATTTTTTTAAGATTTAATTTTTTATTTATAAAAGCACTGGGTACAGTCAGCAGTGCGGGAGGGTGAGACAATTCACCAGAGCCAGAGGTGGGAGTGATACAGGTAGACAGATGAAACACAGTGCTGAGGTGAGCAGTGGGCAGGGCAGAGAAGTTCTGCGTGCAATATGGGACCCTCACTGGTGGACAGGGATATAAACGGTGCTGCAGAGACTCCGGTCAGCTTTAAGCCCAGCACGCAACTGCAGCACCACAGGGAAGGCCATACCCTTTTTGATTTTTAAGTAATTAAGGACCAGTATCCGTGGTTGGGGGGATAAGGGGCCCTCTGTACCCATGGGGGTATGGGGCCCTAAGCCCAATAGGGGGACCAGGACCTCAAGCCCATTAGGGGAATGGTAAATCTTCCCCCAGGGTGACACCTGCAACCTCCTCTCACACTAACACGAACAGGGGTAGGCCGTGCGCCCGAAGATTCCATAGATGGAGGGGTGGGGTCACTGTCAGGGAGGGTACCCACTGAAAGCTACAGACAAGCAGCGACCGCGGACACATCCAAAACTACAGACAGACAGGACGACGCAGAAAGCCCTGGGCAAACCAGCACCAATCAAAGGGAGAGACCTCACCTGGTCCAGCAGCGCTGATGAGCCACAGGCTCCGCCCCCATATGGAGCCTGACATCGCAGACCTGACTGCGCACACACAAAAGAGCATTTCTCAGGGCAGCTGGTAGCAGGCGCTGGTGCGGGGTTCGGAGACCCTGAATCGGAGTGTGGGTAGGGGTAAGTCTACCCCCATGGGGGAACGGGGCTCTCTTCCCCCATGGGGAAACAGAACGAACCTCACATTGGGGTAAGGGAAAATCATCCCCCTGGGGGACACCTGCAACATCCACTCACGCTCAAAATCCCAGGAACAGGCAGAGCGCCCGAAGACGCCCTAGTTGGAGGGGCGGGGTTACCGTCAGGGAGGGCAACCCCTGTAAGCCACAGACAAGAAGCGAACGCGTACTCTTCCAAAACTGCAGGTTGACAGGCCAGTGGGGAAAGCCCTGGGCACCCAGCAGCACTCAAAGGGGAAGAGTCCTCACCTGGCCATGCAGCGCTGAGGAGCCTCAGGCCCCGCCCCCGGCCGGAGCCTGACCCCGCCCGCCGGACTCTGCCTGTGCAAAGGTGCACTTCAAAGATACGCCGCTAGGGGGCGCAGGCGAGGGGCGTGGATTCGGGGAACATCAGCCCCAAGAGGGTAGGTGGGACCTCTGCAACACGGAGGTACAGAGTCGAAGCCCCCCTGCATGGCAAATGACCGCAAGCCCGTTTTGGCCATGGGGCCCTCTTCTCCTGAGGAGTCACCTGCACCCTCCTCCGCACTCTCACACCGAGGGGCTGACAGTGCGCCAGGGACGCCATAGACGGAGGGGCGGGGTCACCGTCAGGGAGTGTACCCCCCGTATGCCTCGGAGGGCTGCGACCCCGGCCTCCTCCAAAGCTGCCGGCAGACAGGTCGGCGGGGAAAGGCCCGGGGAAGCCGGCAGCACTCAAAGGGGAAGAGTCCTCACCTGGCCATGCAGCGCTGAGGAGCCTCAGGCCCCGCCCCCGGCCGGAGACTGACCCCACCTACCGGACTCTACCTGAGCACATGTGCAGTTCATAGAGCCGCGGGGGGGGGGGGGGGGCGGAGAGGGTGATGGGGACTCTCAGTCCCAAGGGGCAGGGTGAACCCTACCCCAAGGGGAAAGGGGACGCTCTTCGCAATTGGGGGAAGAAGGCCAACTTCCCCCTTGGGGAAAGGTAAACCTTCCCCGGGGGCACACCTGCAGCCTCCTCTGGCTTCTCAGACCCACAGGGGCAGGCCAGGCGCCCGAAGACGCCCTAGTCGGAGGGGCGGGGTCACCGTCAAGGAGGGCAAGCCCTGGAAGCCTCGGACTGTCTGCGTCGGCGGCCCCCTCCAAAACTGCAGGCAGACTGGTCGGTACGGAAAGCCCCTGGCAACCCAGCAGCACTCAAAGGGGAAGATTCCTCACCTGGCCAGGCAGCGCTAAGGAGCCTCAGGCCCCGACACGGCCGGAGCATGACCCTGCCCGCCGGACTCTGCCTGTGCAAAGGTGTACTTCACAGAGCCGCCGCTAGGGGGCGCAGGCGAGGGGCGTGGATTCGGGGAACCTCAGCCCCAAGAGGGTAGGTGGGACCTCTGCAACACGGAGGTACAGAGTCCAAGAACCCCTGCATGGTGAATGGAACGCAAGCCCGTTTTGGCCATGGGGCCCTCTTCTCCTCGGGAGTCACCTGCACCCTCCTCCGCACTCACACCCCGAGGGGCTGACAGTGCGCCGAGGACGCCATAGACGGAGGGGCGGGGTCACCGTCAGGGAGGGTACCCCCGTATGCCTCGGACTGGCTGCGACCGCGGCCTGCTCCAAAGCTGCCGGCAGACAGGTCGGCGGGGAAAGGCCCAGGCAACCCGGCAGCACTCAAAGGGGAAGAGTCCTCACCTGGCCATGCAGCTCTGAGGAGACTCAGGCCCCGCCCCCGGCCGGAGCCTGACCCCGCCTACCGGACTCTACCTGAGCACATGTGCAGTTCATAGAGCCGTGGGGGGGGGGCGGAGAGGGTGATGGGGACTCTCAGTCCCAAGGGGCAGGGTGAACCCTACCCCAAGGGGACAGGGGACGCTCTTTGCCCTTGGGGGAAGAAGGCCAACTTCCCCCTTGGGGATAGGTAAACGTTCCCCGGGGGCACACCTGCAGCCTCCTCTGGCTTCTCAGACCCACAGGGGCAGGCCGGGCGCCCGAAGACGCCCTAGTCGGAGGGGCGGGGTCACTGTCAGGAAGGGCAAGCCCTGCAAGCCTCGGACTGTCTGCGTCGGCGGCCCCCTCCAAAACTGCAGGCAGACTGGTCGGTGCGGAAAGCCCCTGGCAACCCAGCAGCACTCAAAGGGGAAGAGTCCTCAGCTGGCCAGGCAGCGCTGAGGAGCCTCAGGCCCCGCCCCCGGCCGGAGCCTGACCCCGCCCGACGGGATCTGCCTGTGCAAAGGTGCACTTCACAGAGCCGCCGCTAGGGGGCGCAGGCGAGGGGCGTGGATTCGGGGAACCTCAGCCCCAAGAGGGTAGGTGGGACCTCTGCAACACGGAGGTAGAGAGTCCAAGAACCCCTGCCTGGTGAATGGACCGCAAGCCCGTTTTGGCCATGGGGCCCTCTTCTCCTCGGGAGTCACATGCACCCTCCTCCGCACTCACACCCCGAGGGGCTGACAGTGCGCCGAGGACGCCATAGACGGAGGGGCGGGGTCACCGTCAGGGAGGGTACCCCCCGTATGCCTCAGAGTGGCTGCGACCCCGGCCTCCTCCAAAGCTGCCGGTAGACAGGTCGGCGGGGAAAGGCCCGGGGAAGCCGGCAGCACTCAAAGGGGAAGAGTCCTCACCTGGCCATGCAGCGCTGAGGAGCCTCAGTCCCCGACCCCGGCCGGAGCCTGACCCCGCTCGCCGGACTCTGCCTGAGCACATGTGCAGTTCATACAGCCGCCGGGGGGGGGGGCGGAGAGGGTGATGGGGACTCTCAGTCCCAAGGGGGCAGGGTGATCCCTACCCCAAGGAGAAAGGGGACGCTCTTCCCCCATGGGGGAAGAAGGCCAACTTCCCCCTGGGGAACGGTAAACGTTCCCCGGGGGCACACCTGCAGCCTCCTCTGGCTTCTCAGACCCACAGGGGCAGGCCGGGCACCCGAAGACGCCCTAGTCGGAGGGGCGGGGTCACCGTCAAGGAGGGCAAGCCCTGCAAGCCTCGGACTGTCTGCGTCGGCGGCTCCCTCCAAAACTGCAGGCAGACAGGTCTGTGCGGAAAGCCCCTGGCAACCCAGCATCACTCAACGGGGAAGAGTCCTCAGCTGGCCAGGCAGCGCTGAGGAGCCTCAGGCCCCGCCCCCGGCCGGAGCCTGACCCCGCCCGCCGGACTCTGCCTGTGCAATGGTGCACTTCACAGAGCCGCCGCTAGGGGGCGCAGGCGAGGGGCGTGGATTCGGGGAACCTCAGCCCCAAGAGGGTAGGTGGGACCTCTGCAACACGGAGGTACAGAGTCCAAGAACCCCTGCCTGGTGAATGGACCGCAAGCCCGTTTTGGCCATGGGGCCCTCTTCTCCTCGGGAGTCACCTGCACCCTCCTCCGCACTCACACCCCGAGGGGCTGACAGTGCGCCGAGGACGCCATAGACGGAGGGGCGGGGTCACCGTCAGGGAGGGTACCCCCCGTATGCCTCGGAGTGGCTGCGACCCCGGCCTCCTCCAAAGCTGCAGGTAGACAGGTTGGCGGGGAAAGGCCCGGGGAAGCCGGCAGCACTCAAAGGGGAAGAGTCCTCACCTGGCCATGCAGCGCTGAGGAGCCTCAGTCCCCGACCCCGGCCGGAGCCTGACCCCGCCCGCCGGACTCTGCCTGAGCACATGTGCAGTTCATACAGCCGCCGGAGGGGGGGGGGAGCCGGAGAGGGTGATGGGGACTCTCAGTCCCAAGGGGGCAGGGTGAAACCTACCCCAAGGGGAAAGGGGACGCTCTTCGCCCTTGGGGGAAGAAGGCCAACTTCCCCCTTGGGGAAAGGTAAACCTTCCCCGGGGGCACACCTGCAGCCTCCTCTAGCTTCTCAGACCCACAGGGGCAGGCCGGGCGCCCGAAGACGCCCTAGTCGGAGGGGCGGGGTCACCGTCAGGGAGGGCAAGCCCTGCAAGCCTCGGACTGTCTGCGTCGGCGGCCCCCTCCAAAACTGCAGGCAGACAGGTCGGTGCGGAAAGCCCCTGGCAACCCAGCAGCACTCAAAGGGGAAGAGTCCTCAGCTGGCCAGGCAGCGCTGAGGAGCCTCAGGCCCCGCCCCCGGCCGGAGCCTGACCCCGCCCGCCGGACTCTGCCTGTGCAAAGGTGCACTTCACAGAGCCGCCGCTAGGGGGCGCAGGCGAGGGGCGTGGATTCGGGGAACCTCAGCCCCAAGAGGGTAGGTGGGACCTCTGCAACACGGAGGTACAGAGTCCAAGCCCCCCTGCATGGTGAATGGAACGCAAGCCCGTTTTGGCCGTGGGGCCCTCTTCTCCTCGGGAGTCACCTGCACCCTCCTCCGCACTCACACCCCGAGGGGCTGACAGTGCGCCGAGGACGCCATAGACGGAGGGGCGGGGTCACCGTCAGGGAGGGTAACCCCCGTATGCCTCGGACTGGCTGCGATCGCGGCCTGCTCCAAAGCTGCCGGTAGACAGGTCGGCGGGGAAAGGCCCGGGCAAGCCGGCAGCACTCAAAGGGGAAGAGTCCTCACCTGGCCAGTCAGCGCTGAGGAGCCTCAGGCCCCGCCCCCGGCCGGAGCCTGACCCCGCCCGCCGGACTCTGCCTGAGCACATGTGCAGTTCATAGAGCCGCAGGGGGGGGGGCCGGAGAGGGTGATGGGGACTCTCAGTCCCAAGGGGGCAGGGTGAACCCTACCCCAAGGGGAAATGGGACGCTCTTCCCCCATGGGGGAAGAAGGCCAACTGCCCCCTGGGGAACGGTAAACCTTCCCCGGGGGCACACCTGCAGCCTCCTCTGGCTTCTCTGACCCACAGGGGCAGGCCGGGCGCCCGAAGACGCCCTAGTTGGAGGGGCGGGGTCACCGTCAGGGAGGGCAAGCCCTGCAAGCCTCGGACTGTCTGCGTCGGCGGCTCCCTCCAAAACTGCAGGCAGACAGGTCTGTGCGGAAAGCCCCTGGCAACCCAGCATCACTCAAAGGGGAAGAGTCCTCAGCTGGCCAGGCAGCGCTGAGGAGCCTCAGGCCCCGCCCCCGGCCGGAGCCTGACCCCGCCCGCCGGACTCTGCCTGAGCATATGTGCAATTAATAGAGCCGCCGGGGGGGGGGCGGAGAGGGTGATGGGGACTCTCAGTCCCAAGGGGGCAGGGTGAACCCTACCCCAAGGGGAAAGGGGACGCTCTTCCCCCATGGGGGAAGAAGGCCAACTTCCCCCTGGGGAACGGTAAACCTTCCCCGGGGGCACACCTGCAGCCTCCTCTGGCTCTCACACACCCAGGGGCAGGACGGGCGCCCGAAGATGCCCTAGTCGGAGGGGCGGGGTCACCGTCAGGGAGGGCAAGCCATGCAAGCCTCGGACTGTCTGCGTCGGCGGCTCCCTCCAAAACTGCAGGCAGATAGGTCGGTGCGGAAAGCCCCTGGCAACCCAGCAGCACTCAAAGGGGAAGAGTCCTCAGCTGGCCAGGCAGCGCTGAAGAGCCTCAGGCCCCGCCCCCGGCCGGAGCCTGACCCCGCCCGACGGGATCTGCCTGTGCAAAGGTGCACTTCACAGAGCCGCCGCTAGGGGGCGCAGGCGAGGGGCGTGGATTCGGGGAACCTCAGCCCCAAGAGGGTAGGTGGGACCTCTGCAACACGGAGGTACAGAGTCCAAGAACCCCTGCATGGTGAATGGACCGCAAGCCCGTTTTGGCCATGGGGCCCTCTTCTCCTCGGGAGTCACCTGCACCCTCCTCCGCACTCACACCCCGAGGGGCTGACAGTGCGCCGAGGACGCCATAGACGGAGGGGCGGGGTCACCGTCAGGGAGGGTACCCCCCGTATGCCTCGGAGTGGCTGCGACCCCGGCCTCCTCCAAAGCTGCCGGCAGACAGGTCGGCGGGGAAAGGCCCGGGCAAGCCGGCAGCACTCAAAGGGGAAGAGTCCTCACCTGGCCATGCAGCGCTGAGGAGCCTCAGTCCCCGACCCCAGCCGGAGCCTGACCCCGCCCGCCGGACTCTGCCTGAGCACATGTGCAGTTCATACAGCAGCCGGGGGGGGGTCCGGAGAGGGTGATGGGGACTCTCAGTCCCAAGGGGGCAGGGTGAAACCTACCCCAAGGGGAAAGGGGACGCTCGTCGCCCTTGGGGGAAGAAGGCCAACTTCCCCCTTGGGGAAAGGTAAACCTTCCCCGGGGGCACACCCGCAGCCTCCTCTGGCTTCTCAGACCCACAGGGGCAGGCCGGGCGCCCGAAGACGCCCTAGTCGGAGGGGCGGGGTCACCGTCAGGGAGGGCAAGCCCTGCAAGCCTCGGACTGTCTGCGTCGGCGGCCCCCTCCAAAACTGCAGGCAGACAGGTCTGTGCGGAAAGCCCCTGGCAACCCAGCAGCACTCAAAGGGGAAGAGTCCTCAGCTGGCCAGGCAGCGCTGAGGAGCCTCAGGCCCCGCCCCCGGCCGGAGCCTGACCCCGCCCGCTGGACTCTGCCTGTGCAAAGGTGCACTTCACAGAGCCGCCGCTAGGGGGCGCAGGCGAGGGGCGTGGATTCGGGGAACCTCAGCCCCAAGAGGGTAGGTGGGACCTCTGCAACACGGAGGTACAGAGTCCAAGAACCCCTGCCTGGTGAATGGACCGCAAGCCCGTTTTGGCCATGGGGCCCTCTTCTCCTCGGGAGTCACCTGCACCCTCCTCCGCACTCACACCCCGAGGGGCTGACAGTGCGCCGAGGACGCCATAGACGGAGGGGCGGGGTCACCGTCAGGGAGGGTACCCCCCGTATGCCTCGGAGTGGCTGTGACCCCGGCCTCCTCCAAAGCTGCAGGTAGACAGGTCGGCGGGGAAAGGCCCGGGGAAGCCGGCAGCACTCAAAGGGGAAGAGTCCTCACCTGGCCATGCAGCGCTGAGGAGCCTCAGTCCCCGACCCCGGCCGGAGCCTGACCCCGCCCGCCGGACTCTGCCTGAGCACATGTGCAGTTCATACAGCCGCCGGAGGGGGGGGGGAGCCGGAGAGGGTGATGGGGACTCTCAGTCCCAAGGGGGCAGGGTGAAACCTACCCCAAGGGGAAAGGGGACGCTCTTCGCCCTTGGGGGAAGAAGGCCAACTTCCCCCTTGGGGAAAGGTAAACCTTCCCCGGGGGCACACCTGCAGCCTCCTCTAGCTTCTCAGACCCACAGGGGCAGGCCGGGCGCCCGAAGACGCCCTAGTCGGAGGGGCGGGGTCACCGTCAGGGAGGGCAAGCCCTGCAAGCCTCGGACTGTCTGCGTCGGCGGCCCCCTCCAAAACTGCAGGCAGACAGGTCGGTGCGGAAAGCCCCTGGCAACCCAGCAGCACTCAAAGGGGAAGAGTCCTCAGCTGGCCAGGCAGCGCTGAGGAGCCTCAGGCCCCGCCCCCGGCCGGAGCCTGACCCCGCCCGCCGGACTCTGCCTGTGCAAAGGTGCACTTCACAGAGCCGCCGCTAGGGGGCGCAGGCGAGGGGCGTGGATTCGGGGAACCTCAGCCCCAAGAGGGTAGGTGGGACCTCTGCAACACGGAGGTACAGAGTCCAAGCCCCCCTGCATGGTGAATGGAACGCAAGCCCGTTTTGGCCGTGGGGCCCTCTTCTCCTCGGGAGTCACCTGCACCCTCCTCCGCACTCACACCCCGAGGGGCTGACAGTGCGCCGAGGACGCCATAGACGGAGGGGCGGGGTCACCGTCAGGGAGGGTAACCCCCGTATGCCTCGGACTGGCTGCGATCGCGGCCTGCTCCAAAGCTGCCGGTAGACAGGTCGGCGGGGAAAGGCCCGGGCAAGCCGGCAGCACTCAAAGGGGAAGAGTCCTCACCTGGCCAGTCAGCGCTGAGGAGCCTCAGGCCCCGCCCCCGGCCGGAGCCTGACCCCGCCCGCCGGACTCTGCCTGAGCACATGTGCAGTTCATAGAGCCGCAGGGGGGGGGGCCGGAGAGGGTGATGGGGACTCTCAGTCCCAAGGGGGCAGGGTGAACCCTACCCCAAGGGGAAATGGGACGCTCTTCCCCCATGGGGGAAGAAGGCCAACTGCCCCCTGGGGAACGGTAAACCTTCCCCGGGGGCACACCTGCAGCCTCCTCTGGCTTCTCTGACCCACAGGGGCAGGCCGGGCGCCCGAAGACGCCCTAGTTGGAGGGGCGGGGTCACCGTCAGGGAGGGCAAGCCCTGCAAGCCTCGGACTGTCTGCGTCGGCGGCTCCCTCCAAAACTGCAGGCAGACAGGTCTGTGCGGAAAGCCCCTGGCAACCCAGCATCACTCAAAGGGGAAGAGTCCTCAGCTGGCCAGGCAGCGCTGAGGAGCCTCAGGCCCCGCCCCCGGCCGGAGCCTGACCCCGCCCGCCGGACTCTGCCTGTGCAAAGGTGCACTTCACAGAGCCGCCGCTAGGGGGCGCAGGCGAGGGGCGTGGATTCGGGGAACCTCAGCCCCAAGAGGGTAGGTGGGACCTCTGCAACACGGAGGTACAGAGTCCAAGAACCCCTGCCTGGTGAATGGTCCGCAAGCCCGTTTTGGCCATGGGGCCCTCTTCTCCTCGGGAGTCACCTGCACCCTCCTCCGCACTCACACCCCGAGGGGCTGACAGTGCTCCGAGGACGCCATAGACGGAGGGGCGGGGTCACCGTCAGGGAGGGTACCCCCCGTATGCCTCGGACTGGCTGCGACCGCGGCCTGCTCCAAAGCTGCCGGCAGACAGGTCGGCGGGGAAAGGCCCGGGCAAGCCGGCAGCACTCAAAGGGGAAGAGTCCTCACCTGGCCAGTCAGCGCTGAGGAGCCTCAGGCCCCGCCCCCGGCCGGAGCCTGACCCCGCCCGCCGGACTCTGCCTGAGCACATGTGCAATTAATAGAGCCGCCGGGGGGGGGGGGCGGAGAGGGTGATGGGGACTCTCAGTCCCAAGGGGGCAGGGTGAACCCTACCCCAAGGGGAAAGGGGACGCTCTTCCCCCATGGGGGAAGAAGGCCAACTTCCCCCTGGGGAACGGTAAACCTTCCCCGGGGGCACACCTGCAGCCTCCTCTGGCTCTCACACACCCAGGGGCAGGACGGGCGCCCGAAGATGCCCTAGTCGGAGGGGCGGGGTCACCGTCAGGGAGGGCAAGCCATGCAAGCCTCGGACTGTCTGCGTCGGCGGCTCCCTCCAAAACTGCAGGCAGATAGGTCGGTGCGGAAAGCCCCTGGCAACCCAGCAGCACTCAAAGGGGAAGGGTCCTCAGCTGGCCAGGCAGCGCTGAAGAGCCTCAGGCCCCGCCCCCGTCCGGAGACTGACCCGCCTGCCGGACTCTGCCTGTGTAAAGGTGCACTTCACAGAGCCGCCGCTAGGGGGCGCAAGCGAGGGGCGTGGATTCGGGGAACCTCAGCCCCAAGAGGGTAGGTGGGACCTCTGCAACACGGAAGTACAGAGTCCAAGAACCCCTGCATGGTGAATGGACCGCAAGCCCGTTTTGGCCATGGGGCCCTCTTCTCCTCGGGAGTCACCTGCACCCTCCTCCGCACTCACACCCCGAGGGTCTGACAGTGCGCCGAGGACGCCATAGACGGAGGGGCGGGGTCACCGTCAGGGAGGGTACCCCCCGTATGCCTCGGAGTGGCTGCGACCCCGGCCTCCTCCAAAGCTGCCGGCAGACAGGTCGGCGGGGAAAGGCCCGGGCAAGCCGGCAGCACTCAAAGGGGAAGAGTCCTCACCTGGCCATGCAGCGCTGAGGAGCCTCAGTCCCCGACCCCAGCCGGAGCCTGACCCCGCCCGCCGGACTCTGCCTGAGCACATGTGCAGTTCATACAGCAGCCGGGGGGGGGTCCGGAGAGGGTGATGGGGACTCTCAGTCCCAAGGGGGCAGGGTGAAACCTACCCCAAGGGGAAAGGGGACGCTCGTCGCCCTTGGGGGAAGAAGGCCAACTTCCCCCTTGGGGAAAGGTAAACCTTCCCCGGGGGCACACCCGCAGCCTCCTCTGGCTTCTCAGACCCACAGGGGCAGGCCGGGCGCCCGAAGACGCCCTAGTCGGAGGGGCGGGGTCACCGTCAGGGAGGGCAAGCCCTGCAAGCCTCGGACTGTCTGCGTCGGCGGCCCCCTCCAAAACTGCAGGCAGACAGGTCTGTGCGGAAAGCCCCTGGCAACCCAGCAGCACTCAAAGGGGAAGAGTCCTCAGCTGGCCAGGCAGCGCTGAGGAGCCTCAGGCCCCGCCCCCGGCCGGAGCCTGACCCCGCCCGCTGGACTCTGCCTGTGCAAAGGTGCACTTCACAGAGCCGCCGCTAGGGGGCGCAGGCGAGGGGCGTGGATTCGGGGAACCTCAGCCCCAAGAGGGTAGGTGGGACCTCTGCAACACGGAGGTACAGAGTCCAAGAACCCCTGCCTGGTGAATGGACCGCAAGCCCGTTTTGGCCATGGGGCCCTCTTCTCCTCGGGAGTCACCTGCACCCTCCTCCGCACTCACACCCCGAGGGTCTGACAGTGCGCCGAGGACGCCATAGACGGAGGGGCGGGGTCACCGTCAGGGAGGGTACCCCCCGTATGCCTCGGAGTGGCTGCGACCCCGGCCTCCTCCAAAGCTGCAGGTAGACAGGTCGGCGGGGAAAGGCCCGGGGAAGCCGGCAGCACTCAAAGGGGAAGAGTCCTCACCTGGCCATGCAGCGCTGAGGAGCCTCAGTCCCCGACCCCGGCCGGAGCCTGACCCCGCCCGCCGGACTCTGCCTGAGCACATGTGCAGTTCATACAGCCACCGGAGGGGGGGGGGAGCCGGAGAGGGTGATGGGGACTCTCAGTCCCAAGGGGGCAGGGTGAAACCTACCCCAAGGGGAAAGGGGACGCTCTTCGCCCTTGGGGGAAGAAGGCCAACTTCCCCCTTGGGGAAAGGTAAACCTTCCCCGGGGGCACACCTGCAGCCTCCTCTAGCTTCTCAGACCCACAGGGGCAGGCCGGGCGCCCGAAGACGCCCTAGTCGGAGGGGCGGGGTCACCGTCAGGGAGGGCAAGCCCTGCAAGCCTCGGACTGTCTGCGTCGGCGGCCCCCTCCAAAACTGCAGGCAGACAGGTCGGTGCGGAAAGCCCCTGGCAACCCAGCAGCACTCAAAGGGGAAGAGTCCTCAGCTGGCCAGGCAGCGCTGAGGAGCCTCAGGCCCCGCCCCCGGCCGGAGCCTGACCCCGCCCGCCGGACTCTGCCTGTGCAAAGGTGCACTTCACAGAGCCGCCGCTAGGGGGCGCAGGCGAGGGGCGTGGATTCGGGGAACCTCAGCCCCAAGAGGGTAGGTGGGACCTCTGCAACACGGAGGTACAGAGTCCAAGCCCCCCTGCATGGTGAATGGAACGCAAGCCCGTTTTGGCCATGGGGCCCTCTTCTCCTCGGGAGTCACCTGCACCCTCCTCCGCACTCACACCCCGAGGGGCTGACAGTGCGCCGAGGACGCCATAGACGGAGGGGCGGGGTCACCGTCAGGGAGGGTACCCCCCGTATGCCTCGGACTGGCTGCGACCGCGGCCTGCTCCAAAGCTGCCGGCAGACAGGTCGGCGGGGAAAGGCCCGGGCAAGCCGGCAGCACTCAAAGGGGAAGAGTCCTCACCTGGCCATGCAGCGCTGAGGAGCCTCAGGCCCCGCCCCCGGCAGGAGCCTGACCCCGCCCGCCGGACTCTGCCTGAGCACATGTGCAATTAATAGAGCCGCCGGGGGGGGGGGCGGAGAGTGTGATGGGGTCTCTCAGTCCCAAGGGGGCAGGGTGAACCCTACCCCAAGGGGAAAGGGGACGCTCTTCCCCCATGGGGGAAGAAGGCCAACTTCCCCCTGGGGAACGGTAAACCTTCCCCGGGGGCACACCTGCAGCCTCCTCTGGCTCTCACACACCCAGGGGCAGGACGGGCGCCCGAAGATGCCCTAGTCGGAGGGGCGGGGTCACCGTCAGGGAGGGCAAGCCATGCAAGCCTCGGACTGTCTGCGTCGGCGGCCCCCTCCAAAACTGCAGGCAGATAGGTCGGTGCGGAAAGCCCCTGGCAACCCAGCAGCACTCAAAGGGGAAGAGTCCTCAGCTGGCCAGGCAGCGCTGAAGAGCCTCAGGCCCCGCCCCCGTCCGGAGACTGACCCGCCTGCCGGACTCTGCCTGTGTAAAGGTGCACTTCACAGAGCCGCCGCTAGGGGGCGCAAGCGAGGGGCGTGGATTCGGGGAACCTCAGCCCCAAGAGGGTAGGTGGGACCTCTGCAACACGGAGGTACAGAGTCCAAGAACCCCTGCATGGTGAATGGACCGCAAGCCCGTTTTGGCCATGGGGCCCTCTTCTCCTCGGGAGTCACCTGCACCCTCCTCCGCACTCACACCCCGAGGGGCTGACAGTGCGCCGAGGACGCCATAGACGGAGGGGCGGGGTCACCGTCAGGGAGGGTAACCCCCGTATGCCTCGGACTGGCTGCGATCGCGGCCTGCTCCAAAGCTGCCGGTAGACAGGTCGGCGGGGAAAGGCCCGGGCAAGCCGGCAGCACTCAAAGGGGAAGAGTCCTCACCTGGCCATGCAGCGCTGAGGAGCCTCAGGCCCCGCCCCCTGCCGGAGCCTGACCCCGCCCGCCGGACTCTGCCTGAGCACATGTGCAGTTCATAGAGCCGCAGGGGGGGGGGGCCGGAGAGGGTGATGGGGACTCTCAGTCCCAAGGGGGCAGGGTGAACCCTACCCCAAGGGGAAAGGGGACGCTCTTCCCCCATGGGGGAAGAAGGCCAACTGCCCCCTGGGGAACGGTAAACCTTCCCCGGGGGCACACCTGCAGCCTCCTCTGGCTTCTCTGACCCACAGGGGCAGGCCGGGCGCCCGAAGACGCCCTAGTTGGAGGGGCGGGGTCACCGTCAGGGAGGGCAAGCCCTGCAAGCCTCGGACTGTCTGCGTCGGCGGCCCCCTCCAAAACTGCAGGCAGACAGGTCGGTGCGGAAAGCCCCTGGCAACCCAGCAGCACTCAAAGGGGAAGAGTCCTCAGCTGGCCAGGCAGCGCTGAGGAGCCTCAGTCCCGACCCGGCCGGAGCCTGACCCCACCCGCCGGAGTCTGCCTGTGCAAAGGTGTACTTCACAGAGCCGCCGCTAGTAGGCGCAGGCGAGGGGCGTGGATTCGGGGACCCTCAGCCCCAAGAGGGTAGGTGGGACCTCTGCAACACGGAGGTACAGAGTCCAAGCCCCCCTGCATGGTGAATGGACCGCAAGCCCGTTTTGGCCATGGGGCCCTCTTCTCCTCGGGAGTCACCTGCACCCTCCTCCGCACTCACACCCCGAGGGGCTGACAGTGCGCCGAGGACGCCATAGACGGAGGGTCGGGGTCACCGTCAGGGAGGGTACCCCCCGTATGCCTCGGAGTGGCTGTGACCCCGGCCTCCTCCAAATCTGCCAGCAGACAGGTCGGCGGGGAAAGGCCTGGGCAAGCCGGCAGCACTCAAAGGGGAAGAGTCCTCACCTGGCCATGCAGCGCTGAGGAGCCTCAGGCCCCGCCCCCGGCCGGAGCCTGACCCCGCCCGCCGGACTCTGCCTGAGCACATGTGCAGTTCATACAGCAGCCGGGGGGGGGTCCGGAGAGGGTGATGGGGACTCTCAGTCCCAAGGGGGCAGGGTGAAACCTACCCCAAGGGGAAAGGGGACGCTCGTCGCCCTTGGGGGAAGAAGGCCAACTTCCCCCTTGGGGAAAGGTAAACCTTCCCCGGGGGCACACCCGCAGCCTCCTCTGGCTTCTCAGACCCACAGGGGCAGGCCGGGCGCCCGAAGACGCCCTAGTCGGAGGGGCGGGGTCACCGTCAGGGAGGGCAAGCCCTGCAAGCCTCGGACTGTCTGCCTCGGCGGCCCCCTCCAAAACTACAGGCAGACAGGTCAGTGCGGAAAGCCCCTGGCAACCCAGCAGCACTCAAAGGGGAAGAGTCCTCAGCTGGCCAGGCAGCGCTGAGGAGCCTCAGGCCCCGCCCCCGGCCGGAGCCTGACCCCGCCCGCCGGACTCTGCCTGTGCAAAGGTGCACTTCACAGAGCCGCCGCTAGGGGGCGCAGGCGAGGGGCGTGGATTCGGGGAACCTCAGCCCCAAGAGGGTAGGTGGGACCTCTGCAACACGGAGGTACAGAGTCCAAGAACCCCTGCCTGATGAATGGACCGCAAGCCCGTTTTGGCCATGGGGCCCTCTTCTCCTCGGGAGTCACCTGCACCCTCCTCCGCACTCACACCCCGAGAGGCTGACACTGCGCCGAGGACGCCATAGACGGAGGGGCGGGGTCACCGTCAGGGAGGGTACCCCCCGTATGCCTCGGAGTGGCTGCGACCCCGGCCTCCTCCAAAGCTGCAGGTAGACAGGTCGGCGGGGAAAGGCCCGGGGAAGCCGGCAGCACTCAAAGGGGAAGAGTCCTCACCTGGCCATGCAGCGCTGAGGAGCCTCAGTCCCCGACCCCGGCCGGAGCCTGACCCCGCACGCCGGACTCTGCCTGAGCACATGTGCAGTTCATACAGCCGCCGGGGGGGGGGGGGGCCCGGAGAGGGTGATGGGGACTCTCAGTCCCAAGGGGGCAGGGTGAAACCTACCCCAAGGGGAAAGGGGACGCTCTTCGCCCTTGGGGGAAGAAGGCCAACTTCCCCCTTGAGGAAAGGTAAACGTTCCCCGGGGGCACACCTGCAGCCTCCTCTAGCTTCTCAGACCCACAGGGGCAGGCCGGGCGCCCGAAGACGCCCTAGTCGGAGGGGCGGGGTCACCGTCAGGGAGGTCAAGCCCTGCAAGCCTCGGACTGTCTGCGTCGGCGGCCCCCTCCAAAACTGCAGGCAGACAGGTCGGTGCGGAAAGCCCCTGGCAACCCAGCAGCACTCAAAGGGGAAGAGTCCTCAGCTGGCCAGGCAGCGCTGAGGAGCCTCAGGCCCCGCCCCCGGCCGGAGCCTGACCCCGCCCGCCGGACTCTGCCTGTGCAAAGGTGCACTTCACAGAGCCGCCGCTAGGGGGCGCAGGCGAGGGGCGTGGATTCGGGGAACCTCAGCCCCAAGAGGGTAGGTGGGACCTCTGCAACACGGAGGTACAGAGTCCAAGCCCCCCTGCATGGTGAATGGAACGCAAGCCCGTTTTGGCCATGGGGCCCTCTTCTCCTCGGGAGTCACCTGCACCCTCCTCCGCACTCACACCCCGAGGGGCTGACAGTGCGCCGAGGACGCCATAGACGGAGGGGCGGGGTCACCGTCAGGGAGGGTACCCCCCGTATGCCTCGGACTGGCTGCGATCGCGGCCTGCTCCAAAGCTGCCGGCAGACAGGTCGGCGGGGAAAGGCCCGGGCAAGCCGGCAGCACTCAAAGGGGAAGAGTCCTCACCTGGCCAGTCAGCGCTGAGGAGCCTCAGGCCCCGCCCCCGGCCGGAGCCTGACCCCGCCCGCCGGACTCTGCCTGAGCACATGTGCAGTTCATAGAGCCGCAGGGGGGGGGGCCGGAGAGGGTGATGGGGACTCTCAGTCCCAAGGGGGCAGGGTGAACCCTACCCCAAGGGGAAATGGGACGCTCTTCCCCCATGGGGGAAGAAGGCCAACTGCCCCCTGGGGAACGGTAAACCTTCCCCGGGGGCACACCTGCAGCCTCCTCTGGCTTCTCTGACCCACAGGGGCAGGCCGGGCGCCCGAAGACGCCCTAGTTGGAGGGGCGGGGTCACCGTCAGGGAGGGCAAGCCCTGCAAGCCTCGGACTGTCTGCGTCGGCGGCTCCCTCCAAAACTGCAGGCAGACAGGTCTGTGCGGAAAGCCCCTGGCAACCCAGCATCACTCAAAGGGGAAGAGTCCTCAGCTGGCCAGGCAGCGCTGAGGAGCCTCAGGCCCCGCCCCCGGCCGGAGCCTGACCCCGCCCGCCGGACTCTGCCTGTGCAAAGGTGCACTTCACAGAGCCGCCGCTAGGGGGCGCAGGCGAGGGGCGTGGATTCGGGGAACCTCAGCCCCAAGAGGGTAGGTGGGACCTCTGCAACACGGAGGTACAGAGTCCAAGAACCCCTGCCTGGTGAATGGTCCGCAAGCCCGTTTTGGCCATGGGGCCCTCTTCTCCTCGGGAGTCACCTGCACCCTCCTCCGCACTCACACCCCGAGGGGCTGACAGTGCTCCGAGGACGCCATAGACGGAGGGGCGGGGTCACCGTCAGGGAGGGTACCCCCCGTATGCCTCGGACTGGCTGCGACCGCGGCCTGCTCCAAAGCTGCCGGCAGACAGGTCGGCGGGGAAAGGCCCGGGCAAGCCGGCAGCACTCAAAGGGGAAGAGTCCTCACCTGGCCAGTCAGCGCTGAGGAGCCTCAGGCCCCGCCCCCGGCCGGAGCCTGACCCCGCCCGCCGGACTCTGCCTGAGCACATGTGCAATTAATAGAGCCGCCGGGGGGGGGGGCGGAGAGGGTGATGGGGACTCTCAGTCCCAAGGGGGCAGGGTGAACCCTACCCCAAGGGGAAAGGGGACGCTCTTCCCCCATGGGGGAAGAAGGCCAACTTCCCCCTGGGGAACGGTAAACCTTCCCCGGGGGCACACCTGCAGCCTCCTCTGGCTCTCACACACCCAGGGGCAGGACGGGCGCCCGAAGATGCCCTAGTCGGAGGGGCGGGGTCACCGTCAGGGAGGGCAAGCCATGCAAGCCTCGGACTGTCTGCGTCGGCGGCTCCCTCCAAAACTGCAGGCAGATAGGTCGGTGCGGAAAGCCCCTGGCAACCCAGCAGCACTCAAAGGGGAAGGGTCCTCAGCTGGCCAGGCAGCGCTGAAGAGCCTCAGGCCCCGCCCCCGTCCGGAGACTGACCCGCCTGCCGGACTCTGCCTGTGTAAAGGTGCACTTCACAGAGCCGCCGCTAGGGGGCGCAAGCGAGGGGCGTGGATTCGGGGAACCTCAGCCCCAAGAGGGTAGGTGGGACCTCTGCAACACGGAAGTACAGAGTCCAAGAACCCCTGCATGGTGAATGGACCGCAAGCCCGTTTTGGCCATGGGGCCCTCTTCTCCTCGGGAGTCACCTGCACCCTCCTCCGCACTCACACCCCGAGGGTCTGACAGTGCGCCGAGGACGCCATAGACGGAGGGGCGGGGTCACCGTCAGGGAGGGTACCCCCCGTATGCCTCGGAGTGGCTGCGACCCCGGCCTCCTCCAAAGCTGCCGGCAGACAGGTCGGCGGGGAAAGGCCCGGGCAAGCCGGCAGCACTCAAAGGGGAAGAGTCCTCACCTGGCCATGCAGCGCTGAGGAGCCTCAGTCCCCGACCCCAGCCGGAGCCTGACCCCGCCCGCCGGACTCTGCCTGAGCACATGTGCAGTTCATACAGCAGCCGGGGGGGGGTCCGGAGAGGGTGATGGGGACTCTCAGTCCCAAGGGGGCAGGGTGAAACCTACCCCAAGGGGAAAGGGGACGCTCGTCGCCCTTGGGGGAAGAAGGCCAACTTCCCCCTTGGGGAAAGGTAAACCTTCCCCGGGGGCACACCCGCAGCCTCCTCTGGCTTCTCAGACCCACAGGGGCAGGCCGGGCGCCCGAAGACGCCCTAGTCGGAGGGGCGGGGTCACCGTCAGGGAGGGCAAGCCCTGCAAGCCTCGGACTGTCTGCGTCGGCGGCCCCCTCCAAAACTGCAGGCAGACAGGTCTGTGCGGAAAGCCCCTGGCAACCCAGCAGCACTCAAAGGGGAAGAGTCCTCAGCTGGCCAGGCAGCGCTGAGGAGCCTCAGGCCCCGCCCCCGGCCGGAGCCTGACCCCGCCCGCTGGACTCTGCCTGTGCAAAGGTGCACTTCACAGAGCCGCCGCTAGGGGGCGCAGGCGAGGGGCGTGGATTCGGGGAACCTCAGCCCCAAGAGGGTAGGTGGGACCTCTGCAACACGGAGGTACAGAGTCCAAGAACCCCTGCCTGGTGAATGGACCGCAAGCCCGTTTTGGCCATGGGGCCCTCTTCTCCTCGGGAGTCACCTGCACCCTCCTCCGCACTCACACCCCGAGGGTCTGACAGTGCGCCGAGGACGCCATAGACGGAGGGGCGGGGTCACCGTCAGGGAGGGTACCCCCCGTATGCCTCGGAGTGGCTGCGACCCCGGCCTCCTCCAAAGCTGCAGGTAGACAGGTCGGCGGGGAAAGGCCCGGGGAAGCCGGCAGCACTCAAAGGGGAAGAGTCCTCACCTGGCCATGCAGCGCTGAGGAGCCTCAGTCCCCGACCCCGGCCGGAGCCTGACCCCGCCCGCCGGACTCTGCCTGAGCACATGTGCAGTTCATACAGCCACCGGAGGGGGGGGGGAGCCGGAGAGGGTGATGGGGACTCTCAGTCCCAAGGGGGCAGGGTGAAACCTACCCCAAGGGGAAAGGGGACGCTCTTCGCCCTTGGGGGAAGAAGGCCAACTTCCCCCTTGGGGAAAGGTAAACCTTCCCCGGGGGCACACCTGCAGCCTCCTCTAGCTTCTCAGACCCACAGGGGCAGGCCGGGCGCCCGAAGACGCCCTAGTCGGAGGGGCGGGGTCACCGTCAGGGAGGGCAAGCCCTGCAAGCCTCGGACTGTCTGCGTCGGCGGCCCCCTCCAAAACTGCAGGCAGACAGGTCGGTGCGGAAAGCCCCTGGCAACCCAGCAGCACTCAAAGGGGAAGAGTCCTCAGCTGGCCAGGCAGCGCTGAGGAGCCTCAGGCCCCGCCCCCGGCCGGAGCCTGACCCCGCCCGCCGGACTCTGCCTGTGCAAAGGTGCACTTCACAGAGCCGCCGCTAGGGGGCGCAGGCGAGGGGCGTGGATTCGGGGAACCTCAGCCCCAAGAGGGTAGGTGGGACCTCTGCAACACGGAGGTACAGAGTCCAAGCCCCCCTGCATGGTGAATGGAACGCAAGCCCGTTTTGGCCATGGGGCCCTCTTCTCCTCGGGAGTCACCTGCACCCTCCTCCGCACTCACACCCCGAGGGGCTGACAGTGCGCCGAGGACGCCATAGACGGAGGGGCGGGGTCACCGTCAGGGAGGGTACCCCCCGTATGCCTCGGACTGGCTGCGACCGCGGCCTGCTCCAAAGCTGCCGGCAGACAGGTCGGCGGGGAAAGGCCCGGGCAAGCCGGCAGCACTCAAAGGGGAAGAGTCCTCACCTGGCCATGCAGCGCTGAGGAGCCTCAGGCCCCGCCCCCGGCAGGAGCCTGACCCCGCCCGCCGGACTCTGCCTGAGCACATGTGCAATTAATAGAGCCGCCGGGGGGGGGGGCGGAGAGTGTGATGGGGTCTCTCAGTCCCAAGGGGGCAGGGTGAACCCTACCCCAAGGGGAAAGGGGACGCTCTTCCCCCATGGGGGAAGAAGGCCAACTTCCCCCTGGGGAACGGTAAACCTTCCCCGGGGGCACACCTGCAGCCTCCTCTGGCTCTCACACACCCAGGGGCAGGACGGGCGCCCGAAGATGCCCTAGTCGGAGGGGCGGGGTCACCGTCAGGGAGGGCAAGCCATGCAAGCCTCGGACTGTCTGCGTCGGCGGCCCCCTCCAAAACTGCAGGCAGATAGGTCGGTGCGGAAAGCCCCTGGCAACCCAGCAGCACTCAAAGGGGAAGAGTCCTCAGCTGGCCAGGCAGCGCTGAAGAGCCTCAGGCCCCGCCCCCGTCCGGAGACTGACCCGCCTGCCGGACTCTGCCTGTGTAAAGGTGCACTTCACAGAGCCGCCGCTAGGGGGCGCAAGCGAGGGGCGTGGATTCGGGGAACCTCAGCCCCAAGAGGGTAGGTGGGACCTCTGCAACACGGAGGTACAGAGTCCAAGAACCCCTGCATGGTGAATGGACCGCAAGCCCGTTTTGGCCATGGGGCCCTCTTCTCCTCGGGAGTCACCTGCACCCTCCTCCGCACTCACACCCCGAGGGGCTGACAGTGCGCCGAGGACGCCATAGACGGAGGGGCGGGGTCACCGTCAGGGAGGGTAACCCCCGTATGCCTCGGACTGGCTGCGATCGCGGCCTGCTCCAAAGCTGCCGGTAGACAGGTCGGCGGGGAAAGGCCCGGGCAAGCCGGCAGCACTCAAAGGGGAAGAGTCCTCACCTGGCCATGCAGCGCTGAGGAGCCTCAGGCCCCGCCCCCTGCCGGAGCCTGACCCCGCCCGCCGGACTCTGCCTGAGCACATGTGCAGTTCATAGAGCCGCAGGGGGGGGGGGCCGGAGAGGGTGATGGGGACTCTCAGTCCCAAGGGGGCAGGGTGAACCCTACCCCAAGGGGAAAGGGGACGCTCTTCCCCCATGGGGGAAGAAGGCCAACTGCCCCCTGGGGAACGGTAAACCTTCCCCGGGGGCACACCTGCAGCCTCCTCTGGCTTCTCTGACCCACAGGGGCAGGCCGGGCGCCCGAAGACGCCCTAGTTGGAGGGGCGGGGTCACCGTCAGGGAGGGCAAGCCCTGCAAGCCTCGGACTGTCTGCGTCGGCGGCCCCCTCCAAAACTGCAGGCAGACAGGTCGGTGCGGAAAGCCCCTGGCAACCCAGCAGCACTCAAAGGGGAAGAGTCCTCAGCTGGCCAGGCAGCGCTGAGGAGCCTCAGTCCCGACCCGGCCGGAGCCTGACCCCACCCGCCGGAGTCTGCCTGTGCAAAGGTGTACTTCACAGAGCCGCCGCTAGTAGGCGCAGGCGAGGGGCGTGGATTCGGGGACCCTCAGCCCCAAGAGGGTAGGTGGGACCTCTGCAACACGGAGGTACAGAGTCCAAGCCCCCCTGCATGGTGAATGGACCGCAAGCCCGTTTTGGCCATGGGGCCCTCTTCTCCTCGGGAGTCACCTGCACCCTCCTCCGCACTCACACCCCGAGGGGCTGACAGTGCGCCGAGGACGCCATAGACGGAGGGTCGGGGTCACCGTCAGGGAGGGTACCCCCCGTATGCCTCGGAGTGGCTGTGACCCCGGCCTCCTCCAAATCTGCCAGCAGACAGGTCGGCGGGGAAAGGCCTGGGCAAGCCGGCAGCACTCAAAGGGGAAGAGTCCTCACCTGGCCATGCAGCGCTGAGGAGCCTCAGGCCCCGCCCCCGGCCGGAGCCTGACCCCGCCCGCCGGACTCTGCCTGAGCACATGTGCAGTTCATACAGCAGCCGGGGGGGGGTCCGGAGAGGGTGATGGGGACTCTCAGTCCCAAGGGGGCAGGGTGAAACCTACCCCAAGGGGAAAGGGGACGCTCGTCGCCCTTGGGGGAAGAAGGCCAACTTCCCCCTTGGGGAAAGGTAAACCTTCCCCGGGGGCACACCCGCAGCCTCCTCTGGCTTCTCAGACCCACAGGGGCAGGCCGGGCGCCCGAAGACGCCCTAGTCGGAGGGGCGGGGTCACCGTCAGGGAGGGCAAGCCCTGCAAGCCTCGGACTGTCTGCCTCGGCGGCCCCCTCCAAAACTACAGGCAGACAGGTCAGTGCGGAAAGCCCCTGGCAACCCAGCAGCACTCAAAGGGGAAGAGTCCTCAGCTGGCCAGGCAGCGCTGAGGAGCCTCAGGCCCCGCCCCCGGCCGGAGCCTGACCCCGCCCGCCGGACTCTGCCTGTGCAAAGGTGCACTTCACAGAGCCGCCGCTAGGGGGCGCAGGCGAGGGGCGTGGATTCGGGGAACCTCAGCCCCAAGAGGGTAGGTGGGACCTCTGCAACACGGAGGTACAGAGTCCAAGAACCCCTGCCTGATGAATGGACCGCAAGCCCGTTTTGGCCATGGGGCCCTCTTCTCCTCGGGAGTCACCTGCACCCTCCTCCGCACTCACACCCCGAGAGGCTGACACTGCGCCGAGGACGCCATAGACGGAGGGGCGGGGTCACCGTCAGGGAGGGTACCCCCCGTATGCCTCGGAGTGGCTGCGACCCCGGCCTCCTCCAAAGCTGCAGGTAGACAGGTCGGCGGGGAAAGGCCCGGGGAAGCCGGCAGCACTCAAAGGGGAAGAGTCCTCACCTGGCCATGCAGCGCTGAGGAGCCTCAGTCCCCGACCCCGGCCGGAGCCTGACCCCGCACGCCGGACTCTGCCTGAGCACATGTGCAGTTCATACAGCCGCCGGGGGGGGGGGGGGCCCGGAGAGGGTGATGGGGACTCTCAGTCCCAAGGGGGCAGGGTGAAACCTACCCCAAGGGGAAAGGGGACGCTCTTCGCCCTTGGGGGAAGAAGGCCAACTTCCCCCTTGAGGAAAGGTAAACGTTCCCCGGGGGCACACCTGCAGCCTCCTCTAGCTTCTCAGACCCACAGGGGCAGGCCGGGCGCCCGAAGACGCCCTAGTCGGAGGGGCGGGGTCACCGTCAGGGAGGTCAAGCCCTGCAAGCCTCGGACTGTCTGCGTCGGCGGCCCCCTCCAAAACTGCAGGCAGACAGGTCGGTGCGGAAAGCCCCTGGCAACCCAGCAGCACTCAAAGGGGAAGAGTCCTCAGCTGGCCAGGCAGCGCTGAGGAGCCTCAGGCCCCGCCCCCGGCCGGAGCCTGACCCCGCCCGCCGGACTCTGCCTGTGCAAAGGTGCACTTCACAGAGCCGCCGCTAGGGGGCGCAGGCGAGGGGCGTGGATTCGGGGAACCTCAGCCCCAAGAGGGTAGGTGGGACCTCTGCAACACGGAGGTACAGAGTCCAAGCCCCCCTGCATGGTGAATGGAACGCAAGCCCGTTTTGGCCATGGGGCCCTCTTCTCCTCGGGAGTCACCTGCACCCTCCTCCGCACTCACACCCCGAGGGGCTGACAGTGCGCCGAGGACGCCATAGACGGAGGGGCGGGGTCACCGTCAGGGAGGGTACCCCCCGTATGCCTCGGACTGGCTGCGACCGCGGCCTGCTCCAAAGCTGCCGGCAGACAGGTCGGCGGGGAAAGGCCCGGGCAAGCCGGCAGCACTCAAAGGGGAAGAGTCCTCACCTGGCCATGCAGCGCTGAGGAGCCTCAGGCCCCGCCCCCGGCCGGAGCCTGACCCCGCCCGCCGGACTCTGCCTGAGCACATGTGCAGTACATACAGCAGCCGGGGGGGGGGTCCGGAGAGGGTGATGGGGACTCTCAGTCCCAAGGGGGCAGGGTGAAACCTACCCCAAGGGGAAAGGGGACGCTCGTCGCCCTTGGGGGAAGAAGGCCAACTTCCCCCTTGGGGAAAGGTAAACCTTCCCCGGGGCACACCCGCAGCCTCCTCTGGCTTCTCAGACCCACAGGGGCAGGCCGGGCGCCCGAAGACGCCCTAGTCGGAGGGGCGGGGTCACCGTCAGGGAGGGCAAGCCCTGCAAGCCTCGGACTGTCTGCGTCGGCGGCCCGCTCCAAAACTGCAGGCAGACAGGTCTGTGCGGAAAGCCCCTGGCAACCCAGCAGCACTCAAAGGGGAAGAGTCCTCAGCTGGCCAGGCAGCGCTGAGGAGCCTCAGGCCCCGCCCCCGGCCGGAGCCTGACCCCGCCCGCCGGACTCTGCCTGTGTAAATGTGCACTTCACAGAGCCGCCGCTAGGGGGCGCAGGCGAGGGGCGTGGATTCGGGGAACCTCAGCCCCAAGAGGGTAGGTGGGTCCTCTGCAACACGGAGGTACAGAATCCAAGCCCCCCTGCATGGTGAATGGACCGCAAGCCCGTTTTGGCCATGGGGCCCTCTTCTCCTCGGGAGTCACCTGCACCCTCCTCCGCACTCACACCCCGAGGGGCTGACAGTGCGCCGAGGACGCCATAGACGGAGGGGCGGGGTCACCGTCAGGGAGGGTAACCCCCGTATGCCTCGGACTGGCTGCGATCGCGGCCTGCTCCAAAGCTGCCGGTAGACAGGTCGGCGGGGAAAGGCCCGGGCAAGCCGGCAGCACTCAAAGGGGAAGAGTCCTCACCTGGCCAGTCAGCGCTGAGGAGCCTCAGGCCCCGCCCCCGGCCGGAGCCTGACCCCGCCCGCCGGACTCTGCCTGAGCACATGTGCAGTTCATAGAGCCGCAGGGGGGGGGCCGGAGAGGGTGATGGGGACTCTCAGTCCCAAGGGGGCAGGGTGAACCCTACCCCAAGGGGAAATGGGACGCTCTTCCCCCATGGGGGAAGAAGGCCAACTGCCCCCTGGGGAACGGTAAACCTTCCCCGGGGGCACACCTGCAGCCTCCTCTGGCTTCTCTGACCCACAGGGGCAGGCCGGGCGCCCGAAGACGCCCTAGTTGGAGGGGCGGGGTCACCGTCAGGGAGGGCAAGCCCTGCAAGCCTCGGACTGTCTGCGTCGGCGGCTCCCTCCAAAACTGCAGGCAGACAGGTCTGTGCGGAAAGCCCCTGGCAACCCAGCATCACTCAAAGGGGAAGAGTCCTCAGCTGGCCAGGCAGCGCTGAGGAGCCTCAGGCCCCGCCCCCGGCCGGAGCCTGACCCCGCCCGCCGGACTCTGCCTGTGCAAAGGTGCACTTCACAGAGCCGCCGCTAGGGGGCGCAGGCGAGGGGCGTGGATTCGGGGAACCTCAGCCCCAAGAGGGTAGGTGGGACCTCTGCAACACGGAGGTACAGAGTCCAAGAACCCCTGCCTGGTGAATGGTCCGCAAGCCCGTTTTGGCCATGGGGCCCTCTTCTCCTCGGGAGTCACCTGCACCCTCCTCCGCACTCACACCCCGAGGGGCTGACAGTGCGCCGAGGACGCCATAGACGGAGGGGCGGGGTCACCTTCAGGGAGGGTACCCCCCGTATGCCTCGGACTGGCTGCGACCGCGGCCTGCTCCAAAGCTGCCGGCAGACAGGTCGGCGGGGAAAGGCCCGGGCAAGCCGGCAGCACTCAAAGGGGAAGAGTCCTCACCTGGCCATGCAGCGCTGAGGAGCCTCAGGCCCCGCCCCCGGCCGGAGCCTGACCCCGCCCGCCGGACTCTGCCTGAGCACATGTGCAATTAATAGAGCCGCCGGGGGGGGGGCGGAGAGGGTGATGGGGACTCTCAGTCCCAAGGGGGCAGGGTGAACCCTACCCCAAGGGGAAAGGGGACGCTCTTCCCCCATGGGGGAAGAAGGCCAACTTCCCCCTGGGGAACGGTAAACCTTCCCCGGGGGCACACCTGCAGCCTCCTCTGGCTCTCACACACCCAGGGGCAGGACGGGCGCCCGAAGATGCCCTAGTCGGAGGGGCGGGGTCACCGTCAGGGAGGGCAAGCCATGCAAGCCTCGGACTGTCTGCGTCGGCGGCTCCCTCCAAAACTGCAGGCAGATAGGTCGGTGCGGAAAGCCCCTGGCAACCCAGCAGCACTCAAAGGGGAAGAGTCCTCAGCTGGCCAGGCAGCGCTGAAGAGCCTCAGGCCCCGCCCCCGTCCGGAGACTGACCCGCCTGCCGGACTCTGCCTGTGTAAAGGTGCACTTCACAGAGCCGCCGCTAGGGGGCGCAAGCGAGGGGCGTGGATTCGGGGAACCTCAGCCCCAAGAGGGTAGGTGGGTCCTCTGCAACACGGAGGTACAGAGTCCAAGAACCCCTGCATGGTGAATGGACCGCAAGCCCGTTTTGGCCATGGGGCCCTCTTCTCCTCGGGAGTCACCTGCACCCTCCTCCGCACTCACACCCCGAGGGGCTGACAGTGCGCCGAGGACGCCATAGACGGAGGGGCGGGGTCACCGTCAGGGAGGGTAACCCCCGTATGCCTCGGAGTGGCTGCGACCCCGGCCTCCTCCAAAGCTGCCGGCAGACAGGTCGGCGGGGAAAGGCCCGGGCAAGCCGGCAGCACTCAAAGGGGAAGAGTCCTCACCTGGCCATGCAGCGCTGAGGAGCCTCAGGCCCCGACACCGGCCGGAGCCTGACCCCGCCCGCCGACTCTGCCTGAGCACATGTGCAGTTCATACAGCAGCCGGGGGGGGGTCCGGAGAGGGTGATGGGGACTCTCAGTCCCAAGGGGGCAGGGTGAAACCTACCCCAAGGGGAAAGGGGACGCTCGTCGCCCTTGGGGGAAGAAGGCCAACTTCCCCCTTGGGGAAAGGTAAACCTTCCCCGGGGGCACACCCGCAGCCTCCTCTGGCTTCTCAGACCCACAGGGGCAGGCCGGGCGCCCGAAGACGCCCTAGTCGGAGGGGCGGGGTCACCGTCAGGGAGGGCAAGCCCTGCAAGCCTCGGACTGTCTGCGTCGGCGGCCCCCTCCAAAACTGCAGGCAGACAGGTCTGTGCGGAAAGCCCCTGGCAACCCAGCAGCACTCAAAGGGGAAGAGTCCTCAGCTGGCCAGGCAGCGCTGAGGAGCCTCAGGCCCCGCCCCCGGCCGGAGCCTGACCCCGCCCGCTGGACTCTGCCTGTGCAAAGGTGCACTTCACAGAGCCGCCGCTAGGGGGCGCAGGCGAGGGGCGTGGATTCGGGGAACCTCAGCCCCAAGAGGGTAGGTGGGACCTCTGCAACACGGAGGTACAGAGTCCAAGAACCCCTGCCTGGTGAATGGACCGCAAGCCCGTTTTGGCCATGGGGCCCTCTTCTCCTCGGGAGTCACCTGCACCCTCCTCCGCACTCACACCCCGAGGGGCTGACAGTGCGCCGAGGACGCCATAGACGGAGGGGCGGGGTCACCGTCAGGGAGGGTACCCCCCGTATGCCTCGGAGTGGCTGCGACCCCGGCCTCCTCCAAAGCTGCAGGTAGACAGGTCGGCGGGGAAAGGCCCGGGGAAGCCGGCAGCACTCAAAGGGGAAGAGTCCTCACCTGGCCATGCAGCGCTGAGGAGCCTCAGTCCCCGACCCCGGCCGGAGCCTGACCCCGCCCGCCGGACTCTGCCTGAGCACATGTGCAGTTCATACAGCCGCCGGAGGGGGGGGGGAGCCGGAGAGGGTGATGGGGACTCTCAGTCCCAAGGGGGCAGGGTGAAACCTACCCCAAGGGGAAAGGGGACGCTCTTCGCCCTTGGGGGAAGAAGGCCAACTTCCCCCTTGGGGAAAGGTAAACCTTCCCCGGGGGCACACCTGCAGCCTCCTCTAGCTTCTCAGACCCACAGGGGCAGGCCGGGCGCCCGAAGACGCCCTAGTCGGAGGGGCGGGGTCACCGTCAGGGAGGGCAAGCCCTGCAAGCCTCGGACTGTCTGCGTCGGCGGCCCCCTCCAAAACTGCAGGCAGACAGGTCGGTGCGGAAAGCCCCTGGCAACCCAGCAGCACTCAAAGGGGAAGAGTCCTCAGCTGGCCAGGCAGCGCTGAGGAGCCTCAGGCCCCGCCCCCGGCCGGAGCCTGACCCCGCCCGCCGGACTCTGCCTGTGAAAAGGTGCACTTCACAGAGCCGCCACTAGGGGGCGCAGGCGAGGGGCGTGGATTCGGGGAACCTCAGCCCCAAGAGGGTAGGTGGGACCTCTGCAACACGGAGGTACAGAGTCCAAGCCCCCCTGCATGGTGAATGGAACGCAAGCCCGTTTTGGCCGTGGGGCCCTCTTCTCCTCGGGAGTCACCTGCACCCTCCTCCGCACTCACACCCCGAGGGGCTGACAGTGCGCCGAGGACGCCATAGACGGAGGGGCGGGGTCACCGTCAGGGAGGGTAACCCCCGTATGCCTCGGACTGGCTGCGATCGCGGCCTGCTCCAAAGCTGCCGGTAGACAGGTCGGCGGGGAAAGGCCCGGGCAAGCCGGCAGCACTCAAAGGGGAAGAGTCCTCACCTGGCCAGTCAGCGCTGAGGAGCCTCAGGCCCCGCCCCCGGCCGGAGCCTGACCCCGCCCGCCGGACTCTGCCTGAGCACATGTGCAGTTCATAGAGCCGCAGGGGGGGGGGCCGGAGAGGGTGATGGGGACTCTCAGTCCCAAGGGGGCAGGGTGAACCCTACCCCAAGGGGAAATGGGACGCTCTTCCCCCATGGGGGAAGAAGGCCAACTGCCCCCTGGGGAACGGTAAACCTTCCCCGGGGGCACACCTGCAGCCTCCTCTGGCTTCTCTGACCCACAGGGGCAGGCCGGGCGCCCGAAGACGCCCTAGTTGGAGGGGCGGGGTCACCGTCAGGGAGGGCAAGCCCTGCAAGCCTCGGACTGTCTGCGTCGGCGGCTCCCTCCAAAACTGCAGGCAGACAGGTCTGTGCGGAAAGCCCCTGGCAACCCAGCATCACTCAAAGGGGAAGAGTCCTCAGCTGGCCAGGCAGCGCTGAGGAGCCTCAGGCCCCGCCCCCGGCCGGAGCCTGACCCCGCCCGCCGGACTCTGCCTGTGCAAAGGTGCACTTCACAGAGCCGCCGCTAGGGGGCGCAGGCGAGGGGCGTGGATTCGGGGAACCTCAGCCCCAAGAGGGTAGGTGGGACCTCTGCAACACGGAGGTACAGAGTCCAAGAACCCCTGCCTGGTGAATGGTCCGCAAACCCGTTTTGGCCATGGGGCCCTCTTCTCCTCGGGAGTCACCTGCACCCTCCTCCGCACTCACACCCCGAGGGGCTGACAGTGCGCCGAGGACGCCATAGACGGAGGGGCGGGGTCACCGTCAGGGAGGGTACCCCCCGTATGCCTCGGACTGGCTGCGACCGCGGCCTGCTCCAAAGCTGCCGGCAGACAGGTCGGCGGGGAAAGGCCCGGGCAAGCCGGCAGCACTCAAAGGGGAAGAGTCCTCACCTGGCCAGTCAGCGCTGAGGAGCCTCAGGCCCCGCCCCCGGCCGGAGCCTGACCCCGCCCGCCGGACTCTGCCTGAGCACATGTGCAGTTCATAGAGCCGCAGGGGGGGGGGCCGGAGAGGGTGATGGGGACTCTCAGTCCCAAGGGGGCAGGGTGAACCCTACCCCAAGGGGAAAGGGGACGCTCTTCCCCCATGGGGGAAGAAGGCCAACTGCCCCCTGGGGAACGGTAAACCTTCCCCGGGGGCACACCTGCAGCCTCCTCTGGCTTCTCTGACCCACAGGGGCAGGCCGGGCGCCCGAAGACGCCCTAGTTGGAGGGGCGGGGTCACCGTCAGGGAGGGCAAGCCCTGCAAGCCTCGGACTGTCTGCGTCGGCGGCCCCCTCCAAAACTGCAGGCAGACAGGTCGGTGCGGAAAGCCCCTGGCAACCCAGCAGCACTCAAAGGGGAAGAGTCCTCAGCTGGCCAGGCAGCGCTGAGGAGCCTCAGTCCCGACCCGGCAGGAGCCTGACCCCACCCGCCGGAGTCTGCCTGTGCAAAGGTGTACTTCACAGAGCCGCCGCTAGTAGGCGCAGGCGAGGGGCGTGGATTCGGGGACCCTCAGCCCCAAGAGGGTAGGTGGGACCTCTGCAACACGGAGGTACAGATTCCAAGCCCCCCTGCATGGTGAATGGACCGCAAGCCCGTTTTGGCCATGGGGCCCTCTTCTCCTCGGGAGTCACCTGCACCCTCCTCCGCACTCACACCCCGAGGGGCTGACAGTGCGCCGAGGACGCCATAGACGGAGGGTCGGGGTCACCGTCAGGGAGGGTACCCCCCGTATGCCTCGGAGTGGCTGTGACCCCGGCCTCCTCCAAATCTGCCAGCAGACAGGTCGGCGGGGAAAGGCCTGGGCAAGCCGGCAGCACTCAAAGGGGAAGAGTCCTCACCTGGCCATGCAGCGCTGAGGAGCCTCAGGCCCCGCCCCCGGCCGGAGCCTGACCCCGCCCGCCGGACTCTGCCTGAGCACATGTGCAGTTCATACAGCAGCCGGGGGGGGGTCCGGAGAGGGTGATGGGGACTCTCAGTCCCAAGGGGGCAGGGTGAAACCTACCCCAAGGGGAAAGGGGACGCTCGTCGCCCTTGGGGGAAGAAGGCCAACTTCCCCCTTGGGGAAAGGTAAACCTTCCCCGGGGGCACACCCGCAGCCTCCTCTGGCTTCTCAGACCCACAGGGGCAGGCCGGGCGCCCGAAGACGCCCTAGTCGGAGGGGCGGGGTCACCGTCAGGGAGGGCAAGCCCTGCAAGCCTCGGACTGTCTGCCTCGGCGGCCCCCTCCAAAACTACAGGCAGACAGGTCAGTGCGGAAAGCCCCTGGCAACCCAGCAGCACTCAAAGGGGAAGAGTCCTCAGCTGGCCAGGCAGCGCTGAGGAGCCTCAGGCCCCGCCCCCGGCCGGAGCCTGACCCCGCCCGCCGGACTCTGCCTGTGCAAAGGTGCACTTCACAGAGCCGCCGCTAGGGGGCGCAGGCGAGGGGCGTGGATTCGGGGAACCTCAGCCCCAAGAGGGTAGGTGGGACCTCTGCAACACGGAGGTACAGAGTCCAAGAACCCCTGCCTGATGAATGGACCGCAAGCCCGTTTTGGCCATGGGGCCCTCTTCTCCTCGGGAGTCACCTGCACCCTCCTCCGCACTCACACCCCGAGAGGCTGACACTGCGCCGAGGACGCCATAGACGGAGGGGCGGGGTCACCGTCAGGGAGGGTACCCCCCGTATGCCTCGGAGTGGCTGCGACCCCGGCCTCCTCCAAAGCTGCAGGTAGACAGGTCGGCGGGGAAAGGCCCGGGGAAGCCGGCAGCACTCAAAGGGGAAGAGTCCTCACCTGGCCATGCAGCGCTGAGGAGCCTCAGTCCCCGACCCCGGCCGGAGCCTGACCCCGCCCGCCGGACTCTGCCTGAGCACATGTGCAGTTCATACAGCCGCCGGGGGGGGGGGGGGGGCCCGGAGAGGGTGATGGGGACTCTCAGTCCCAAGGGGGCAGGGTGAAACCTACCCCAAGGGGAAAGGGGACGCTCTTCGCCCTTGGGGGAAGAAGGCCAACTTCCCCCTTGAGGAAAGGTAAACGTTCCCCGGGGGCACACCTGCAGCCTCCTCTAGCTTCTCAGACCCACAGGGCCAGGCCGGGCGCCCGAAGACGCCCTAGTCGGAGGGGCGGGGTCACCGTCAGGGAGGTCAAGCCCTGCAAGCCTCGGACTGTCTGCGTCGGCGGCCCCCTCCAAAACTGCAGGCAGACAGGTCGGTGCGGAAAGCCCCTGGCAACCCAGCAGCACTCAAAGGGGAAGAGTCCTCAGCTGGCCAGGCAGCGCTGAGGAGCCTCAGGCCCCGCCCCCGGCCGGAGCCTGACCCCGCCCGCCGGACTCTGCCTGTGCAAAGGTGCACTTCACAGAGCCGCCGCTAGGGGGCGCAGGCGAGGGGCGTGGATTCGGGGAACCTCAGCCCCAAGAGGGTAGGTGGGACCTCTGCAACACGGAGGTACAGAGTCCAAGCCCCCCTGCATGGTGAATGGAACGCAAGCCCGTTTTGGCCATGGGGCCCTCTTCTCCTCGGGAGTCACCTGCACCCTCCTCCGCACTCACACCCCGAGGGGCTGACAGTGCGCCGAGGACGCCATAGACGGAGGGGCGGGGTCACCGTCAGGGAGGGTACCCCCCGTATGCCTCGGACTGGCTGCGACCGCGGCCTGCTCCAAAGCTGCCGGCAGACAGGTCGGCGGGGAAAGGCCCGGGCAAGCCGGCAGCACTCAAAGGGGAAGAGTCCTCACCTGGCCATGCAGCGCTGAGGAGCCTCAGGCCCCGCCCCCGGCCGGAGCCTGACCCCGCCCGCCGGACTCTGCCTGAGCACATGTGCAGTACATACAGCAGCCGGGGGGGGGGTCCGGAGAGGGTGATGGGGACTCTCAGTCCCAAGGGGGCAGGGTGAAACCTACCCCAAGGGGAAAGGGGACGCTCGTCGCCCTTGGGGGAAGAAGGCCAACTTCCCCCTTGGGGAAAGGTAAACCTTCCCCGGGGCACACCCGCAGCCTCCTCTGGCTTCTCAGACCCACAGGGGCAGGCCGGGCGCCCGAAGACGCCCTAGTCGGAGGGGCGGGGTCACCGTCAGGGAGGGCAAGCCCTGCAAGCCTCGGACTGTCTGCGTCGGCGGCCCCCTCCAAAACTGCAGGCAGACAGGTCTGTGCGGAAAGCCCCTGGCAACCCAGCAGCACTCAAAGGGGAAGAGTCCTCAGCTGGCCAGGCAGCGCTGAGGAGCCTCAGGCCCCGCCCCCGGCCGGAGCCTGACCCCGCCCGCCGGACTCTGCCTGTGTAAATGTGCACTTCACAGAGCCGCCGCTAGGGGGCGCAGGCGAGGGGCGTGGATTCGGGGAACCTCAGCCCCAAGAGGGTAGGTGGGTCCTCTGCAACACGGAGGTACAGAATCCAAGCCCCCCTGCATGGTGAATGGACCGCAAGCCCGTTTTGGCCATGGGGCCCTCTTCTCCTCGGGAGTCACCTGCACCCTCCTCCGCACTCACACCCCGAGGGGCTGACAGTGCGCCGAGGACGCCATAGACGGAGGGGCGGGGTCACCGTCAGGGAGGGTAACCCCCGTATGCCTCGGACTGGCTGCGATCGCGGCCTGCTCCAAAGCTGCCGGTAGACAGGTCGGCGGGGAAAGGCCCGGGCAAGCCGGCAGCACTCAAAGGGGAAGAGTCCTCACCTGGCCAGTCAGCGCTGAGGAGCCTCAGGCCCCGCCCCCGGCCGGAGCCTGACCCCGCCCGCCGGACTCTGCCTGAGCACATGTGCAGTTCATAGAGCCGCAGGGGGGGGGGCCGGAGAGGGTGATGGGGACTCTCAGTCCCAAGGGGGCAGGGTGAACCCTACCCCAAGGGGAAATGGGACGCTCTTCCCCCATGGGGGAAGAAGGCCAACTGCCCCCTGGGGAACGGTAAACCTTCCCCGGGGGCACACCTGCAGCCTCCTCTGGCTTCTCTGACCCACAGGGGCAGGCCGGGCGCCCGAAGACGCCCTAGTTGGAGGGGCGGGGTCACCGTCAGGGAGGGCAAGCCCTGCAAGCCTCGGACTGTCTGCGTCGGCGGCTCCCTCCAAAACTGCAGGCAGACAGGTCTGTGCGGAAAGCCCCTGGCAACCCAGCATCACTCAAAGGGGAAGAGTCCTCAGCTGGCCAGGCAGCGCTGAGGAGCCTCAGGCCCCGCCCCCGGCCGGAGCCTGACCCCGCCCGCCGGACTCTGCCTGAGCACATGTGCAATTAATAGAGCCGCCGGGGGGGGGGGCGGAGAGGGTGATGGGGACTCTCAGTCCCAAGGGGGCAGGGTGAACCCTACCCCAAGGGGAAAGGGGACGCTCTTCCCCCATGGGGGAAGAAGGCCAACTTCCCCCTGGGGAACGGTAAACCTTCCCCGGGGGCACACCTGCAGCCTCCTCTGGCTCTCACACACCCAGGGGCAGGACGGGCGCCCGAAGATGCCCTAGTCGGAGGGGCGGGGTCACCGTCAGGGAGGGCAAGCCATGCAAGCCTCGGACTGTCTGCGTCGGCGGCTCCCTCCAAAACTGCAGGCAGATAGGTCGGTGCGGAAAGCCCCTGGCAACCCAGCAGCACTCAAAGGGGAAGAGTCCTCAGCTGGCCAGGCAGCGCTGAAGAGCCTCAGGCCCCGCCCCCGTCCGGAGACTGACCCGCCTGCCGGACTCTGCCTGTGTAAAGGTGCACTTCACAGAGCCGCCGCTAGGGGGCGCAAGCGAGGGGCGTGGATTCGGGGAACCTCAGCCCCAAGAGGGTAGGTGGGACCTCTGCAACACGGAGGTACAGAGTCCAAGAACCCCTGCATGGTGAATGGACCGCAAGCCCGTTTTGGCCATGGGGCCCTCTTCTCCTCGGGAGTCACCTGCACCCTCCTCCGCACTCACACCCCGAGGGGCTGACAGTGCGCCGAGGACGCCATAGACGGAGGGGCGGGGTCACCGTCAGGGAGGGTACCCCCCGTATGCCTCGGAGTGGCTGCGACCCCGGCCTCCTCCAAAGCTGCCGGCAGACAGGTCGGCGGGGAAAGGCCCGGGCAAGCCGGCAGCACTCAAAGGGGAAGAGTCCTCACCTGGCCATGCAGCGCTGAGGAGCCTCAGTCCCCGACCCCAGCCGGAGCCTGACCCCGCCCGCCGGACTCTGCCTGAGCACATGTGCAGTTCATACAGCAGCCGGGGGGGGGTCCGGAGAGGGTGATGGGGACTCTCAGTCCCAAGGGGGCAGGGTGAAACCTACCCCAAGGGGAAAGGGGACGCTCGTCGCCCTTGGGGGAAGAAGGCCAACTTCCCCCTTGGGGAAAGGTAAACCTTCCCCGGGGGCACACCCGCAGCCTCCTCTGGCTTCTCAGACCCACAGGGGCAGGCCGGGCGCCCGAAGACGCTCTAGTCGGAGGGGCGGGGTCACCGTCAGGGAGGGCAAGCCCTGCAAGCCTCGGACTGTCTGCGTCGGCGGCCCCCTCCAAAACTGCAGGCAGACAGGTCTGTGCGGAAAGCCCCTGGCAACCCAGCAGCACTCAAAGGGGAAGAGTCCTCAGCTGGCCAGGCAGCGCTGAGGAGCCTCAGGCCCCGCCCCCGGCCGGAGCCTGACCCCGCCCGCCGGACTCTGCCTGTGTAAATGTGCACTTCACAGAGCCGCCGCTAGGGGGCGCAGGCGAGGGGCGTGGATTCTGGGAACCTCAGCCCCAAGAGGGTAGGTGGGTCCTCTGCAACACGGAGGTACAGAATCCAAGCCCCCCTGCATGGTGAATGGACCGCAAGCCCGTTTTGGCCATGGGGCCCTCTTCTCCTCGGGAGTCACCTGCACCCTCCTCCGCACTCACACCCCGAGGGGCTGACAGTGCGCCGAGGACGCCATAGACGGAGGGGCGGGGTCACCGTCAGGGAGGGTAACCCCCGTATGCCTCGGACTGGCTGCGATCGCGGCCTGCTCCAAAGCTGCCGGTAGACAGGTCGGCGGGGAAAGGCCCGGGCAAGCCGGCAGCACTCAAAGGGGAAGAGTCCTCACCTGGCCAGTCAGCGCTGAGGAGCCTCAGGCCCCGCCCCCGGCCGGAGCCTGACCCCGCCCGCCGGACTCTGCCTGAGCACATGTGCAGTTCATAGAGCCGCAGGGGGGGGGGCCGGAGAGGGTGATGGGGACTCTCAGTCCCAAGGGGGCAGGGTGAACCCTACCCCAAGGGGAAATGGGACGCTCTTCCCCCATGGGGGAAGAAGGCCAACTGCCCCCTGGGGAACGGTAAACCTTCCCCGGGGGCACACCTGCAGCCTCCTCTGGCTTCTCTGACCCACAGGGGCAGGCCGGGCGCCCGAAGACGCCCTAGTTGGAGGGGCGGGGTCACCGTCAGGGAGGGCAAGCCCTGCAAGCCTCGGACTGTCTGCGTCGGCGGCTCCCTCCAAAACTGCAGGCAGACAGGTCTGTGCGGAAAGCCCCTGGCAACCCAGCATCACTCAAAGGGGAAGAGTCCTCAGCTGGCCAGGCAGCGCTGAGGAGCCTCAGGCCCCGCCCCCGGCCGGAGCCTGACCCCGCCCGCCGGACTCTGCCTGAGCACATGTGCAATTAATAGAGCCGCCGGGGGGGGGGCGGAGAGGGTGATGGGGACTCTCAGTCCCAAGGGGGCAGGGTGAACCCTACCCCAAGGGGAAAGGGGACGCTCTTCCCCCATGGGGGAAGAAGGCCTACTTCCCCCTGGGGAACGGTAAACCTTCCCCGGGGGCACACCTGCAGCCTCCTCTGGCTCTCACACACCCAGGGGCAGGACGGGCGCCCGAAGATGCCCTAGTCGGAGGGGCGGGGTCACCGTCAGGGAGGGCAAGCCATGCAAGCCTCGGACTGTCTGCGTCGGCGGCTCCCTCCAAAACTGCAGGCAGATAGGTCGGTGCGGAAAGCCCCTGGCAACCCAGCAGCACTCAAAGGGGAAGAGTCCTCAGCTGGCCAGGCAGCGCTGAAGAGCCTCAGGCCCCGCCCCCGTCCGGAGACTGACCCGCCTGCCGGACTCTGCCTGTGTAAAGGTGCACTTCACAGAGCCGCCGCTAGGGGGCGCAAGCGAGGGGCGTGGATTCGGGGAACCTCAGCCCCAAGAGGGTAGGTGGGACCTCTGCAACACGGAGGTACAGAGTCCAAGAACCCCTGCATGGTGAATGGACCGCAAGCCCGTTTTGGCCATGGGGCCCTCTTCTCCTCGGGAGTCACCTGCACCCTCCTCCGCACTCACACCCCGAGGGGCTGACAGTGCGCCGAGGACGCCATAGACGGAGGGGCGGGGTCACCGTCAGGGAGGGTACCCCCCGTATGCCTCGGAGTGGCTGCGACCCCGGCCTCCTCCAAAGCTGCCGGCAGACAGGTCGGCGGGGAAAGGCCCGGGCAAGCCGGCAGCACTCAAAGGGGAAGAGTCCTCACCTGGCCATGCAGCGCTGAGGAGCCTCAGTCCCCGACCCCAGCCGGAGCCTGACCCCGCCCGCCGGACTCTGCCTGAGCACATGTGCAGTTCATACAGCAGCCGGGGGGGGGTCCGGAGAGGGTGATGGGGACTCTCAGTCCCAAGGGGGCAGGGTGAAACCTACCCCAAGGGGAAAGGGGACGCTCGTCGCCCTTGGGGGAAGAAGGCCAACTTCCCCCTTGGGGAAAGGTAAACCTTCCCCGGGGGCACACCCGCAGCCTCCTCTGGCTTCTCAGACCCACAGGGGCAGGCCGGGCGCCCGAAGACGCCCTAGTCGGAGGGGCGGGGTCACCGTCAGGGAGGGCAAGCCCTGCAAGCCTCGGACTGTCTGCGTCGGCGGCCCCCTCCAAAACTGCAGGCAGACAGGTCTGTGCGGAAAGCCCCTGGCAACCCAGCAGCACTCAAAGGGGAAGAGTCCTCAGCTGGCCAGGCAGCGCTGAGGAGCCTCAGGCCCCGCCCCCGGCCGGAGCCTGACCCCGCCCGCTGGACTCTGCCTGTGCAAAGGTGCACTTCACAGAGCCGCCGCTAGGGGGCGCAGGCGAGGGGCGTGGATTCGGGGAACCTCAGCCCCAAGAGGGTAGGTGGGACCTCTGCAACACGGAGGTACAGAGTCCAAGAACCCCTGCCTGGTGAATGGACCGCAAGCCCGTTTTGGCCATGGGGCCCTCTTCTCCTCGGGAGTCACCTGCACCCTCCTCCGCACTCACACCCCGAGGGGCTGACAGTGCGCCGAGGACGCCATAGACGGAGGGGCGGGGTCACCGTCAGGGAGGGTACCCCCCGTATGCCTCGGAGTGGCTGTGACCCCGGCCTCCTCCAAAGCTGCAGGTAGACAGGTCGGCGGGGAAAGGCCCGGGGAAGCCGGCAGCACTCAAAGGGGAAGAGTCCTCACCTGGCCATGCAGCGCTGAGGAGCCTCAGTCCCCGACCCCGGCCGGAGCCTGACCCCGCCCGCCGGACTCTGCCTGAGCACATGTGCAGTTCATACAGCCGCCGGAGGGGGGGGGGAGCCGGAGAGGGTGATGGGGACTCTCAGTCCCAAGGGGGCAGGGTGAAACCTACCCCAAGGGGAAAGGGGACGCTCTTCGCCCTTGGGGGAAGAAGGCCAACTTCCCCCTTGGGGAAAGGTAAACCTTCCCCGGGGGCACACCTGCAGCCTCCTCTAGCTTCTCAGACCCACAGGGGCAGGCCGGGCGCCCGAAGACGCCCTAGTCGGAGGGGCGGGGTCACCGTCAGGGAGGGCAAGCCCTGCAAGCCTCGGACTGTCTGCGTCGGCGGCCCCCTCCAAAACTGCAGGCAGACAGGTCGGTGCGGAAAGCCCCTGGCAACCCAGCAGCACTCAAAGGGGAAGAGTCCTCAGCTGGCCAGGCAGCGCTGAGGAGCCTCAGGCCCCGCCCCCGGCCGGAGCCTGACCCCGCCCGCCGGACTCTGCCTGTGCAAAGGTGCACTTCACAGAGCCGCCGCTAGGGGGCGCAGGCGAGGGGCGTGGATTCGGGGAACCTCAGCCCCAAGAGGGTAGGTGGGACCTCTGCAACACGGAGGTACAGAGTCCAAGCCCCCCTGCATGGTGAATGGAACGCAAGCCCGTTTTGGCCGTGGGGCCCTCTTCTCCTCGGGAGTCACCTGCACCCTCCTCTGCACTCACACCCCGAGGGGCTGACAGTGCGCCGAGGACGCCATAGACGGAGGGGCGGGGTCACCGTCAGGGAGGGTAACCCCCGTATGCCTCGGACTGGCTGCGATCGCGGCCTGCTCCAAAGCTGCCGGTAGACAGGTCGGCGGGGAAAGGCCCGGGCAAGCCGGCAGCACTCAAAGGGGAAGAGTCCTCACCTGGCCAGTCAGCGCTGAGGAGCCTCAGGCCCCGCCCCCGGCCGGAGCCTGACCCCGCCCGCCGGACTCTGCCTGAGCACATGTGCAGTTCATAGAGCCGCAGGGGGGGGGGCCGGAGAGGGTGATGGGGACTCTCAGTCCCAAGGGGGCAGGGTGAACCCTACCCCAAGGGGAAATGGGACGCTCTTCCCCCATGGGGGAAGAAGGCCAACTGCCCCCTGGGGAACGGTAAACCTTCCCCGGGGGCACACCTGCAGCCTCCTCTGGCTTCTCTGACCCACAGGGGCAGGCCGGGCGCCCGAAGACGCCCTAGTTGGAGGGGCGGGGTCACCGTCAGGGAGGGCAAGCCCTGCAAGCCTCGGACTGTCTGCGTCGGCGGCTCCCTCCAAAACTGCAGGCAGACAGGTCTGTGCGGAAAGCCCCTGGCAACCCAGCATCACTCAAAGGGGAAGAGTCCTCAGCTGGCCAGGCAGCGCTGAGGAGCCTCAGGCCCCGCCCCCGGCCGGAGCCTGACCCCGCCCGCCGGACTCTGCCTGTGCAAAGGTGCACTTCACAGAGCCGCCGCTAGGGGGCGCAGGCGAGGGGCGTGGATTCGGGGAACCTCAGCCCCAAGAGGGTAGGTGGGACCTCTGCAACACGGAGGTACAGAGTCCAAGAACCCCTGCCTGGTGAATGGTCCGCAAGCCCGTTTTGGCCATGGGGCCCTCTTCTCCTCGGGAGTCACCTGCACCCTCCTCCGCACTCACACCCCGAGGGGCTGACAGTGCGCCGAGGACGCCATAGACGGAGGGGCGGGGTCACCGTCAGGGAGGGTACCCCCCGTATGCCTCGGACTGGCTGCGACCGCGGCCTGCTCCAAAGCTGCCGGCAGACAGGTCGGCGGGGAAAGGCCCGGGCAAGCCGGCAGCACTCAAAGGGGAAGAGTCCTCACCTGGCCAGTCAGCGCTGAGGAGCCTCAGGCCCCGCCCCCGGCCGGAGCCTGACCCCGCCCGCCGGACTCTGCCTGAGCACATGTGCAGTTCATAGAGCCGCCGGGGGGGGGGGCCGGAGAGGGTGATGGGGACTCTCAGTCCCAAGGGGGCAGGGTGAACCCTACCCCAAGGGGAAAGGGGACGCTCTTCCCCCATGGGGGAAGAAGGCCAACTTCCCCCTGGGGAACGGTAAACCTTCCCCGGGGGCACACCTGCAGCCTCCTCTGGCTCTCACACACCCAGGGGCAGGACAGGCGCCCGAAGATGCCCTAGTCGGAGGGGCGGGGTCACCGTCAGGGAGGGCAAGCCATGCAAGCCTCGGACTGTCTGCGTCGGCGGCTCCCTCCAAAACTGCAGGCAGATAGGTCGGTGCGGAAAGCCCCTGGCAACCCAGCAGCACTCAAAGGGGAAGGGTCCTCAGCTGGCCAGGCAGCGCTGAAGAGCCTCAGGCCCCGCCCCCGTCCGGAGACTGACCCGCCTGCCGGACTCTGCCTGTGTAAAGGTGCACTTCACAGAGCCGCCGCTAGGGGGCGCAAGCGAGGGGCGTGGATTCGGGGAACCTCAGCCCCAAGAGGGTAGGTGGGACCTCTGCAACACGGAGGTACAGAGTCCAAGAACCCCTGCATGGTGAATGGACCGCAAGCCCGTTTTGGCCATGGGGCCCTCTTCTCCTCGGGAGTCACCTGCACCCTCCTCCGCACTCACACCCCGAGGGTCTGACAGTGCGCCGAGGACGCCATAGACGGAGGGGCGGGGTCACCGTCAGGGAGGGTACCCCCCGTATGCCTCGGAGTGGCTGCGACCCCGGCCTCCTCCAAAGCTGCCGGCAGACAGGTCGGCGGGGAAAGGCCCGGGCAAGCCGGCAGCACTCAAAGGGGAAGAGTCCTCACCTGGCCATGCAGCGCTGAGGAGCCTCAGTCCCCGACCCCAGCCGGAGCCTGACCCCGCCCGCCGGACTCTGCCTGAGCACATGTGCAGTTCATACAGCAGCCGGGGGGGGGTCCGGAGAGGGTGATGGGGACTCTCAGTCCCAAGGGGGCAGGGTGAAACCTACCCCAAGGGGAAAGGGGACGCTCGTCGCCCTTGGGGGAAGAAGGCCAACTTCCCCCTTGGGGAAAGGTAAACCTTCCCCGGGGGCACACCCGCAGCCTCCTCTGGCTTCTCAGACCCACAGGGGCAGGCCGGGCGCCCGAAGACGCCCTAGTCGGAGGGGCGGGGTCACCGTCAGGGAGGGCAAGCCCTGCAAGCCTCGGACTGTCTGCGTCGGCGGCCCCCTCCAAAACTGCAGGCAGACAGGTCTGTGCGGAAAGCCCCTGGCAACCCAGCAGCACTCAAAGGGGAAGAGTCCTCAGCTGGCCAGGCAGCGCTGAGGAGCCTCAGGCCCCGCCCCCGGCCGGAGCCTGACCCCGCCCGCTGGACTCTGCCTGTGCAAAGGTGCACTTCACAGAGCCGCCGCTAGGGGGCGCAGGCGAGGGGCGTGGATTCGGGGAACCTCAGCCCCAAGAGGGTAGGTGGGACCTCTGCAACACGGAGGTACAGAGTCCAAGAACCCCTGCCTGGTGAATGGACCGCAAGCCCGTTTTGGCCATGGGGCCCTCTTCTCCTCGGGAGTCACCTGCACCCTCCTCCGCACTCACACCCCGAGGGTCTGACAGTGCGCCGAGGACGCCATAGACGGAGGGGCGGGGTCACCGTCAGGGAGGGTACCCCCCGTATGCCTCGGAGTGGCTGCGACCCCGGCCTCCTCCAAAGCTGCAGGTAGACAGGTCGGCGGGGAAAGGCCCGGGGAAGCCGGCAGCACTCAAAGGGGAAGAGTCCTCACCTGGCCATGCAGCGCTGAGGAGCCTCAGTCCCCGACCCCGGCCGGAGCCTGACCCCGCCCGCCGGACTCTGCCTGAGCACATGTGCAGTTCATACAGCAGCCGGGGGGGTGTCCGGAGAGGGTGATGGGGACTCTCAGTCCCAAGGGGGCAGGGTGAAACCTACCCCAAGGGGAAAGGGGACGCTCGTCGCCCTTGGGGGAAGAAGGCCAACTTCCCCCTTGGGGAAAGGTAAACCTTCCCCGGGGGCACACCCGCAGCCTCCTCTGGCTTCTCAGACCCACAGGGGCAGGCCGGGCGCCCGAAGACGCCCTAGTCGGAGGGGCGGGGTCACCGTCAGGGAGGGCAAGCCCTGCAAGCCTCGGACTGTCTGCGTCGGCGGCCCCCTCCAAAACTGCAGGCAGACAGGTCTGTGCGGAAAGCCCCTGGCAACCCAGCAGCACTCAAAGGGGAAGAGTCCTCAGCTGGCCAGGCAGCGCTGAGGAGCCTCAGGCCCCGCCCCCGGCCGGAGCCTGACCCCGCCCGCCGGACTCTGCCTGTGTAAATGTGCACTTCACAGAGCCGCCGCTAGGGGGCGCAGGCGAGGGGCGTGGATTCTGGGAACCTCAGCCCCAAGAGGGTAGGTGGGTCCTCTGCAACACGGAGGTACAGAATCCAAGCCCCCCTGCATGGTGAATGGACCGCAAGCCCGTTTTGGCCATGGGGCCCTCTTCTCCTCGGGAGTCACCTGCACCCTCCTCCGCACTCACACCCCGAGGGGCTGACAGTGCGCCGAGGACGCCATAGACGGAGGGGCGGGGTCACCGTCAGGGAGGGTAACCCCCGTATGCCTCGGACTGGCTGCGATCGCGGCCTGCTCCAAAGCTGCCGGTAGACAGGTCGGCGGGGAAAGGCCCGGGCAAGCCGGCAGCACTCAAAGGGGAAGAGTCCTCACCTGGCCAGTCAGCGCTGAGGAGCCTCAGGCCCCGCCCCCGGCCGGAGCCTGACCCCGCCCGCCGGACTCTGCCTGAGCACATGTGCAGTTCATAGAGCCGCAGGGGGGGGGGCCGGAGAGGGTGATGGGGACTCTCAGTCCCAAGGGGGCAGGGTGAACCCTACCCCAAGGGGAAATGGGACGCTCTTCCCCCATGGGGGAAGAAGGCCAACTGCCCCCTGGGGAACGGTAAACCTTCCCCGGGGGCACACCTGCAGCCTCCTCTGGCTTCTCTGACCCACAGGGGCAGGCCGGGCGCCCGAAGACGCCCTAGTTGGAGGGGCGGGGTCACCGTCAGGGAGGGCAAGCCCTGCAAGCCTCGGACTGTCTGCGTCGGCGGCTCCCTCCAAAACTGCAGGCAGACAGGTCTGTGCGGAAAGCCCCTGGCAACCCAGCATCACTCAAAGGGGAAGAGTCCTCAGCTGGCCAGGCAGCGCTGAGGAGCCTCAGGCCCCGCCCCCGGCCGGAGCCTGACCCCGCCCGCCGGACTCTGCCTGAGCACATGTGCAATTAATAGAGCCGCCGGGGGGGGGGGCGGAGAGGGTGATGGGGACTCTCAGTCCCAAGGGGGCAGGGTGAACCCTACCCCAAGGGGAAAGGGGACGCTCTTCCCCCATGGGGGAAGAAGGCCAACTTCCCCCTGGGGAACGGTAAACCTTCCCCGGGGGCACACCTGCAGCCTCCTCTGGCTCTCACACACCCAGGGGCAGGACGGGCGCCCGAAGATGCCCTAGTCGGAGGGGCGGGGTCACCGTCAGGGAGGGCAAGCCATGCAAGCCTCGGACTGTCTGCGTCGGCGGCTCCCTCCAAAACTGCAGGCAGATAGGTCGGTGCGGAAAGCCCCTGGCAACCCAGCAGCACTCAAAGGGGAAGAGTCCTCAGCTGGCCAGGCAGCGCTGAAGAGCCTCAGGCCCCGCCCCCGTCCGGAGACTGACCCGCCTGCCGGACTCTGCCTGTGTAAAGGTGCACTTCACAGAGCCGCCGCTAGGGGGCGCAAGCGAGGGGCGTGGATTCGGGGAACCTCAGCCCCAAGAGGGTAGGTGGGACCTCTGCAACACGGAGGTACAGAGTCCAAGAACCCCTGCATGGTGAATGGACCGCAAGCCCGTTTTGGCCATGGGGCCCTCTTCTCCTCGGGAGTCACCTGCACCCTCCTCCGCACTCACACCCCGAGGGGCTGACAGTGCGCCGAGGACGCCATAGACGGAGGGGCGGGGTCACCGTCAGGGAGGGTACCCCCCGTATGCCTCGGAGTGGCTGCGACCCCGGCCTCCTCCAAAGCTGCCGGCAGACAGGTCGGCGGGGAAAGGCCCGGGCAAGCCGGCAGCACTCAAAGGGGAAGAGTCCTCACCTGGCCATGCAGCGCTGAGGAGCCTCAGTCCCCGACCCCAGCCGGAGCCTGACCCCGCCCGCCGGACTCTGCCTGAGCACATGTGCAGTTCATACAGCAGCCGGGGGGGGGTCCGGAGAGGGTGATGGGGACTCTCAGTCCCAAGGGGGCAGGGTGAAACCTACCCCAAGGGGAAAGGGGACGCTCGTCGCCCTTGGGGGAAGAAGGCCAACTTCCCCCTTGGGGAAAGGTAAACCTTCCCCGGGGGCACACCCGCAGCCTCCTCTGGCTTCTCAGACCCACAGGGGCAGGCCGGGCGCCCGAAGACGCTCTAGTCGGAGGGGCGGGGTCACCGTCAGGGAGGGCAAGCCCTGCAAGCCTCGGACTGTCTGCGTCGGCGGCCCCCTCCAAAACTGCAGGCAGACAGGTCTGTGCGGAAAGCCCCTGGCAACCCAGCAGCACTCAAAGGGGAAGAGTCCTCAGCTGGCCAGGCAGCGCTGAGGAGCCTCAGGCCCCGCCCCCGGCCGGAGCCTGACCCCGCCCGCCGGACTCTGCCTGTGTAAATGTGCACTTCACAGAGCCGCCGCTAGGGGGCGCAGGCGAGGGGCGTGGATTCTGGGAACCTCAGCCCCAAGAGGGTAGGTGGGTCCTCTGCAACACGGAGGTACAGAATCCAAGCCCCCCTGCATGGTGAATGGACCGCAAGCCCGTTTTGGCCATGGGGCCCTCTTCTCCTCGGGAGTCACCTGCACCCTCCTCCGCACTCACACCCCGAGGGGCTGACAGTGCGCCGAGGACGCCATAGACGGAGGGGCGGGGTCACCGTCAGGGAGGGTAACCCCCGTATGCCTCGGACTGGCTGCGATCGCGGCCTGCTCCAAAGCTGCCGGTAGACAGGTCGGCGGGGAAAGGCCCGGGCAAGCCGGCAGCACTCAAAGGGGAAGAGTCCTCACCTGGCCAGTCAGCGCTGAGGAGCCTCAGGCCCCGCCCCCGGCCGGAGCCTGACCCCGCCCGCCGGACTCTGCCTGAGCACATGTGCAGTTCATAGAGCCGCAGGGGGGGGGGCCGGAGAGGGTGATGGGGACTCTCAGTCCCAAGGGGGCAGGGTGAACCCTACCCCAAGGGGAAATGGGACGCTCTTCCCCCATGGGGGAAGAAGGCCAACTGCCCCCTGGGGAACGGTAAACCTTCCCCGGGGGCACACCTGCAGCCTCCTCTGGCTTCTCTGACCCACAGGGGCAGGCCGGGCGCCCGAAGACGCCCTAGTTGGAGGGGCGGGGTCACCGTCAGGGAGGGCAAGCCCTGCAAGCCTCGGACTGTCTGCGTCGGCGGCTCCCTCCAAAACTGCAGGCAGACAGGTCTGTGCGGAAAGCCCCTGGCAACCCAGCATCACTCAAAGGGGAAGAGTCCTCAGCTGGCCAGGCAGCGCTGAGGAGCCTCAGGCCCCGCCCCCGGCCGGAGCCTGACCCCGCCCGCCGGACTCTGCCTGAGCACATGTGCAATTAATAGAGCCGCCGGGGGGGGGGCGGAGAGGGTGATGGGGACTCTCAGTCCCAAGGGGGCAGGGTGAACCCTACCCCAAGGGGAAAGGGGACGCTCTTCCCCCATGGGGGAAGAAGGCCAACTTCCCCCTGGGGAACGGTAAACCTTCCCCGGGGGCACACCTGCAGCCTCCTCTGGCTCTCACACACCCAGGGGCAGGACGGGCGCCCGAAGATGCCCTAGTCGGAGGGGCGGGGTCACCGTCAGGGAGGGCAAGCCATGCAAGCCTCGGACTGTCTGCGTCGGCGGCTCCCTCCAAAACTGCAGGCAGATAGGTCGGTGCGGAAAGCCCCTGGCAACCCAGCAGCACTCAAAGGGGAAGAGTCCTCAGCTGGCCAGGCAGCGCTGAAGAGCCTCAGGCCCCGCCCCCGTCCGGAGACTGACCCGCCTGCCGGACTCTGCCTGTGTAAAGGTGCACTTCACAGAGCCGCCGCTAGGGGGCGCAAGCGAGGGGCGTGGATTCGGGGAACCTCAGCCCCAAGAGGGTAGGTGGGACCTCTGCAACACGGAGGTACAGAGTCCAAGAACCCCTGCATGGTGAATGGACCGCAAGCCCGTTTTGGCCATGGGGCCCTCTTCTCCTCGGGAGTCACCTGCACCCTCCTCCGCACTCACACCCCGAGGGGCTGACAGTGCGCCGAGGACGCCATAGACGGAGGGGCGGGGTCACCGTCAGGGAGGGTACCCCCCGTATGCCTCGGAGTGGCTGCGACCCCGGCCTCCTCCAAAGCTGCCGGCAGACAGGTCGGCGGGGAAAGGCCCGGGCAAGCCGGCAGCACTCAAAGGGGAAGAGTCCTCACCTGGCCATGCAGCGCTGAGGAGCCTCAGTCCCCGACCCCAGCCGGAGCCTGACCCCGCCCGCCGGACTCTGCCTGAGCACATGTGCAGTTCATACAGCAGCCGGGGGGGGGTCCGGAGAGGGTGATGGGGACTCTCAGTCCCAAGGGGGCAGGGTGAAACCTACCCCAAGGGGAAAGGGGACGCTCGTCGCCCTTGGGGGAAGAAGGCCAACTTCCCCCTTGGGGAAAGGTAAACCTTCCCCGGGGGCACACCCGCAGCCTCCTCTGGCTTCTCAGACCCACAGGGGCAGGCCGGGCGCCCGAAGACGCCCTAGTCGGAGGGGCGGGGTCACCGTCAGGGAGGGCAAGCCCTGCAAGCCTCGGACTGTCTGCGTCGGCGGCCCCCTCCAAAACTGCAGGCAGACAGGTCTGTGCGGAAAGCCCCTGGCAACCCAGCAGCACTCAAAGGGGAAGAGTCCTCAGCTGGCCAGGCAGCGCTGAGGAGCCTCAGGCCCCGCCCCCGGCCGGAGCCTGACCCCGCCCGCTGGACTCTGCCTGTGCAAAGGTGCACTTCACAGAGCCGCCGCTAGGGGGCGCAGGCGAGGGGCGTGGATTCGGGGAACCTCAGCCCCAAGAGGGTAGGTGGGACCTCTGCAACACGGAGGTACAGAGTCCAAGAACCCCTGCATGGTGAATGGACCGCAAGCCCGTTTTGGCCATGGGGCCCTCTTCTCCTCGGGAGTCACCTGCACCCTCCTCCGCACTCACACCCCGAGGGGCTGACAGTGCGCCGAGGACGCCATAGACGGAGGGGCGGGGTCACCGTCAGGGAGGGTACCCCCCGTATGCCTCGGAGTGGCTGTGACCCCGGCCTCCTCCAAAGCTGCAGGTAGACAGGTCGGCGGGGAAAGGCCCGGGGAAGCCGGCAGCACTCAAAGGGGAAGAGTCCTCACCTGGCCATGCAGCGCTGAGGAGCCTCAGTCCCCGACCCCGGCCGGAGCCTGACCCCGCCCGCCGGACTCTGCCTGAGCACATGTGCAGTTCATACAGCCGCCGGAGGGGGGGGGGAGCCGGAGAGGGTGATGGGGACTCTCAGTCCCAAGGGGGCAGGGTGAAACCTACCCCAAGGGGAAAGGGGACGCTCTTCGCCCTTGGGGGAAGAAGGCCAACTTCCCCCTTGGGGAAAGGTAAACCTTCCCCGGGGGCACACCTGCAGCCTCCTCTAGCTTCTCAGACCCACAGGGGCAGGCCGGGCGCCCGAAGACGCCCTAGTCGGAGGGGCGGGGTCACCGTCAGGGAGGGCAAGCCCTGCAAGCCTCGGACTGTCTGCGTCGGCGGCCCCCTCCAAAACTGCAGGCAGACAGGTCGGTGCGGAAAGCCCCTGGCAACCCAGCAGCACTCAAAGGGGAAGAGTCCTCAGCTGGCCAGGCAGCGCTGAGGAGCCTCAGGCCCCGCCCCCGGCCGGAGCCTGACCCCGCCCGCCGGACTCTGCCTGTGCAAAGGTGCACTTCACAGAGCCGCCGCTAGGGGGCGCAGGCGAGGGGCGTGGATTCGGGGAACCTCAGCCCCAAGAGGGTAGGTGGGACCTCTGCAACACGGAGGTACAGAGTCCAAGCCCCCCTGCATGGTGAATGGAACGCAAGCCCGTTTTGGCCGTGGGGCCCTCTTCTCCTCGGGAGTCACCTGCACCCTCCTCCGCACTCACACCCCGAGGGGCTGACAGTGCGCCGAGGACGCCATAGACGGAGGGGCGGGGTCACCGTCAGGGAGGGTAACCCCCGTATGCCTCGGACTGGCTGCGATCGCGGCCTGCTCCAAAGCTGCCGGTAGACAGGTCGGCGGGGAAAGGCCCGGGCAAGCCGGCAGCACTCAAAGGGGAAGAGTCCTCACCTGGCCAGTCAGCGCTGAGGAGCCTCAGGCCCCGCCCCCGGCCGGAGCCTGACCCCGCCCGCCGGACTCTGCCTGAGCACATGTGCAGTTCATAGAGCCGCAGGGGGGGGGGCCGGAGAGGGTGATGGGGACTCTCAGTCCCAAGGGGGCAGGGTGAACCCTACCCCAAGGGGAAATGGGACGCTCTTCCCCCATGGGGGAAGAAGGCCAACTGCCCCCTGGGGAACGGTAAACCTTCCCCGGGGGCACACCTGCAGCCTCCTCTGGCTTCTCTGACCCACAGGGGCAGGCCGGGCGCCCGAAGACGCCCTAGTTGGAGGGGCGGGGTCACCGTCAGGGAGGGCAAGCCCTGCAAGCCTCGGACTGTCTGCGTCGGCGGCTCCCTCCAAAACTGCAGGCAGACAGGTCTGTGCGGAAAGCCCCTGGCAACCCAGCATCACTCAAAGGGGAAGAGTCCTCAGCTGGCCAGGCAGCGCTGAGGAGCCTCAGGCCCCGCCCCCGGCCGGAGCCTGACCCCGCCCGCCGGACTCTGCCTGTGCAAAGGTGCACTTCACAGAGCCGCCGCTAGGGGGCGCAGGCGAGGGGCGTGGATTCGGGGAACCTCAGCCCCAAGAGGGTAGGTGGGACCTCTGCAACACGGAGGTACAGAGTCCAAGAACCCCTGCCTGGTGAATGGTCCGCAAGCCCGTTTTGGCCATGGGGCCCTCTTCTCCTCGGGAGTCACCTGCACCCTCCTCCGCACTCACACCCCGAGGGGCTGACAGTGCGCCGAGGACGCCATAGACGGAGGGGCGGGGTCACCGTCAGGGAGGGTACCCCCCGTATGCCTCGGACTGGCTGCGACCGCGGCCTGCTCCAAAGTTGCCGGCAGACAGGTCGGCGGGGAAAGGCCCGGGCAAGCCGGCAGCACTCAAAGGGGAAGAGTCCTCACCTGGCCAGTCAGCGCTGAGGAGCCTCAGGCCCCGCCCCCGGCCGGAGCCTGACCCCGCCCGCCGGACTCTGCCTGAGCACATGTGCAATTAATAGAGCCGCCGGGGGGGGGGGCGGAGAGGGTGATGGGGACTCTCAGTCCCAAGGGGGCAGGGTGAACCCTACCCCAAGGGGAAAGGGGACGCTCTTCCCCCATGGGGGAAGAAGGCCAACTTCCCCCTGGGGAACGGTAAACCTTCCCCGGGGGCACACCTGCAGCCTCCTCTGGCTCTCACACACCCAGGGGCAGGACGGGCGCCCGAAGATGCCCTAGTCGGAGGGGCGGGGTCACCGTCAGGGAGGGCAAGCCATGCAAGCCTCGGACTGTCTGCGTCGGCGGCTCCCTCCAAAACTGCAGGCAGATAGGTCGGTGCGGAAAGCCCCTGGCAACCCAGCAGCACTCAAAGGGGAAGGGTCCTCAGCTGGCCAGGCAGCGCTGAAGAGCCTCAGGCCCCGCCCCCGTCCGGAGACTGACCCGCCTGCCGGACTCTGCCTGTGTAAAGGTGCACTTCACAGAGCCGCCGCTAGGGGGCGCAAGCGAGGGGCGTGGATTCGGGGAACCTCAGCCCCAAGAGGGTAGGTGGGACCTCTGCAACACGGAGGTACAGAGTCCAAGAACCCCTGCATGGTGAATGGACCGCAAGCCCGTTTTGGCCATGGGGCCCTCTTCTCCTCGGGAGTCACCTGCACCCTCCTCCGCACTCACACCCCGAGGGGCTGACAGTGCGCCGAGGACGCCATAGACGGAGGGGCGGGGTCACCGTCAGGGAGGGTACCCCCCGTATGCCTCGGAGTGGCTGCGACCCCGGCCTCCTCCAAAGCTGCCGGCAGACAGGTCGGCGGGGAAAGGCCCGGGCAAGCCGGCAGCACTCAAAGGGGAAGAGTCCTCACCTGGCCATGCAGCGCTGAGGAGCCTCAGTCCCCGACCCCAGCCGGAGCCTGACCCCGCCCGCCGGACTCTGCCTGAGCACATGTGCAGTTCATACAGCAGCCGGGGGGGGGTCCGGAGAGGGTGATGGGGACTCTCAGTCCCAAGGGGGCAGGGTGAAACCTACCCCAAGGGGAAAGGGGACGCTCGTCGCCCTTGGGGGAAGAAGGCCAACTTCCCCCTTGGGGAAAGGTAAACCTTCCCCGGGGGCACACCCGCAGCCTCCTCTGGCTTCTCAGACCCACAGGGGCAGGCCGGGCGCCCGAAGACGCCCTAGTCGGAGGGGCGGGGTCACCGTCAGGGAGGGCAAGCCCTGCAAGCCTCGGACTGTCTGCGTCGGCGGCCCCCTCCAAAACTGCAGGCAGACAGGTCTGTGCGGAAAGCCCCTGGCAACCCAGCAGCACTCAAAGGGGAAGAGTCCTCAGCTGGCCAGGCAGCGCTGAGGAGCCTCAGGCCCCGCCCCCGGCCGGAGCCTGACCCCGCCCGCTGGACTCTGCCTGTGCAAAGGTGCACTTCACAGAGCCGCCGCTAGGGGGCGCAGGCGAGGGGCGTGGATTCGGGGAACCTCAGCCCCAAGAGGGTAGGTGGGACCTCTGCAACACGGAGGTACAGAGTCCAAGAACCCCTGCCTGGTGAATGGACCGCAAGCCCGTTTTGGCCATGGGGCCCTCTTCTCCTCGGGAGTCACCTGCACCCTCCTCCGCACTCACACCCCGAGGGTCTGACAGTGCGCCGAGGACGCCATAGACGGAGGGGCGGGGTCACCGTCAGGGAGGGTACCCCCCGTATGCCTCGGAGTGGCTGCGACCCCGGCCTCCTCCAAAGCTGCAGGTAGACAGGTCGGCGGGGAAAGGCCCGGGGAAGCCGGCAGCACTCAAAGGGGAAGAGTCCTCACCTGGCCATGCAGCGCTGAGGAGCCTCAGTCCCCGACCCCGGCCGGAGCCTGACCCCGCCCGCCGGACTCTGCCTGAGCACATGTGCAGTTCATACAGCCACCGGAGGGGGGGGGGAGCCGGAGAGGGTGATGGGGACTCTCAGTCCCAAGGGGGCAGGGTGAAACCTACCCCAAGGGGAAAGGGGACGCTCTTCGCCCTTGGGGGAAGAAGGCCAACTTCCCCCTTGGGGAAAGGTAAACCTTCCCCGGGGGCACACCTGCAGCCTCCTCTAGCTTCTCAGACCCACAGGGGCAGGCCGGGCGCCCGAAGACGCCCTAGTCGGAGGGGCGGGGTCACCGTCAGGGAGGGCAAGCCCTGCAAGCCTCGGACTGTCTGCGTCGGCGGCCCCCTCCAAAACTGCAGGCAGACAGGTCGGTGCGGAAAGCCCCTGGCAACCCAGCAGCACTCAAAGGGGAAGAGTCCTCAGCTGGCCAGGCAGCGCTGAGGAGCCTCAGGCCCCGCCCCCGGCCGGAGCCTGACCCCGCCCGCCGGACTCTGCCTGTGCAAAGGTGCACTTCACAGAGCCGCCGCTAGGGGGCGCAGGCGAGGGGCGTGGATTCGGGGAACCTCAGCCCCAAGAGGGTAGGTGGGACCTCTGCAACACGGAGGTACAGAGTCCAAGCCCCCCTGCATGGTGAATGGAACGCAAGCCCGTTTTGGCCATGGGGCCCTCTTCTCCTCGGGAGTCACCTGCACCCTCCTCCGCACTCACACCCCGAGGGGCTGACAGTGCGCCGAGGACGCCATAGACGGAGGGGCGGGGTCACCGTCAGGGAGGGTACCCCCCGTATGCCTCGGACTGGCTGCGACCGCGGCCTGCTCCAAAGCTGCCGGCAGACAGGTCGGCGGGGAAAGGCCCGGGCAAGCCGGCAGCACTCAAAGGGGAAGAGTCCTCACCTGGCCATGCAGCGCTGAGGAGCCTCAGGCCCCGCCCCCGGCAGGAGCCTGACCCCGCCCGCCGGACTCTGCCTGAGCACATGTGCAATTAATAGAGCCGCCGGGGGGGGGGCGGAGAGTGTGATGGGGTCTCTCAGTCCCAAGGGGGCAGGGTGAACCCTACCCCAAGGGGAAAGGGGACGCTCTTCCCCCATGGGGGAAGAAGGCCAACTTCCCCCTGGGGAACGGTAAACCTTCCCCGGGGGCACACCTGCAGCCTCCTCTGGCTCTCACACACCCAGGGGCAGGACGGGCGCCCGAAGATGCCCTAGTCGGAGGGGCGGGGTCACCGTCAGGGAGGGCAAGCCATGCAAGCCTCGGACTGTCTGCGTCGGCGGCCCCCTCCAAAACTGCAGGCAGATAGGTCGGTGCGGAAAGCCCCTGGCAACCCAGCAGCACTCAAAGGGGAAGAGTCCTCAGCTGGCCAGGCAGCGCTGAAGAGCCTCAGGCCCCGCCCCCGTCCGGAGACTGACCCGCCTGCCGGACTCTGCCTGTGTAAAGGTGCACTTCACAGAGCCGCCGCTAGGGGGCGCAAGCGAGGGGCGTGGATTCGGGGAACCTCAGCCCCAAGAGGTTAGGTGGGACCTCTGCAACACGGAGGTACAGAGTCCAAGAACCCCTGCATGGTGAATGGACCGCAAGCCCGTTTTGGCCATGGGGCCCTCTTCTCCTCGGGAGTCACCTGCACCCTCCTCCGCACTCACACCCCGAGGGGCTGACAGTGCGCCGAGGACGCCATAGACGGAGGGGCGGGGTCACCGTCAGGGAGGGTAACCCCCGTATGCCTCGGACTGGCTGCGATCGCGGCCTGCTCCAAAGCTGCCGGTAGACAGGTCGGCGGGGAAAGGCCCGGGCAAGCCGGCAGCACTCAAAGGGGAAGAGTCCTCACCTGGCCATGCAGCGCTGAGGAGCCTCAGGCCCCGCCCCCTGCCGGAGCCTGACCCCGCCCGCCGGACTCTGCCTGAGCACATGTGCAGTTCATAGAGCCGCAGGGGGGGGGGCCGGAGAGGGTGATGGGGACTCTCAGTCCCAAGGGGGCAGGGTGAACCCTACCCCAAGGGGAAAGGGGACGCTCTTCCCCCATGGGGGAAGAAGGCCAACTGCCCCCTGGGGAACGGTAAACCTTCCCCGGGGGCACACCTGCAGCCTCCTCTGGCTTCTCTGACCCACAGGGGCAGGCCGGGCGCCCGAAGACGCCCTAGTTGGAGGGGCGGGGTCACCGTCAGGGAGGGCAAGCCCTGCAAGCCTCGGACTGTCTGCGTCGGCGGCCCCCTCCAAAACTGCAGGCAGACAGGTCGGTGCGGAAAGCCCCTGGCAACCCAGCAGCACTCAAAGGGGAAGAGTCCTCAGCTGGCCAGGCAGCGCTGAGGAGCCTCAGTCCCGACCCGGCCGGAGCCTGACCCCACCCGCCGGAGTCTGCCTGTGCAAAGGTGTACTTCACAGAGCCGCCGCTAGTAGGCGCAGGCGAGGGGCGTGGATTCGGGGACCCTCAGCCCCAAGAGGGTAGGTGGGACCTCTGCAACACGGAGGTACAGATTCCAAGCCCCCCTGCATGGTGAATGGACCGCAAGCCCGTTTTGGCCATGGGGCCCTCTTCTCCTCGGGAGTCACCTGCACCCTCCTCCGCACTCACACCCCGAGGGGCTGACAGTGCGCCGAGGACGCCATAGACGGAGGGTCGGGGTCACCGTCAGGGAGGGTACCCCCCGTATGCCTCGGAGTGGCTGTGACCCCGGCCTCCTCCAAATCTGCCAGCAGACAGGTCGGCGGGGAAAGGCCTGGGCAAGCCGGCAGCACTCAAAGGGGAAGAGTCCTCACCTGGCCATGCAGCGCTGAGGAGCCTCAGGCCCCGCCCCCGGCCGGAGCCTGACCCCGCCCGCCGGACTCTGCCTGAGCACATGTGCAGTTCATACAGCAGCCGGGGGGGGGTCCGGAGAGGGTGATGGGGACTCTCAGTCCCAAGGGGGCAGGGTGAAACCTACCCCAAGGGGAAAGGGGACGCTCGTCGCCCTTGGGGGAAGAAGGCCAACTTCCCCCTTGGGGAAAGGTAAACCTTCCCCGGGGGCACACCCGCAGCCTCCTCTGGCTTCTCAGACCCACAGGGGCAGGCCGGGCGCCCGAAGACGCCCTAGTCGGAGGGGCGGGGTCACCGTCAGGGAGGGCAAGCCCTGCAAGCCTCGGACTGTCTGCCTCGGCGGCCCCCTCCAAAACTACAGGCAGACAGGTCAGTGCGGAAAGCCCCTGGCAACCCAGCAGCACTCAAAGGGGAAGAGTCCTCAGCTGGCCAGGCAGCGCTGAGGAGCCTCAGGCCCCGCCCCCGGCCGGAGCCTGACCCCGCCCGCCGGACTCTGCCTGTGCAAAGGTGCACTTCACAGAGCCGCCGCTAGGGGGCGCAGGCGAGGGGCGTGGATTCGGGGAACCTCAGCCCCAAGAGGGTAGGTGGGACCTCTGCAACACGGAGGTACAGAGTCCAAGAACCCCTGCCTGATGAATGGACCGCAAGCCCGTTTTGGCCATGGGGCCCTCTTCTCCTCGGGAGTCACCTGCACCCTCCTCCGCACTCACACCCCGAGAGGCTGACACTGCGCCGAGGACGCCATAGACGGAGGGGCGGGGTCACCGTCAGGGAGGGTACCCCCCGTATGCCTCGGAGTGGCTGCGACCCCGGCCTCCTCCAAAGCTGCAGGTAGACAGGTCGGCGGGGAAAGGCCCGGGGAAGCCGGCAGCACTCAAAGGGGAAGAGTCCTCACCTGGCCATGCAGCGCTGAGGAGCCTCAGTCCCCGACCCCGGCCGGAGCCTGACCCCGCCCGCCGGACTCTGCCTGAGCACATGTGCAGTTCATACAGCCGCCGGGGGGGGGGGGGCCCGGAGAGGGTGATGGGGACTCTCAGTCCCAAGGGGGCAGGGTGAAACCTACCCCAAGGGGAAAGGGGACGCTCTTCGCCCTTGGGGGAAGAAGGCCAACTTCCCCCTTGAGGAAAGGTAAACGTTCCCCGGGGGCACACCTGCAGCCTCCTCTAGCTTCTCAGACCCACAGGGGCAGGCCGGGCGCCCGAAGACGCCCTAGTCGGAGGGGCGGGGTCACCGTCAGGGAGGTCAAGCCCTGCAAGCCTCGGACTGTCTGCGTCGGCGGCCCCCTCCAAAACTGCAGGCAGACAGGTCGGTGCGGAAAGCCCCTGGCAACCCAGCAGCACTCAAAGGGGAAGAGTCCTCAGCTGGCCAGGCAGCGCTGAGGAGCCTCAGGCCCCGCCCCCGGCCGGAGCCTGACCCCGCCCGCCGGACTCTGCCTGTGCAAAGGTGCACTTCACAGAGCCGCCGCTAGGGGGCGCAGGCGAGGGGCGTGGATTCGGGGAACCTCAGCCCCAAGAGGGTAGGTGGGACCTCTGCAACACGGAGGTACAGAGTCCAAGCCCCCCTGCATGGTGAATGGAACGCAAGCCCGTTTTGGCCATGGGGCCCTCTTCTCCTCGGGAGTCACCTGCACCCTCCTCCGCACTCACACCCCGAGGGGCTGACAGTGCGCCGAGGACGCCATAGACGGAGGGGCGGGGTCACCGTCAGGGAGGGTACCCCCCGTATGCCTCGGACTGGCTGCGACCGCGGCCTGCTCCAAAGCTGCCGGCAGACAGGTCGGCGGGGAAAGGCCCGGGCAAGCCGGCAGCACTCAAAGGGGAAGAGTCCTCACCTGGCCATGCAGCGCTGAGGAGCCTCAGGCCCCGCCCCCGGCCGGAGCCTGACCCCGCCCGCCGGACTCTGCCTGAGCACATGTGCAGTACATACAGCAGCCGGGGGGGGGGTCCGGAGAGGGTGATGGGGACTCTCAGTCCCAAGGGGGCAGGGTGAAACCTACCCCAAGGGGAAAGGGGACGCTCGTCGCCCTTGGGGGAAGAAGGCCAACTTCCCCCTTGGGGAAAGGTAAACCTTCCCCGGGGCACACCCGCAGCCTCCTCTGGCTTCTCAGACCCACAGGGGCAGGCCGGGCGCCCGAAGACGCCCTAGTCGGAGGGGCGGGGTCACCGTCAGGGAGGGCAAGCCCTGCAAGCCTCGGACTGTCTGCGTCGGCGGCCCCCTCCAAAACTGCAGGCAGACAGGTCTGTGCGGAAAGCCCCTGGCAACCCAGCAGCACTCAAAGGGGAAGAGTCCTCAGCTGGCCAGGCAGCGCTGAGGAGCCTCAGGCCCCGCCCCCGGCCGGAGCCTGACCCCGCCCGCCGGACTCTGCCTGTGTAAATGTGCACTTCACAGAGCCGCCGCTAGGGGGCGCAGGCGAGGGGCGTGGATTCGGGGAACCTCAGCCCCAAGAGGGTAGGTGGGTCCTCTGCAACACGGAGGTACAGAATCCAAGCCCCCCTGCATGGTGAATGGACCGCAAGCCCGTTTTGGCCATGGGGCCCTCTTCTCCTCGGGAGTCACCTGCACCCTCCTCCGCACTCACACCCCGAGGGGCTGACAGTGCGCCGAGGACGCCATAGACGGAGGGGCGGGGTCACCGTCAGGGAGGGTAACCCCCGTATGCCTCGGACTGGCTGCGATCGCGGCCTGCTCCAAAGCTGCCGGTAGACAGGTCGGCGGGGAAAGGCCCGGGCAAGCCGGCAGCACTCAAAGGGGAAGAGTCCTCACCTGGCCAGTCAGCGCTGAGGAGCCTCAGGCCCCGCCCCCGGCCGGAGCCTGACCCCGCCCGCCGGACTCTGCCTGAGCACATGTGCAGTTCATAGAGCCGCAGGGGGGGGGCCGGAGAGGGTGATGGGGACTCTCAGTCCCAAGGGGGCAGGGTGAACCCTACCCCAAGGGGAAATGGGACGCTCTTCCCCCATGGGGGAAGAAGGCCAACTGCCCCCTGGGGAACGGTAAACCTTCCCCGGGGGCACACCTGCAGCCTCCTCTGGCTTCTCTGACCCACAGGGGCAGGCCGGGCGCCCGAAGACGCCCTAGTTGGAGGGGCGGGGTCACCGTCAGGGAGGGCAAGCCCTGCAAGCCTCGGACTGTCTGCGTCGGCGGCTCCCTCCAAAACTGCAGGCAGACAGGTCTGTGCGGAAAGCCCCTGGCAACCCAGCATCACTCAAAGGGGAAGAGTCCTCAGCTGGCCAGGCAGCGCTGAGGAGCCTCAGGCCCCGCCCCCGGCCGGAGCCTGACCCCGCCCGCCGGACTCTGCCTGTGCAAAGGTGCACTTCACAGAGCCGCCGCTAGGGGGCGCAGGCGAGGGGCGTGGATTCGGGGAACCTCAGCCCCAAGAGGGTAGGTGGGACCTCTGCAACACGGAGGTACAGAGTCCAAGAACCCCTGCCTGGTGAATGGTCCGCAAGCCCGTTTTGGCCATGGGGCCCTCTTCTCCTCGGGAGTCACCTGCACCCTCCTCCGCACTCACACCCCGAGGGGCTGACAGTGCGCCGAGGACGCCATAGACGGAGGGGCGGGGTCACCTTCAGGGAGGGTACCCCCCGTATGCCTCGGACTGGCTGCGACCGCGGCCTGCTCCAAAGCTGCCGGCAGACAGGTCGGCGGGGAAAGGCCCGGGCAAGCCGGCAGCACTCAAAGGGGAAGAGTCCTCACCTGGCCATGCAGCGCTGAGGAGCCTCAGGCCCCGCCCCCGGCCGGAGCCTGACCCCGCCCGCCGGACTCTGCCTGAGCACATGTGCAATTAATAGAGCCGCCGGGGGGGGGGGCGGAGAGGGTGATGGGGACTCTCAGTCCCAAGGGGGCAGGGTGAACCCTACCCCAAGGGGAAAGGGGACGCTCTTCCCCCATGGGGGAAGAAGGCCAACTTCCCCCTGGGGAACGGTAAACCTTCCCCGGGGGCACACCTGCAGCCTCCTCTGGCTCTCACACACCCAGGGGCAGGACGGGCGCCCGAAGATGCCCTAGTCGGAGGGGCGGGGTCACCGTCAGGGAGGGCAAGCCATGCAAGCCTCGGACTGTCTGCGTCGGCGGCTCCCTCCAAAACTGCAGGCAGATAGGTCGGTGCGGAAAGCCCCTGGCAACCCAGCAGCACTCAAAGGGGAAGAGTCCTCAGCTGGCCAGGCAGCGCTGAAGAGCCTCAGGCCCCGCCCCCGTCCGGAGACTGACCCGCCTGCCGGACTCTGCCTGTGTAAAGGTGCACTTCACAGAGCCGCCGCTAGGGGGCGCAAGCGAGGGGCGTGGATTCGGGGAACCTCAGCCCCAAGAGGGTAGGTGGGTCCTCTGCAACACGGAGGTACAGAGTCCAAGAACCCCTGCATGGTGAATGGACCGCAAGCCCGTTTTGGCCATGGGGCCCTCTTCTCCTCGGGAGTCACCTGCACCCTCCTCCGCACTCACACCCCGAGGGGCTGACAGTGCGCCGAGGACGCCATAGACGGAGGGGCGGGGTCACCGTCAGGGAGGGTAACCCCCGTATGCCTCGGAGTGGCTGCGACCCCGGCCTCCTCCAAAGCTGCCGGCAGACAGGTCGGCGGGGAAAGGCCCGGGCAAGCCGGCAGCACTCAAAGGGGAAGAGTCCTCACCTGGCCATGCAGCGCTGAGGAGCCTCAGGCCCCGACACCGGCCGGAGCCTGACCCCGCCCGCCGACTCTGCCTGAGCACATGTGCAGTTCATACAGCAGCCGGGGGGGGGTCCGGAGAGGGTGATGGGGACTCTCAGTCCCAAGGGGGCAGGGTGAAACCTACCCCAAGGGGAAAGGGGACGCTCGTCGCCCTTGGGGGAAGAAGGCCAACTTCCCCCTTGGGGAAAGGTAAACCTTCCCCGGGGGCACACCCGCAGCCTCCTCTGGCTTCTCAGACCCACAGGGGCAGGCCGGGCGCCCGAAGACGCCCTAGTCGGAGGGGCGGGGTCACCGTCAGGGAGGGCAAGCCCTGCAAGCCTCGGACTGTCTGCGTCGGCGGCCCCCTCCAAAACTGCAGGCAGACAGGTCTGTGCGGAAAGCCCCTGGCAACCCAGCAGCACTCAAAGGGGAAGAGTCCTCAGCTGGCCAGGCAGCGCTGAGGAGCCTCAGGCCCCGCCCCCGGCCGGAGCCTGACCCCGCCCGCTGGACTCTGCCTGTGCAAAGGTGCACTTCACAGAGCCGCCGCTAGGGGGCGCAGGCGAGGGGCGTGGATTCGGGGAACCTCAGCCCCAAGAGGGTAGGTGGGACCTCTGCAACACGGAGGTACAGAGTCCAAGAACCCCTGCCTGGTGAATGGACCGCAAGCCCGTTTTGGCCATGGGGCCCTCTTCTCCTCGGGAGTCACCTGCACCCTCCTCCGCACTCACACCCCGAGGGGCTGACAGTGCGCCGAGGACGCCATAGACGGAGGGGCGGGGTCACCGTCAGGGAGGGTACCCCCCGTATGCCTCGGAGTGGCTGCGACCCCGGCCTCCTCCAAAGCTGCAGGTAGACAGGTCGGCGGGGAAAGGCCCGGGGAAGCCGGCAGCACTCAAAGGGGAAGAGTCCTCACCTGGCCATGCAGCGCTGAGGAGCCTCAGTCCCCGACCCCGGCCGGAGCCTGACCCCGCCCGCCGGACTCTGCCTGAGCACATGTGCAGTTCATACAGCCGCCGGAGGGGGGGGGGAGCCGGAGAGGGTGATGGGGACTCTCAGTCCCAAGGGGGCAGGGTGAAACCTACCCCAAGGGGAAAGGGGACGCTCTTCGCCCTTGGGGGAAGAAGGCCAACTTCCCCCTTGGGGAAAGGTAAACCTTCCCCGGGGGCACACCTGCAGCCTCCTCTAGCTTCTCAGACCCACAGGGGCAGGCCGGGCGCCCGAAGACGCCCTAGTCGGAGGGGCGGGGTCACCGTCAGGGAGGGCAAGCCCTGCAAGCCTCGGACTGTCTGCGTCGGCGGCCCCCTCCAAAACTGCAGGCAGACAGGTCGGTGCGGAAAGCCCCTGGCAACCCAGCAGCACTCAAAGGGGAAGAGTCCTCAGCTGGCCAGGCAGCGCTGAGGAGCCTCAGGCCCCGCCCCCGGCCGGAGCCTGACCCCGCCCGCCGGACTCTGCCTGTGAAAAGGTGCACTTCACAGAGCCGCCACTAGGGGGCGCAGGCGAGGGGCGTGGATTCGGGGAACCTCAGCCCCAAGAGGGTAGGTGGGACCTCTGCAACACGGAGGTACAGAGTCCAAGCCCCCCTGCATGGTGAATGGAACGCAAGCCCGTTTTGGCCGTGGGGCCCTCTTCTCCTCGGGAGTCACCTGCACCCTCCTCCGCACTCACACCCCGAGGGGCTGACAGTGCGCCGAGGACGCCATAGACGGAGGGGCGGGGTCACCGTCAGGGAGGGTAACCCCCGTATGCCTCGGACTGGCTGCGATCGCGGCCTGCTCCAAAGCTGCCGGTAGACAGGTCGGCGGGGAAAGGCCCGGGCAAGCCGGCAGCACTCAAAGGGGAAGAGTCCTCACCTGGCCAGTCAGCGCTGAGGAGCCTCAGGCCCCGCCCCCGGCCGGAGCCTGACCCCGCCCGCCGGACTCTGCCTGAGCACATGTGCAGTTCATAGAGCCGCAGGGGGGGGGGCCGGAGAGGGTGATGGGGACTCTCAGTCCCAAGGGGGCAGGGTGAACCCTACCCCAAGGGGAAATGGGACGCTCTTCCCCCATGGGGGAAGAAGGCCAACTGCCCCCTGGGGAACGGTAAACCTTCCCCGGGGGCACACCTGCAGCCTCCTCTGGCTTCTCTGACCCACAGGGGCAGGCCGGGCGCCCGAAGACGCCCTAGTTGGAGGGGCGGGGTCACCGTCAGGGAGGGCAAGCCCTGCAAGCCTCGGACTGTCTGCGTCGGCGGCTCCCTCCAAAACTGCAGGCAGACAGGTCTGTGCGGAAAGCCCCTGGCAACCCAGCATCACTCAAAGGGGAAGAGTCCTCAGCTGGCCAGGCAGCGCTGAGGAGCCTCAGGCCCCGCCCCCGGCCGGAGCCTGACCCCGCCCGCCGGACTCTGCCTGTGCAAAGGTGCACTTCACAGAGCCGCCGCTAGGGGGCGCAGGCGAGGGGCGTGGATTCGGGGAACCTCAGCCCCAAGAGGGTAGGTGGGACCTCTGCAACACGGAGGTACAGAGTCCAAGAACCCCTGCCTGGTGAATGGTCCGCAAGCCCGTTTTGGCCATGGGGCCCTCTTCTCCTCGGGAGTCACCTGCACCCTCCTCCGCACTCACACCCCGAGGGGCTGACAGTGCGCCGAGGACGCCATAGACGGAGGGGCGGGGTCACCGTCAGGGAGGGTACCCCCCGTATGCCTCGGACTGGCTGCGACCGCGGCCTGCTCCAAAGCTGCCGGCAGACAGGTCGGCGGGGAAAGGCCCGGGCAAGCCGGCAGCACTCAAAGGGGAAGAGTCCTCACCTGGCCAGTCAGCGCTGAGGAGCCTCAGGGCCCGCCCCCGGCCGGAGCCTGACCCCGCCCGCCGGACTCTGCCTGAGCACATGTGCAGTTCATAGAGCCGCAGGGGGGGGGGCCGGAGAGGGTGATGGGGACTCTCAGTCCCAAGGGGGCAGGGTGAACCCTACCCCAAGGGGAAAGGGGACGCTCTTCCCCCATGGGGGAAGAAGGCCAACTGCCCCCTGGGGAACGGTAAACCTTCCCCGGGGGCACACCTGCAGCCTCCTCTGGCTTCTCTGACCCACAGGGGCAGGCCGGGCGCCCGAAGACGCCCTAGTTGGAGGGGCGGGGTCACCGTCAGGGAGGGCAAGCCCTGCAAGCCTCGGACTGTCTGCGTCGGCGGCCCCCTCCAAAACTGCAGGCAGACAGGTCGGTGCGGAAAGCCCCTGGCAACCCAGCAGCACTCAAAGGGGAAGAGTCCTCAGCTGGCCAGGCAGCGCTGAGGAGCCTCAGTCCCGACCCGGCCGGAGCCTGACCCCACCCGCCGGAGTCTGCCTGTGCAAAGGTGTACTTCACAGAGCCGCCGCTAGTAGGCGCAGGCGAGGGGCGTGGATTCGGGGACCCTCAGCCCCAAGAGGGTAGGTGGGACCTCTGCAACACGGAGGTACAGATTCCAAGCCCCCCTGCATGGTGAATGGACCGCAAGCCCGTTTTGGCCATGGGGCCCTCTTCTCCTCGGGAGTCACCTGCACCCTCCTCCGCACTCACACCCCGAGGGGCTGACAGTGCGCCGAGGACGCCATAGACGGAGGGTCGGGGTCACCGTCAGGGAGGGTACCCCCCGTATGCCTCGGAGTGGCTGTGACCCCGGCCTCCTCCAAATCTGCCAGCAGACAGGTCGGCGGGGAAAGGCCTGGGCAAGCCGGCAGCACTCAAAGGGGAAGAGTCCTCACCTGGCCATGCAGCGCTGAGGAGCCTCAGGCCCCGCCCCCGGCCGGAGCCTGACCCCGCCCGCCGGACTCTGCCTGAGCACATGTGCAGTTCATACAGCAGCCGGGGGGGGGTCCGGAGAGGGTGATGGGGACTCTCAGTCCCAAGGGGGCAGGGTGAAACCTACCCCAAGGGGAAAGGGGACGCTCGTCGCCCTTGGGGGAAGAAGGCCAACTTCCCCCTTGGGGAAAGGTAAACCTTCCCCGGGGGCACACCCGCAGCCTCCTCTGGCTTCTCAGACCCACAGGGGCAGGCCGGGCGCCCGAAGACGCCCTAGTCGGAGGGGCGGGGTCACCGTCAGGGAGGGCAAGCCCTGCAAGCCTCGGACTGTCTGCCTCGGCGGCCCCCTCCAAAACTACAGGCAGACAGGTCAGTGCGGAAAGCCCCTGGCAACCCAGCAGCACTCAAAGGGGAAGAGTCCTCAGCTGGCCAGGCAGCGCTGAGGAGCCTCAGGCCCCGCCCCCGGCCGGAGCCTGACCCCGCCCGCCGGACTCTGCCTGTGCAAAGGTGCACTTCACAGAGCCGCCGCTAGGGGGCGCAGGCGAGGGGCGTGGATTCGGGGAACCTCAGCCCCAAGAGGGTAGGTGGGACCTCTGCAACACGGAGGTACAGAGTCCAAGAACCCCTGCCTGATGAATGGACCGCAAGCCCGTTTTGGCCATGGGGCCCTCTTCTCCTCGGGAGTCACCTGCACCCTCCTCCGCACTCACACCCCGAGAGGCTGACACTGCGCCGAGGACGCCATAGACGGAGGGGCGGGGTCACCGTCAGGGAGGGTACCCCCCGTATGCCTCGGAGTGGCTGCGACCCCGGCCTCCTCCAAAGCTGCAGGTAGACAGGTCGGCGGGGAAAGGCCCGGGGAAGCCGGCAGCACTCAAAGGGGAAGAGTCCTCACCTGGCCATGCAGCGCTGAGGAGCCTCAGTCCCCGACCCCGGCCGGAGCCTGACCCCGCCCGCCGGACTCTGCCTGAGCACATGTGCAGTTCATACAGCCGCCGGGGGGAGGGGGGGCCCGGAGAGGGTGATGGGGACTCTCAGTCCCAAGGGGGCAGGGTGAAACCTACCCCAAGGGGAAAGGGGACGCTCTTCGCCCTTGGGGGAAGAAGGCCAACTTCCCCCTTGAGGAAAGGTAAACGTTCCCCGGGGGCACACCTGCAGCCTCCTCTAGCTTCTCAGACCCACAGGGGCAGGCCGGGCGCCCGAAGACGCCCTAGTCGGAGGGGCGGGGTCACCGTCAGGGAGGTCAAGCCCTGCAAGCCTCGGACTGTCTGCGTCGGCGGCCCCCTCCAAAACTGCAGGCAGACAGGTCGGTGCGGAAAGCCCCTGGCAACCCAGCAGCACTCAAAGGGGAAGAGTCCTCAGCTGGCCAGGCAGCGCTGAGGAGCCTCAGGCCCCGCCCCCGGCCGGAGCCTGACCCCGCCCGCCGGACTCTGCCTGTGCAAAGGTGCACTTCACAGAGCCGCCGCTAGGGGGCGCAGGCGAGGGGCGTGGATTCGGGGAACCTCAGCCCCAAGAGGGTAGGTGGGACCTCTGCAACACGGAGGTACAGAGTCCAAGCCCCCCTGCATGGTGAATGGAACGCAAGCCCGTTTTGGCCATGGGGCCCTCTTCTCCTCGGGAGTCACCTGCACCCTCCTCCGCACTCACACCCCGAGGGGCTGACAGTGCGCCGAGGACGCCATAGACGGAGGGGCGGGGTCACCGTCAGGGAGGGTACCCCCCGTATGCCTCGGACTGGCTGCGACCGCGGCCTGCTCCAAAGCTGCCGGCAGACAGGTCGGCGGGGAAAGGCCCGGGCAAGCCGGCAGCACTCAAAGGGGAAGAGTCCTCACCTGGCCATGCAGCGCTGAGGAGCCTCAGGCCCCGCCCCCGGCCGGAGCCTGACCCCGCCCGCCGGACTCTGCCTGAGCACATGTGCAGTACATACAGCAGCCGGGGGGGGGGTCCGGAGAGGGTGATGGGGACTCTCAGTCCCAAGGGGGCAGGGTGAAACCTACCCCAAGGGGAAAGGGGACGCTCGTCGCCCTTGGGGGAAGAAGGCCAACTTCCCCCTTGGGGAAAGGTAAACCTTCCCCGGGGCACACCCGCAGCCTCCTCTGGCTTCTCAGACCCACAGGGGCAGGCCGGGCGCCCGAAGACGCCCTAGTCGGAGGGGCGGGGTCACCGTCAGGGAGGGCAAGCCCTGCAAGCCTCGGACTGTCTGCGTCGGCGGCCCCCTCCAAAACTGCAGGCAGACAGGTCTGTGCGGAAAGCCCCTGGCAACCCAGCAGCACTCAAAGGGGAAGAGTCCTCAGCTGGCCAGGCAGCGCTGAGGAGCCTCAGGCCCCGCCCCCGGCCGGAGCCTGACCCCGCCCGCCGGACTCTGCCTGTGTAAATGTGCACTTCACAGAGCCGCCGCTAGGGGGCGCAGGCGAGGGGCGTGGATTCGGGGAACCTCAGCCCCAAGAGGGTAGGTGGGTCCTCTGCAACACGGATGTACAGAATCCAAGCCCCCCTGCATGGTGAATGGACCGCAAGCCCGTTTTGGCCATGGGGCCCTCTTCTCCTCGGGAGTCACCTGCACCCTCCTCCGCACTCACACCCCGAGGGGCTGACAGTGCGCCGAGGACGCCATAGACGGAGGGGCGGGGTCACCGTCAGGGAGGGTAACCCCCGTATGCCTCGGACTGGCTGCGATCGCGGCCTGCTCCAAAGCTGCCGGTAGACAGGTCGGCGGGGAAAGGCCCGGGCAAGCCGGCAGCACTCAAAGGGGAAGAGTCCTCACCTGGCCAGTCAGCGCTGAGGAGCCTCAGGCCCCGCCCCCGGCCGGAGCCTGACCCCGCCCGCCGGACTCTGCCTGAGCACATGTGCAGTTCATAGAGCCGCAGGGGGGGGGCCGGAGAGGGTGATGGGGACTCTCAGTCCCAAGGGGGCAGGGTGAACCCTACCCCAAGGGGAAATGGGACGCTCTTCCCCCATGGGGGAAGAAGGCCAACTGCCCCCTGGGGAACGGTAAACCTTCCCCGGGGGCACACCTGCAGCCTCCTCTGGCTTCTCTGACCCACAGGGGCAGGCCGGGCGCCCGAAGACGCCCTAGTTGGAGGGGCGGGGTCACCGTCAGGGAGGGCAAGCCCTGCAAGCCTCGGACTGTCTGCGTCGGCGGCTCCCTCCAAAACTGCAGGCAGACAGGTCTGTGCGGAAAGCCCCTGGCAACCCAGCATCACTCAAAGGGGAAGAGTCCTCAGCTGGCCAGGCAGCGCTGAGGAGCCTCAGGCCCCGCCCCCGGCCGGAGCCTGACCCCGCCCGCCGGACTCTGCCTGTGCAAAGGTGCACTTCACAGAGCCGCCGCTAGGGGGCGCAGGCGAGGGGCGTGGATTCGGGGAACCTCAGCCCCAAGAGGGTAGGTGGGTCCTCTGCAACACGGAGGTACAGAGTCCAAGAACCCCTGCATGGTGAATGGACCGCAAGCCCGTTTTGGCCATGGGGCCCTCTTCTCCTCGGGAGTCACCTGCACCCTCCTCCGCACTCACACCCCGAGGGGCTGACAGTGCGCCGAGGACGCCATAGACGGAGGGGCGGGGTCACCGTCAGGGAGGGTAACCCCCGTATGCCTCGGAGTGGCTGCGACCCCGGCCTCCTCCAAAGCTGCCGGCAGACAGGTCGGCGGGGAAAGGCCCGGGCAAGCCGGCAGCACTCAAAGGGGAAGAGTCCTCACCTGGCCATGCAGCGCTGAGGAGCCTCAGGCCCCGACACCGGCCGGAGCCTGACCCCGCCCGCCGACTCTGCCTGAGCACATGTGCAGTTCATACAGCAGCCGGGGGGGGGTCCGGAGAGGGTGATGGGGACTCTCAGTCCCAAGGGGGCAGGGTGAAACCTACCCCAAGGGGAAAGGGGACGCTCGTCGCCCTTGGGGGAAGAAGGCCAACTTCCCCCTTGGGGAAAGGTAAACCTTCCCCGGGGGCACACCCGCAGCCTCCTCTGGCTTCTCAGACCCACAGGGGCAGGCCGGGCGCCCGAAGACGCCCTAGTCGGAGGGGCGGGGTCACCGTCAGGGAGGGCAAGCCCTGCAAGCCTCGGACTGTCTGCGTCGGCGGCCCCCTCCAAAACTGCAGGCAGACAGGTCTGTGCGGAAAGCCCCTGGCAACCCAGCAGCACTCAAAGGGGAAGAGTCCTCAGCTGGCCAGGCAGCGCTGAGGAGCCTCAGGCCCCGCCCCCGGCCGGAGCCTGACCCCGCCCGCTGGACTCTGCCTGTGCAAAGGTGCACTTCACAGAGCCGCCGCTAGGGGGCGCAGGCGAGGGGCGTGGATTCGGGGAACCTCAGCCCCAAGAGGGTAGGTGGGACCTCTGCAACACGGAGGTACAGAGTCCAAGAACCCCTGCCTGGTGAATGGACCGCAAGCCCGTTTTGGCCATGGGGCCCTCTTCTCCTCGGGAGTCACCTGCACCCTCCTCCGCACTCACACCCCGAGGGGCTGACAGTGCGCCGAGGACGCCATAGACGGAGGGGCGGGGTCACCGTCAGGGAGGGTACCCCCCGTATGCCTCGGAGTGGCTGCGACCCCGGCCTCCTCCAAAGCTGCAGGTAGACAGGTCGGCGGGGAAAGGCCCGGGGAAGCCGGCAGCACTCAAAGGGGAAGAGTCCTCACCTGGCCATGCAGCGCTGAGGAGCCTCAGTCCCCGACCCCGGCCGGAGCCTGACCCCGCCCGCCGGACTCTGCCTGAGCACATGTGCAGTTCATACAGCCGCCGGAGGGGGGGGGGAGCCGGAGAGGGTGATGGGGACTCTCAGTCCCAAGGGGGCAGGGTGAAACCTACCCCAAGGGGAAAGGGGACGCTCTTCGCCCTTGGGGGAAGAAGGCCAACTTCCCCCTTGGGGAAAGGTAAACCTTCCCCGGGGGCACACCTGCAGCCTCCTCTAGCTTCTCAGACCCACAGGGGCAGGCCGGGCGCCCGAAGACGCCCTAGTCGGAGGGGCGGGGTCACCGTCAGGGAGGGCAAGCCCTGCAAGCCTCGGACTGTCTGCGTCGGCGGCCCCCTCCAAAACTGCAGGCAGACAGGTCGGTGCGGAAAGCCCCTGGCAACCCAGCAGCACTCAAAGGGGAAGAGTCCTCAGCTGGCCAGGCAGCGCTGAGGAGCCTCAGGCCCCGCCCCCGGCCGGAGCCTGACCCCGCCCGCCGGACTCTGCCTGTGAAAAGGTGCACTTCACAGAGCCGCCACTAGGGGGCGCAGGCGAGGGGCGTGGATTCGGGGAACCTCAGCCCCAAGAGGGTAGGTGGGACCTCTGCAACACGGAGGTACAGAGTCCAAGCCCCCCTGCATGGTGAATGGAACGCAAGCCCGTTTTGGCCGTGGGGCCCTCTTCTCCTCGGGAGTCACCTGCACCCTCCTCCGCACTCACACCCCGAGGGGCTGACAGTGCGCCGAGGACGCCATAGACGGAGGGGCGGGGTCACCGTCAGGGAGGGTAACCCCCGTATGCCTCGGACTGGCTGCGATCGCGGCCTGCTCCAAAGCTGCCGGTAGACAGGTCGGCGGGGAAAGGCCCGGGCAAGCCGGCAGCACTCAAAGGGGAAGAGTCCTCACCTGGCCAGTCAGCGCTGAGGAGCCTCAGGCCCCGCCCCCGGCCGGAGCCTGACCCCGCCCGCCGGACTCTGCCTGAGCACATGTGCAGTTCATAGAGCCGCAGGGGGGGGGGCCGGAGAGGGTGATGGGGACTCTCAGTCCCAAGGGGGCAGGGTGAACCCTACCCCAAGGGGAAATGGGACGCTCTTCCCCCATGGGGGAAGAAGGCCAACTGCCCCCTGGGGAACGGTAAACCTTCCCCGGGGGCACACCTGCAGCCTCCTCTGGCTTCTCTGACCCACAGGGGCAGGCCGGGCGCCCGAAGACGCCCTAGTTGGAGGGGCGGGGTCACCGTCAGGGAGGGCAAGCCCTGCAAGCCTCGGACTGTCTGCGTCGGCGGCTCCCTCCAAAACTGCAGGCAGACAGGTCTGTGCGGAAAGCCCCTGGCAACCCAGCATCACTCAAAGGGGAAGAGTCCTCAGCTGGCCAGGCAGCGCTGAGGAGCCTCAGGCCCCGCCCCCGGCCGGAGCCTGACCCCGCCCGCCGGACTCTGCCTGTGCAAAGGTGCACTTCACAGAGCCGCCGCTAGGGGGCGCAGGCGAGGGGCGTGGATTCGGGGAACCTCAGCCCCAAGAGGGTAGGTGGGACCTCTGCAACACGGAGGTACAGAGTCCAAGAACCCCTGCCTGGTGAATGGTCCGCAAGCCCGTTTTGGCCATGGGGCCCTCTTCTCCTCGGGAGTCACCTGCACCCTCCTCCGCACTCACACCCCGAGGGGCTGACAGTGCGCCGAGGACGCCATAGACGGAGGGGCGGGGTCACCGTCAGGGAGGGTACCCCCCGTATGCCTCGGACTGGCTGCGACCGCGGCCTGCTCCAAAGCTGCCGGCAGACAGGTCGGCGGGGAAAGGCCCGGGCAAGCCGGCAGCACTCAAAGGGGAAGAGTCCTCACCTGGCCAGTCAGCGCTGAGGAGCCTCAGGCCCCGCCCCCGGCCGGAGCCTGACCCCGCCCGCCGGACTCTGCCTGAGCACATGTGCAATTAATAGAGCCGCCTGGGGGGGGGCGGAGAGGGTGATGGGGACTCTCAGTCCCAAGGGGGCAGGGTGAACCCTACCCCAAGGGGAAAGGGGACGCTCTTCCCCCATGGGGGAAGAAGGCCAACTTCCCCCTGGGGAACGGTAAACCTTCCCCGGGGGCACACCTGCAGCCTCCTCTGGCTCTCACACACCCAGGGGCAGGACGGGCGCCCGAAGATGCCCTAGTCGGAGGGGCGGGGTCACCGTCAGGGAGGGCAAGCCATGCAAGCCTCGGACTGTCTGCGTCGGCGGCTCCCTCCAAAACTGCAGGCAGATAGGTCGGTGCGGAAAGCCCCTGGCAACCCAGCAGCACTCAAAGGGGAAGAGTCCTCAGCTGGCCAGGCAGCGCTGAAGAGCCTCAGGCCCCGCCCCCGTCCGGAGACTGACCCGCCTGCCGGACTCTGCCTGTGTAAAGGTGCACTTCACAGAGCCGCCGCTAGGGGGCGCAAGCGAGGGGCGTGGATTCGGGGAACCTCAGCCCCAAGAGGGTAGGTGGGACCTCTGCAACACGGAGGTACAGAGTCCAAGAACCCCTGCATGGTGAATGGACCGCAAGCCCGTTTTGGCCATGGGGCCCTCTTCTCCTCGGGAGTCACCTGCACCCTCCTCCGCACTCACACCCCGAGGGGCTGACAGTGCGCCGAGGACGCCATAGACGGAGGGGCGGGGTCACCGTCAGGGAGGGTAACCCCCGTATGCCTCGGAGTGGCTGCGACCCCGGCCTCCTCCAAAGCTGCCGGCAGACAGGTCGGCGGGGAAAGGCCCGGGCAAGCCGGCAGCACTCAAAGGGGAAGAGTCCTCACCTGGCCATGCAGCGCTGAGGAGCCTCAGGCCCCGACACCGGCCGGAGCCTGACCCCGCCCGCCGACTCTGCCTGAGCACATGTGCAGTTCATACAGCAGCCGGGGGGGGGTCCGGAGAGGGTGATGGGGACTCTCAGTCCCAAGGGGGCAGGGTGAAACCTACCCCAAGGGGAAAGGGGACGCTCGTCGCCCTTGGGGGAAGAAGGCCAACTTCCCCCTTGGGGAAAGGTAAACCTTCCCCGGGGGCACACCCGCAGCCTCCTCTGGCTTCTCAGACCCACAGGGGCAGGCCGGGCGCCCGAAGACGCCCTAGTCGGAGGGGCGGGGTCACCGTCAGGGAGGGCAAGCCCTGCAAGCCTCGGACTGTCTGCGTCGGCGGCCCCCTCCAAAACTGCAGGCAGACAGGTCTGTGCGGAAAGCCCCTGGCAACCCAGCAGCACTCAAAGGGGAAGAGTCCTCAGCTGGCCAGGCAGCGCTGAGGAGCCTCAGGCCCCGCCCCCGGCCGGAGCCTGACCCCGCCCGCTGGACTCTGCCTGTGCAAAGGTGCACTTCACAGAGCCGCCGCTAGGGGGCGCAGGCGAGGGGCGTGGATTCGGGGAACCTCAGCCCCAAGAGGGTAGGTGGGACCTCTGCAACACGGAGGTACAGAGTCCAAGAACCCCTGCCTGGTGAATGGACCGCAAGCCCGTTTTGGCCATGGGGCCCTCTTCTCCTCGGGAGTCACCTGCACCCTCCTCCGCACTCACACCCCGAGGGGCTGACAGTGCGCCGAGGACGCCATAGACGGAGGGGCGGGGTCACCGTCAGGGAGGGTACCCCCCGTATGCCTCGGAGTGGCTGCGACCCCGGCCTCCTCCAAAGCTGCAGGTAGACAGGTCGGCGGGGAAAGGCCCTGGGAAGCCGGCAGCACTCAAAGGGGAAGAGTCCTCACCTGGCCATGCAGCGCTGAGGAGCCTCAGTCCCCGACCCCGGCCGGAGCCTGACCCCGCCCGCCGGACTCTGCCTGAGCACATGTGCAGTTCATACAGCCGCCGGGGGGGGGGGAGCCGGAGAGGGTGATGGGGACTCTCAGTCCCAAGGGGGCAGGGTGAAACCTACCCCAAGGGGAAAGGGGACGCTCTTCGCCCTTGGGGGAAGAAGGCCAACTTCCCCCTTGGGGAAAGGTAAACCTTCCCCGGGGGCACACCTGCAGCCTCCTCTAGCTTCTCAGACCCACAGGGGCAGGCCGGGCGCCCGAAGACGCCCTAGTCGGAGGGGCGGGGTCACCGTCAGGGAGGGCAAGACCTGCAAGCCTCGGACTGTCTGCCTCGGCGGCCCCCTCCAAAACTACAGGCAGACAGGTCAGTGCGGAAAGCCCCTGGCAACCCAGCAGCACTCAAAGGGGAAGAGTCCTCAGCTGGCCAGGCAGCGCTGAGGAGCCTCAGGCCCCGCCCCCGGCCGGAGCCTGACCCCGCCCGCCGGACTCTGCCTGTGCAAAGGTGCACTTCACAGAGCCGCCGCTAGGGGGCGCAGGCGAGGGGCGTGGATTCGGGGAACCTCAGCCCCAAGAGGGTAGGTGGGACCTCTGCAACACGGAGGTACAGAGTCCAAGAACCCCTGCCTGATGAATGGACCGCAAGCCCGTTTTGGCCATGGGGCCCTCTTCTCCTCGGGAGTCACCTGCACCCTCCTCCGCACTCACACCCCGAGAGGCTGACACTGCGCCGAGGACGCCATAGACGGAGGGGCGGGGTCACCGTCAGGGAGGGTACCCCCCGTATGCCTCGGAGTGGCTGCGACCCCGGCCTCCTCCAAAGCTGCAGGTAGACAGGTCGGCGGGGAAAGGCCCGGGGAAGCCGGCAGCACTCAAAGGGGAAGAGTCCTCACCTGGCCATGCAGCGCTGAGGAGCCTCAGTCCCCGACCCCGGCCGGAGCCTGACCCCGCCCGCCGGACTCTGCCTGAGCACATGTGCAGTTCATACAGCCGCCGGGGGGGGGGGGGCCCGGAGAGGGTGATGGGGACTCTCAGTCCCAAGGGGGCAGGGTGAAACCTACCCCAAGGGGAAAGGGGACGCTCTTCGCCCTTGGGGGAAGAAGGCCAACTTCCCCCTTGAGGAAAGGTAAACGTTCCCCGGGGGCACACCCGCAGCCTCCTCTAGCTTCTCAGACCCACAGGGGCAGGCCGGGCGCCCGAAGACGCCCTAGTCGGAGGGGCGGGGTCACCGTCAGGGAGGTCAAGCCCTGCAAGCCTCGGACTGTCTGCGTCGGCGGCCCCCTCCAAAACTGCAGGCAGACAGGTCGGTGCGGAAAGCCCCTGGCAACCCAGCAGCACTCAAAGGGGAAGAGTCCTCAGCTGGCCAGGCAGCGCTGAGGAGCCTCAGGCCCCACCCCCGGCCGGAGCCTGACCCCGCCCGCCGGACTCTGCCTGTGCAAAGGTGCACTTCACAGAGCCGCCGCTAGGGGGCGCAGGCGAGGGGCGTGGATTCGGGGAACCTCAGCCCCAAGAGGGTAGGTGGGACCTCTGCAACACGGAGGTACAGAGTCCAAGCCCCCCTGCATGGTGAATGGAACGCAAGCCCGTTTTGGCCATGGGGCCCTCTTCTCCTCGGGAGTCACCTGCACCCTCCTCCGCACTCACACCCCGAGGGGCTGACAGTGCGCCGAGGACGCCATAGACGGAGGGGCGGGGTCACCGTCAGGGAGGGTACCCCCGTATGCCTCGGACTGGCTGCGACCGCGGCCTGCTCCAAAGCTGCCGGCAGACAGGTCGGCGGGGAAAGGCCCGGGCAAGCCGGCAGCACTCAAAGGGGAAGAGTCCTCACCTGGCCATGCAGCGCTGAGGAGCCTCAGGCCCCGCCCCCGGCCGGAGCCTGACCCCGCCCGCCGGACTCTGCCTGAGCACATGTGCAGTTCATACAGCAGCCGGGGGGGGGTCCGGAGAGGGTGATGGGGACTCTCAGTCCCAAGGGGGCAGGGTGAAACCTACCCCAAGGGGAAAGGGGACGCTCGTCGCCCTTGGGGGAAGAAGGCCAACTTCCCCCTTGGGGAAAGGTAAACCTTCCCCGGGGGCACACCCGCAGCCTCCTCTGGCTTCTCAGACCCACAGGGGCAGGCCGGGCGCCCGAAGACGCCCTAGTCGGAGGGGCGGGGTCACCGTCAGGGAGGGCAAGCCCTGCAAGCCTCGGACTGTCTGCGTCGGCGGCCCCCTCCAAAACTGCAGGCAGACAGGTCTGTGCGGAAAGCCCCTGGCAACCCAGCAGCACTCAAAGGGGAAGAGTCCTCAGCTGGCCAGGCAGCGCTGAGGAGCCTCAGGCCCCGCCCCCGGCCGGAGCCTGACCCCGCCCGCCGGACTCTGCCTGTGTAAATGTGCACTTCACAGAGCCGCCGCTAGGGGGCGCAGGCGAGGGGCGTGGATTCGGGGAACCTCAGCCCCAAGAGGGTAGGTGGGTCCTCTGCAACACGGAGGTACAGAGTCCAAGAACCCCTGCCTGATGAATGGACCGCAAGCCCGTTTTGGCCATGGGGCCCTCTTCTCCTCGGGAGTCACCTGCACCCTCCTCCGCACTCACACCCCGAGAGGCTGACACTGCGCCGAGGACGCCATAGACGGAGGGGCGGGGTCACCGTCAGGGAGGGTACCCCCCGTATGCCTCGGAGTGGCTGCGACCCCGGCCTCCTCCAAAGCTGCAGGTAGACAGGTCGGCGGGGAAAGGCCCGGGGAAGCCGGCAGCACTCAAAGGGGAAGAGTCCTCACCTGGCCATGCAGCGCTGAGGAGCCTCAGTCCCCGACCCCGGCCGGAGCCTGACCCCGCCCGCCGGACTCTGCCTGAGCACATGTGCAGTTCATACAGCCGCCGGGGGGGGGGGGGGCCCGGAGAGGGTGATGGGGACTCTCAGTCCCAAGGGGGCAGGGTGAAACCTACCCCAAGGGGAAAGGGGACGCTCTTCGCCCTTGGGGGAAGAAGGCCAACTTCCCCCTTGAGGAAAGGTAAACGTTCCCCGGGGGCACACCCGCAGCCTCCTCTAGCTTCTCAGACCCACAGGGGCAGGCCGGGCGCCCGAAGACGCCCTAGTCGGAGGGGCGGGGTCACCGTCAGGGAGGTCAAGCCCTGCAAGCCTCGGACTGTCTGCGTCGGCGGCCCCCTCCAAAACTGCAGGCAGACAGGTCGGTGCGGAAAGCCCCTGGCAACCCAGCAGCACTCAAAGGGGAAGAGTCCTCAGCTGGCCAGGCAGCGCTGAGGAGCCTCAGGCCCCACCCCCGGCCGGAGCCTGACCCCGCCCGCCGGACTCTGCCTGTGCAAAGGTGCACTTCACAGAGCCGCCGCTAGGGGGCGCAGGCGAGGGGCGTGGATTCGGGGAACCTCAGCCCCAAGAGGGTAGGTGGGACCTCTGCAACACGGAGGTACAGAGTCCAAGCCCCCCTGCATGGTGAATGGAACGCAAGCCCGTTTTGGCCATGGGGCCCTCTTCTCCTCGGGAGTCACCTGCACCCTCCTCCGCACTCACACCCCGAGGGGCTGACAGTGCGCCGAGGACGCCATAGACGGAGGGGCGGGGTCACCGTCAGGGAGGGTACCCCCGTATGCCTCGGACTGGCTGCGACCGCGGCCTGCTCCAAAGCTGCCGGCAGACAGGTCGGCGGGGAAAGGCCCGGGCAAGCCGGCAGCACTCAAAGGGGAAGAGTCCTCACCTGGCCATGCAGCGCTGAGGAGCCTCAGGCCCCGCCCCCGGCCGGAGCCTGACCCCGCCCGCCGGACTCTGCCTGAGCACATGTGCAGTTCATACAGCAGCCGGGGGGGGGTCCGGAGAGGGTGATGGGGACTCTCAGTCCCAAGGGGGCAGGGTGAAACCTACCCCAAGGGGAAAGGGGACGCTCGTCGCCCTTGGGGGAAGAAGGCCAACTTCCCCCTTGGGGAAAGGTAAACCTTCCCCGGGGGCACACCCGCAGCCTCCTCTGGCTTCTCAGACCCACAGGGGCAGGCCGGGCGCCCGAAGACGCCCTAGTCGGAGGGGCGGGGTCACCGTCAGGGAGGGCAAGCCCTGCAAGCCTCGGACTGTCTGCGTCGGCGGCCCCCTCCAAAACTGCAGGCAGACAGGTCTGTGCGGAAAGCCCCTGGCAACCCAGCAGCACTCAAAGGGGAAGAGTCCTCAGCTGGCCAGGCAGCGCTGAGGAGCCTCAGGCCCCGCCCCCGGCCGGAGCCTGACCCCGCCCGCCGGACTCTGCCTGTGTAAATGTGCACTTCACAGAGCCGCCGCTAGGGGGCGCAGGCGAGGGGCGTGGATTCGGGGAACCTCAGCCCCAAGAGGGTAGGTGGGTCCTCTGCAACACGGAGGTACAGAATCCAAGCCCCCCTGCATGGTGAATGGACCGCAAGCCCGTTTTGGCCATGGGGCCCTCTTCTCCTCGGGAGTCACCTGCACCCTCCTCCGCACTCACACCCCGAGGGGCTGACAGTGCGCCGAGGACGCCATAGACGGAGGGGCGGGGTCACCGTCAGGGAGGGTAACCCCCGTATGCCTCGGACTGGCTGCGATCGCGGCCTGCTCCAAAGCTGCCGGTAGACAGGTCGGCGGGGAAAGGCCCGGGCAAGCCGGCAGCACTCAAAGGGGAAGAGTCCTCACCTGGCCAGTCAGCGCTGAGGAGCCTCAGGCCCCGCCCCCGGCCGGAGCCTGACCCCGCCCGCCGGACTCTGCCTGAGCACATGTGCAGTTCATAGAGCCGCAGGGGGGGGGGCCGGAGAGGGTGATGGGGACTCTCAGTCCCAAGGGGGCAGGGTGAACCCTACCCCAAGGGGAAATGGGACGCTCATCCCCCATGGGGGAAGAAGGCCAACTGCCCCCTGGGGAACGGTAAACCTTCCCCGGGGGCACACCTGCAGCCTCCTCTGGCTTCTCTGACCCACAGGGGCAGGCCGGGCGCCCGAAGACGCCCTAGTTGGAGGGGCGGGGTCACCGTCAGGGAGGGCAAGCCCTGCAAGCCTCGGACTGTCTGCGTCGGCGGCTCCCTCCAAAACTGCAGGCAGACAGGTCTGTGCGGAAAGCCCCTGGCAACCCAGCATCACTCAAAGGGGAAGAGTCCTCAGCTGGCCAGGCAGCGCTGAGGAGCCTCAGGCCCCGCCCCCGGCCGGAGCCTGACCCCGCCCGCCGGACTCTGCCTGTGCAAAGGTGCACTTCACAGAGCCGCCGCTAGGGGGCGCAGGCGAGGGGCGTGGATTCGGGGAACCTCAGCCCCAAGAGGGTAGGTGGGACCTCTGCAACACGGAGGTACAGAGTCCAAGAACCCCTGCCTGGTGAATGGTCCGCAAGCCCGTTTTGGCCATGGGGCCCTCTTCTCCTCGGGAGTCACCTGCACCCTCCTCCGCACTCACACCCCGAGGGGCTGACAGTGCGCCGAGGACGCCATAGACGGAGGGGCGGGGTCACCGTCAGGGAGGGTACCCCCCGTATGCCTCGGACTGGCTGCGACCGCGGCCTGCTCCAAAGCTGCCGGCAGACAGGTCGGCGGGGAAAGGCCCGGGCAAGCCGGCAGCACTCAAAGGGGAAGAGTCCTCACCTGGCCATGCAGCGCTGAGGAGCCTCAGGCCCCGCCCCCGGCCGGAGCCTGACCCCGCCCGCCGGACTCTGCCTGAGCACATGTGCAATTAATAGAGCCGCCGGGGGGGGGGGCGGAGAGGGTGATGGGGACTCTCAGTCCCAAGGGGGCAGGGTGAACCCTACCCCAAGGGGAAAGGGGACGCTCTTCCCCCATGGGGGAAGAAGGCCAACTTCCCCCTGGGGAACGGTAAACCTTCCCCGGGGGCACACCTGCAGCCTCCTCTGGCTCTCACACACCCAGGGGCAGGACGGGCGCCCGAAGATGCCCTAGTCGGAGGGGCGGGGTCACCGTCAGGGAGGGCAAGCCATGCAAGCCTCGGACTGTCTGCGTCGGCGGCTCCCTCCAAAACTGCAGGCAGATAGGTCGGTGCGGAAAGCCCCTGGCAACCCAGCAGCACTCAAAGGGGAAGAGTCCTCAGCTGGCCAGGCAGCGCTGAAGAGCCTCAGGCCCCGCCCCCGTCCGGAGACTGACCCGCCTGCCGGACTCTGCCTGTGTAAAGGTGCACTTCACAGAGCCGCCGCTAGGGGGCGCAAGCGAGGGGCGTGGATTCGGGGAACCTCAGCCCCAAGAGGGTAGGTGGGACCTCTGCAACACGGAGGTACAGAGTCCAAGAACCCCTGCATGGTGAATGGACCGCAAGCCCGTTTTGGCCATGGGGCCCTCTTCTCCTCGGGAGTCACCTGCACCCTCCTCCGCACTCACACCCCGAGGGGCTGACAGTGCGCCGAGGACGCCATAGACGGAGGGGCGGGGTCACCGTCAGGGAGGGTAACCCCCGTATGCCTCGGAGTGGCTGCGACCCCGGCCTCCTCCAAAGCTGCCGGCAGACAGGTCGGCGGGGAAAGGCCCGGGCAAGCCGGCAGCACTCAAAGGGGAAGAGTCCTCACCTGGCCATGCAGCGCTGAGGAGCCTCAGGACCCGACACCGGCCGGAGCCTGACCCCGCCCGCCGACTCTGCCTGAGCACATGTGCAGTTCATACAGCAGCCGGGGGGGGGTCCGGAGAGGGTGATGGGGACTCTCAGTCCCAAGGGGGCAGGGTGAAACCTACCCCAAGGGGAAAGGGGACGCTCGTCGCCCTTGGGGGAAGAAGGCCAACTTCCCCCTTGGGGAAAGGTAAACCTTCCCCGGGGGCACACCCGCAGCCTCCTCTGGCTTCTCAGACCCACAGGGGCAGGCCGGGCGCCCGAAGACGCCCTAGTCGGAGGGGCGGGGTCACCGTCAGGGAGGGCAAGCCCTGCAAGCCTCGGACTGTCTGCGTCGGCGGCCCCCTCCAAAACTGCAGGCAGACAGGTCTGTGCGGAAAGCCCCTGGCAACCCAGCAGCACTCAAAGGGGAAGAGTCCTCAGCTGGCCAGGCAGCGCTGAGGAGCCTCAGGCCCCGCCCCCGGCCGGAGCCTGACCCCGCCCGCTGGACTCTGCCTGTGCAAAGGTGCACTTCACAGAGCCGCCGCTAGGGGGCGCAGGCGAGGGGCGTGGATTCGGGGAACCTCAGCCCCAAGAGGGTAGGTGGGACCTCTGCAACACGGAGGTACAGAGTCCAAGAACCCCTGCCTGGTGAATGGACCGCAAGCCCGTTTTGGCCATGGGGCCCTCTTCTCCTCGGGAGTCACCTGCACCCTCCTCCGCACTCACACCCCGAGGGGCTGACAGTGCGCCGAGGACGCCATAGACGGAGGGGCGGGGTCACCGTCAGGGAGGGTACCCCCCGTATGCCTCGGAGTGGCTGCGACCCCGGCCTCCTCCAAAGCTGCAGGTAGACAGGTCGGCGGGGAAAGGCCCGGGGAAGCCGGCAGCACTCAAAGGGGAAGAGTCCTCACCTGGCCATGCAGCGCTGAGGAGCCTCAGTCCCCGACCCCGGCCGGAGCCTGACCCCGCCCGCCGGACTCTGCCTGAGCACATGTGCAGTTCATACAGCCGCCGGAGGGGGGGGGGAGCCGGAGAGGGTGATGGGGACTCTCAGTCCCAAGGGGGCAGGGTGAAACCTACCCCAAGGGGAAAGGGGACGCTCTTCGCCCTTGGGGGAAGAAGGCCAACTTCCCCCTTGGGGAAAGGTAAACCTTCCCCGGGGGCACACCTGCAGCCTCCTCTAGCTTCTCAGACCCACAGGGGCAGGCCGGGCGCCCGAAGACGCCCTAGTCGGAGGGGCGGGGTCACCGTCAGGGAGGGCAAGCCCTGCAAGCCTCGGACTGTCTGCGTCGGCGGCCCCCTCCAAAACTGCAGGCAGACAGGTCGGTGCGGAAAGCCCCTGGCAACCCAGCAGCACTCAAAGGGGAAGAGTCCTCAGCTGGCCAGGCAGCGCTGAGGAGCCTCAGGCCCCGCCCCCGGCCGGAGCCTGACCCCGCCCGCCGGACTCTGCCTGTGCAAAGGTGCACTTCACAGAGCCGCCGCTAGGGGGCGCTGGCGAGGGGCGTGGATTCGGGGAACCTCAGCCCCAAGAGGGTAGGTGGGACCTCTGCAACACGGAGGTACAGAGTCCAAGCCCCCCTGCATGGTGAATGGAACGCAAGCCCGTTTTGGCCGTGGGGCCCTCTTCTCCTCGGGAGTCACCTGCACCCTCCTCCGCACTCACACCCCGAGGGGCTGACAGTGCGCCGAGGACGCCATAGACGGAGGGGCGGGGTCACCGTCAGGGAGGGTAACCCCCGTATGCCTCGGACTGGCTGCGATCGCGGCCTGCTCCAAAGCTGCCGGTAGACAGGTCGGCGGGGAAAGGCGCGGGCAAGCCGGCAGCACTCAAAGGGGAAGAGTCCTCACCTGGCCAGTCAGCGCTGAGGAGCCTCAGGCCCCGCCCCCGGCCGGAGCCTGACCTCGCCCGCCGGACTCTGCCTGAGCACATGTGCAGTTCATAGAGCCGCAGGGGGGGGGGCCGGAGAGGGTGATGGGGACTCTCAGTCCCAAGGGGGCAGGGTGAACCCTACCCCAAGGGGAAATGGGACGCTCTTCCCCCATGGGGGAAGAAGGCCAACTGCCCCCTGGGGAACGGTAAACCTTCCCCGGGGGCACACCTGCAGCCTCCTCTGGCTTCTCTGACCCACAGGGGCAGGCCGGGCGCCCGAAGACGCCCTAGTTGGAGGGGCGGGGTCACCGTCAGGGAGGGCAAGCCCTGCAAGCCTCGGACTGTCTGCGTCGGCGGCTCCCTCCAAAACTGCAGGCAGACAGGTCTGTGCGGAAAGCCCCTGGCAACCCAGCATCACTCAAAGGGGAAGAGTCCTCAGCTGGCCAGGCAGCGCTGAGGAGCCTCAGGCCCCGCCCCCGGCCGGAGCCTGACCCCGCCCGCCGGACTCTGCCTGTGCAAAGGTGCTCTTCACAGAGCCGCCGCTAGGGGGCGCAGGCGAGGGGCGTGGATTCGGGGAACCTCAGCCCCAAGAGGGTAGGTGGGACCTCTGCAACACGGAGGTACAGAGTCCAAGAACCCCTGCCTGGTGAATGGTCCGCAAGCCCGTTTTGGCCATGGGGCCCTCTTCTCCTCGGGAGTCACCTGCACCCTCCTCCGCACTCACACCCCGAGGGGCTGACAGTGCGCCGAGGACGCCATAGACGGAGGGGCGGGGTCACCGTCAGGGAGGGTACCCCCCGTATGCCTCGGACTGGCTGCGACCGCGGCCTGCTCCAAAGCTGCCGGCAGACAGGTCGGCGGGGAAAGGCCCGGGCAAGCCGGCAGCACTCAAAGGGGAAGAGTCCTCACCTGGCCAGTCAGCGCTGAGGAGCCTCAGGCCCCGCCCCCGGCCGGAGCCTGACCCCGCCCGCCGGACTCTGCCTGAGCACATGTGCAATTAATAGAGCCGCCGGGGGGGGGGGCGGAGAGGGTGATGGGGACTCTCAGTCCCAAGGGGGCAGGGTGAACCCTACCCCAAGGGGAAAGGGGACGCTCTTCCCCCATGGGGGAAGAAGGCCAACTTCCCCCTGGGGAACGGTAAACCTTCCCCGGGGGCACACCTGCAGCCTCCTCTGGCTCTCACACACCCAGGGGCAGGACGGGCGCCCGAAGATGCCCTAGTCGGAGGGGCGGGGTCACCGTCAGGGAGGGCAAGCCATGCAAGCCTCGGACTGTCTGCGTCGGCGGCTCCCTCCAAAACTGCAGGCAGATAGGTCGGTGCGGAAAGCCCCTGGCAACCCAGCAGCACTCAAAGGGGAAGAGTCCTCAGCTGGCCAGGCAGCGCTGAAGAGCCTCAGGCCCCGCCCCCGTCCGGAGACTGACCCGCCTGCCGGACTCTGCCTGTGTAAAGGTGCACTTCACAGAGCCGCCGCTAGGGGGCGCAAGCGAGGGGCGTGGATTCGGGGAACCTCAGCCCCAAGAGGGTAGGTGGGACCTCTGCAACACGGAGGTACAGAGTCCAAGAACCCCTGCATGGTGAATGGACCGCAAGCCCGTTTTGGCCATGGGGCCCTCTTCTCCTCGGGAGTCACCTGCACCCTCCTCCGCACTCACACCCCGAGGGGCTGACAGTGCGCCGAGGACGCCATAGACGGAGGGGCGGGGTCACCGTCAGGGAGGGTACCCCCCGTATGCCTCGGAGTGGCTGCGACCCCGGCCTCCTCCAAAGCTGCCGGCAGACAGGTCGGCGGGGAAAGGCCCGGGCAAGCCGGCAGCACTCAAAGGGGAAGAGTCCTCACGTGGCCATGCAGCGCTGAGGAGCCTCAGGCCCCGACCCCGGCCGGAGCCTGACCCCGCCCGCCGGACTCTGCCTGAGCACATGTGCAGTTCATACAGCAGCCGGGGGGGGGTCCGGAGAGGGTGATGGGGACTCTCAGTCCCAAGGGGGCAGGGTGAAACCTACCCCAAGGGGAAAGGGGACGCTCGTCGCCCTTGGGGGAAGAAGGCCAACTTCCCCCTTGGGGAAAGGTAAACCTTCCCCGGGGGCACACCCGCAGCCTCCTCTGGCTTCTCAGACCCACAGGGGCAGGCCGGGCGCCCGAAGACGCCCTAGTCGGAGGGGCGGGGTCACCGTCAGGGAGGGCAAGCCCTGCAAGCCTCGGACTGTCTGCGTCGGCGGCCCCCTCCAAAACTGCAGGCAGACAGGTCTGTGCGGAAAGCCCCTGGCAACCCAGCAGCACTCAAAGGGGAAGAGTCCTCAGCTGGCCAGGCAGCGCTGAGGAGCCTCAGGCCCCGCCCCCGGCCGGAGCCTGACCCCGCCCGCTGGACTCTGCCTGTGCAAAGGTGCACTTCACAGAGCCGCCGCTAGGGGGCGCAGGCGAGGGGCGTGGATTCGGGGAACCTCAGCCCCAAGAGGGTAGGTGGGACCTCTGCAACACGGAGGTACAGAGTCCAAGAACCCCTGCCTGGTGAATGGACCGCAAGCCCGTTTTGGCCATGGGGCCCTCTTCTCCTCGGGAGTCACCTGCACCCTCCTCCGCACTCACACCCCGAGGGGCTGACAGTGCGCCGAGGACGCCATAGACGGAGGGGCGGGGTCACCGTCAGGGAGGGTACCCCCCGTATGCCTCGGAGTGGCTGCGACCCCGGCCTCCTCCAAAGCTGCAGGTAGACAGGTCGGCGGGGAAAGGCCCGGGGAAGCCGGCAGCACTCAAAGGGGAAGAGTCCTCACCTGGCCATGCAGCGCTGAGGAGCCTCAGTCCCCGACCCCGGCCGGAGCCTGACCCCGCCCGCCGGACTCTGCCTGAGCACATGTGCAGTTCATACAGCCGCCGGAGGGGGGGGGGAGCCGGAGAGGGTGATGGGGACTCTCAGTCCCAAGGGGGCAGGGTGAAACCTACCCCAAGGGGAAAGGGGACGCTCTTCGCCCTTGGGGGAAGAAGGCCAACTTCCCCCTTGGGGAAAGGTAAACCTTCCCCGGGGGCACACCTGCAGCCTCCTCTAGCTTCTCAGACCCACAGGGGCAGGCCGGGCGCCCGAAGACGCCCTAGTCGGAGGGGCGGGGTCACCGTCAGGGAGGGCAAGCCCTGCAAGCCTCGGACTGTCTGCGTCGGCGGCCCCCTCCAAAACTGCAGGCAGACAGGTCGGTGCGGAAAGCCCCTGGCAACCCAGCAGCACTCAAAGGGGAAGAGTCCTCAGCTGGCCAGGCAGCGCTGAGGAGCCTCAGGCCCCGCCCCCGGCCGGAGCCTGACCCCGCCCGCCGGACTCTGCCTGTGCAAAGGTGCACTTCACAGAGCCGCCGCTAGGGGGCGCAGGCGAGGGGCGTGGATTCGGGGAACCTCAGCCCCAAGAGGGTAGGTGGGACCTCTGCAACACGGAGGTACAGAGTCCAAGCCCCCCTGCATGGTGAATGGAACGCAAGCCCGTTTTGGCCGTGGGGCCCTCTTCTCCTCGGGAGTCACCTGCACCCTCCTCCGCACTCACACCCCGAGGGGCTGACAGTGCGCCGAGGACGCCATAGACGGAGGGGCGGGGTCACCGTCAGGGAGGGTACCCCCCGTATGCCTCGGACTGGCTGCGACCGCGGCCTGCTCCAAAGCTGCCGGCAGACAGGTCGGCGGGGAAAGGCCCGGGCAAGCCGGCAGCACTCAAAGGGGAAGAGTCCTCACCTGGCCATGCAGCGCTGAGGAGCCTCAGGCCCCGCCCCCGGCAGGAGCCTGACCCCGCCCGCCGGACTCTGCCTGAGCACATGTGCAATTAATAGAGCCGCCGGGGGGGGGGGGCGGAGAGGGTGATGGGGTCTCTCAGTCCCAAGGGGGCAGGGTGAACCCTACCCCAAGGGGAAAGGGGACGCTCTTCCCCCATGGGGGAAGAAGGCCAACTTCCCCCTGGGGAACGGTAAACCTTCCCCGGGGGCACACCTGCAGCCTCCTCTGGCTCTCACACACCCAGGGGCAGGACGGGCGCCCGAAGATGCCCTAGTCGGAGGGGCGGGGTCACCGTCAGGGAGGGCAAGCCATGCAAGCCTCGGACTGTCTGCGTCGGCGGCCCCCTCCAAAACTGCAGGCAGATAGGTCGGTGCGGAAAGCCCCTGGCAACCCAGCAGCACTCAAAGGGGAAGAGTCCTCAGCTGGCCAGGCAGCGCTGAAGAGCCTCAGGCCCCGCCCCCGTCCGGAGACTGACCCGCCTGCCGGACTCTGCCTGTGTAAAGGTGCACTTCACAGAGCCGCCGCTAGGGGGCGCAAGCGAGGGGCGTGGATTCGGGGAACCTCAGCCCCAAGAGGGTAGGTGGGACCTCTGCAACACGGAGGTACAGAGTCCAAGAACCCCTGCATGGTGAATGGACCGCAAGCCCGTTTTGGCCATGGGGCCCTCTTCTCCTCGGGAGTCACCTGCACCCTCCTCCGCACTCACACCCCGAGGGGCTGACAGTGCGCCGAGGACGCCATAGACGGAGGGGCGGGGTCACCGTCAGGGAGGGTAACCCCCGTATGCCTCGGACTGGCTGCGATCGCGGCCTGCTCCAAAGCTGCCGGTAGACAGGTCGGCGGGGAAAGGCCCGGGCAAGCCGGCAGCACTCAAAGGGGAAGAGTCCTCACCTGGCCATGCAGCGCTGAGGAGCCTCAGGCCCCGCCCACGGCCGGAGCCTGACCCCGCCCGCCGGACTCTGCCTGAGCACATGTGCAGTTCATAGAGCCGCAGGGGGGGGGGCCGGAGAGGGTGATGGGGACTCTCAGTCCCAAGGGGGCAGGGTGAACCCTACCCCAAGGGGAAAGGGGACGCTCTTCCCCCATGGGGGAAGAAGGCCAACTGCCCCCTGGGGAACGGTAAACCTTCCCCGGGGGCACACCTGCAGCCTCCTCTGGCTTCTCTGACCCACAGGGGCAGGCCGGGCGCCCGAAGACGCCCTAGTTGGAGGGGCGGGGTCACCGTCAGGGAGGGCAAGCCCTGCAAGCCTCGGACTGTCTGCGTCGGCGGCCCCCTCCAAAACTGCAGGCAGACAGGTCGGTGCGGAAAGCCCCTGGCAACCCAGCAGCACTCAAAGGGGAAGAGTCCTCAGCTGGCCAGGCAGCGCTGAGGAGCCTCAGTCCCGACCCGGCCGGAGCCTGACCCCACCCGCCGGAGTCTGCCTGTGCAAAGGTGTACTTCACAGAGCCGCCGCTAGTAGGCGCAGGCGAGGGGCGTGGATTCGGGGACCCTCAGCCCCAAGAGGGTAGGTGGGACCTCTGCAACACGGAGGTACAGATTCCAAGCCCCCCTGCATGGTGAATGGACCGCAAGCCCGTTTTGGCCATGGGGCCCTCTTCTCCTCGGGAGTCACCTGCACCCTCCTCCGCACTCACACCCCGAGGGGCTGACAGTGCGCCGAGGACGCCATAGACGGAGGGGCGGGGTCACCGTCAGGGAGGGTACCCCCCGTATGCCTCGGAGTGGCTGTGACCCCGGCCTCCTCCAAATCTGCCAGCAGACAGGTCGGCGGGGAAAGGCCTGGGCAAGCCGGCAGCACTCAAAGGGGAAGAGTCCTCACCTGGCCATGCAGCGCTGAGGAGCCTCAGGCCCCGCCCCCGGCCGGAGCCTGACCCCGCCCGCCGGACTCTGCCTGAGCACATGTGCAGTTCATACAGCAGCCGGGGGGGGGTCCGGAGAGGGTGATGGGGACTCTCAGTCCCAAGGGGGCAGGGTGAAACCTACCCCAAGGGGAAAGGGGACGCTCGTCGCCCTTGGGGGAAGAAGGCCAACTTCCCCCTTGGGGAAAGGTAAACCTTCCCCGGGGGCACACCCGCAGCCTCCTCTGGCTTCTCAGACCCACAGGGGCAGGCCGGGCGCCCGAAGACGCCCTAGTCGGAGGGGCGGGGTCACCGTCAGGGAGGGCAAGCCCTGCAAGCCTCGGACTGTCTGCGTCGGCGGCCCCCTCCAAAACTGCAGGCAGACAGGTCTGTGCGGAAAGCCCCTGGCAACCCAGCAGCACTCAAAGGGGAAGAGTCCTCAGCTGGCCAGGCAGCGCTGAGGAGCCTCAGGCCCCGCCCCCGGCCGGAGCCTGACCCCGCCCGCCGGACTCTGCCTGTGTAAATGTGCACTTCACAGAGCCGCCGCTAGGGGGCGCAGGCGAGGGGCGTGGATTCGGGGAACCTCAGCCCCAAGAGGGTAGGTGGGTCCTCTGCAACACGGAGGTACAGAATCCAAGCCCCCCTGCATGGTGAATGGACCGCAAGCCCGTTTTGGCCATGGGGCCCTCTTCTCCTCGGGAGTCACCTGCACCCTCCTCCGCACTCACACCCCGAGGGGCTGACAGTGCGCCGAGGACGCCATAGACGGAGGGGCGGGGTCACCGTCAGGGAGGGTAACCCCCGTATGCCTCGGACTGGCTGCGATCGCGGCCTGCTCCAAAGCTGCCGGTAGACAGGTCGGCGGGGAAAGGCCCGGGCAAGCCGGCAGCACTCAAAGGGGAAGAGTCCTCACCTGGCCAGTCAGCGCTGAGGAGCCTCAGGCCCCGCCCCCGGCCGGAGCCTGACCCCGCCCGCCGGACTCTGCCTGAGCACATGTGCAGTTCATAGAGCCGCAGGGGGGGGGCCGGAGAGGGTGATGGGGACTCTCAGTCCCAAGGGGGCAGGGTGAACCCTACCCCAAGGGGAAATGGGACGCTCTTCCCCCATGGGGGAAGAAGGCCAACTGCCCCCTGGGGAACGGTAAACCTTCCCCGGGGGCACACCTGCAGCCTCCTCTGGCTTCTCTGACCCACAGGGGCAGGCCGGGCGCCCGAAGACGCCCTAGTTGGAGGGGCGGGGTCACCGTCAGGGAGGGCAAGCCCTGCAAGCCTCGGACTGTCTGCGTCGGCGGCTCCCTCCAAAACTGCAGGCAGACAGGTCTGTGCGGAAAGCCCCTGGCAACCCAGCATCACTCAAAGGGGAAGAGTCCTCAGCTGGCCAGGCAGCGCTGAGGAGCCTCAGGCCCCGCCCCCGGCCGGAGCCTGACCCCGCCCGCCGGACTCTGCCTGTGCAAAGGTGCACTTCACAGAGCCGCCGCTAGGGGGCGCAGGCGAGGGGCGTGGATTCGGGGAACCTCAGCCCCAAGAGGGTAGGTGGGACCTCTGCAACACGGAGGTACAGAGTCCAAGAACCCCTGCCTGGTGAATGGTCCGCAAGCCCGTTTTGGCCATGGGGCCCTCTTCTCCTCGGGAGTCACCTGCACCCTCCTCCGCACTCACACCCCGAGGGGCTGACAGTGCGCCGAGGACGCCATAGACGGAGGGGCGGGGTCACCGTCAGGGAGGGTACCCCCCGTATGCCTCGGACTGGCTGCGACCGCGGCCTGCTCCAAAGCTGCCGGCAGACAGGTCGGCGGGGAAAGGCCCGGGCAAGCCGGCAGCACTCAAAGGGGAAGAGTCCTCACCTGGCCATGCAGCGCTGAGGAGCCTCAGGCCCCGCCCCCGGCCGGAGCCTGACCCCGCCCGCCGGACTCTGCCTGAGCACATGTGCAATTAATAGAGCCGCCGGGGGGGGGGCGGAGAGGGTGATGGGGACTCTCAGTCCCAAGGGGGCAGGGTGAACCCTACCCCAAGGGGAAAGGGGACGCTCTTCCCCCATGGGGGAAGAAGGCCAACTTCCCCCTGGGGAACGGTAAACCTTCCCCGGGGGCACACCTGCAGCCTCCTCTGGCTCTCACACACCCAGGGGCAGGACGGGCGCCCGAAGATGCCCTAGTCGGAGGGGCGGGGTCACCGTCAGGGAGGGCAAGCCATGCAAGCCTCGGACTGTCTGCGTCGGCGGCTCCCTCCAAAACTGCAGGCAGATAGGTCGGTGCGGAAAGCCCCTGGCAACCCAGCAGCACTCAAAGGGGAAGAGTCCTCAGCTGGCCAGGCAGCGCTGAAGAGCCTCAGGCCCCGCCCCCGTCCGGAGACTGACCCGCCTGCCGGACTCTGCCTGTGTAAAGGTGCACTTCACAGAGCCGCCGCTAGGGGGCGCAAGCGAGGGGCGTGGATTCGGGGAACCTCAGCCCCAAGAGGGTAGGTGGGACCTCTGCAACACGGAGGTACAGAGTCCAAGAACCCCTGCATGGTGAATGGACCGCAAGCCCGTTTTGGCCATGGGGCCCTCTTCTCCTCGGGAGTCACCTGCACCCTCCTCCGCACTCACACCCCGAGGGGCTGACAGTGCGCCGAGGACGCCATAGACGGAGGGGCGGGGTCACCGTCAGGGAGGGTAACCCCCGTATGCCTCGGAGTGGCTGCGACCCCGGCCTCCTCCAAAGCTGCCGGCAGACAGGTCGGCGGGGAAAGGCCCGGGCAAGCCGGCAGCACTCAAAGGGGAAGAGTCCTCACCTGGCCATGCAGCGCTGAGGAGCCTCAGGCCCCGACACCGGCCGGAGCCTGACCCCGCCCGCCGACTCTGCCTGAGCACATGTGCAGTTCATACAGCAGCCGGGGGGGGGGTCCGGAGAGGGTGATGGGGACTCTCAGTCCCAAGGGGGCAGGGTGAAACCTACCCCAAGGGGAAAGGGGACGCTCGTCGCCCTTGGGGGAAGAAGGCCAACTTCCCCCTTGGGGAAAGGTAAACCTTCCCCGGGGGCACACCCGCAGCCTCCTCTGGCTTCTCAGACCCACAGGGGCAGGCCGGGCGCCCGAAGACGCCCTAGTCGGAGGGGCGGGGTCACCGTCAGGGAGGGCAAGCCCTGCAAGCCTCGGACTGTCTGCGTCGGCGGCCCCCTCCAAAACTGCAGGCAGACAGGTCTGTGCGGAAAGCCCCTGGCAACCCAGCAGCACTCAAAGGGGAAGAGTCCTCAGCTGGCCAGGCAGCGCTGAGGAGCCTCAGGCCCCGCCCCCGGCCGGAGCCTGACCCCGCCCGCTGGACTCTGCCTGTGCAAAGGTGCACTTCACAGAGCCGCCGCTAGGGGGCGCAGGCGAGGGGCGTGGATTCGGGGAACCTCAGCCCCAAGAGGGTAGGTGGGACCTCTGCAACACGGAGGTACAGAGTCCAAGAACCCCTGCCTGGTGAATGGACCGCAAGCCCGTTTTGGCCATGGGGCCCTCTTCTCCTCGGGAGTCACCTGCACCCTCCTCCGCACTCACACCCCGAGGGGCTGACAGTGCGCCGAGGACGCCATAGACGGAGGGGCGGGGTCACCGTCAGGGAGGGTACCCCCCGTATGCCTCGGAGTGGCTGCGACCCCGGCCTCCTCCAAAGCTGCAGGTAGACAGGTCGGCGGGGAAAGGCCCGGGGAAGCCGGCAGCACTCAAAGGGGAAGAGTCCTCACCTGGCCATGCAGCGCTGAGGAGCCTCAGTCCCCGACCCCGGCCGGAGCCTGACCCCGCCCGCCGGACTCTGCCTGAGCACATGTGCAGTTCATACAGCCGCCGGAGGGGGGGGGGAGCCGGAGAGGGTGATGGGGACTCTCAGTCCCAAGGGGGCAGGGTGAAACCTACCCCAAGGGGAAAGGGGACGCTCTTCGCCCTTGGGGGAAGAAGGCCAACTTCCCCCTTGGGGAAAGGTAAACCTTCCCCGGGGGCACACCTGCAGCCTCCTCTAGCTTCTCAGACCCACAGGGGCAGGCCGGGCGCCCGAAGACGCCCTAGTCGGAGGGGCGGGGTCACCGTCAGGGAGGGCAAGCCCTGCAAGCCTCGGACTGTCTGCGTCGGCGGCCCCCTCCAAAACTGCAGGCAGACAGGTCGGTGCGGAAAGCCCCTGGCAACCCAGCAGCACTCAAAGGGGAAGAGTCCTCAGCTGGCCAGGCAGCGCTGAGGAGCCTCAGGCCCCGCCCCCGGCCGGAGCCTGACCCCGCCCGCCGGACTCTGCCTGTGCAAAGGTGCACTTCACAGAGCCGCCGCTAGGGGGCGCAGGCGAGGGGCGTGGATTCGGGGAACCTCAGCCCCAAGAGGGTAGGTGGGACCTCTGCAACACGGAGGTACAGAGTCCAAGCCCCCCTGCATGGTGAATGGAACGCAAGCCCGTTTTGGCCGTGGGGCCCTCTTCTCCTCGGGAGTCACCTGCACCCTCCTCCGCACTCACACCCCGAGGGGCTGACAGTGCGCCGAGGACGCCATAGACGGAGGGGCGGGGTCACCGTCAGGGAGGGTAACCCCCGTATGCCTCGGACTGGCTGCGATCGCGGCCTGCTCCAAAGCTGCCGGTAGACAGGTCGGCGGGGAAAGGCCCGGGCAAGCCGGCAGCACTCAAAGGGGAAGAGTCCTCACCTGGCCAGTCAGCGCTGAGGAGCCTCAGGCCCCGCCCCCGGCCGGAGCCTGACCCCGCCCGCCGGACTCTGCCTGAGCACATGTGCAGTTCATAGAGCCGCAGGGGGGGGGGCCGGAGAGGGTGATGGGGACTCTCAGTCCCAAGGGGGCAGGGTGAACCCTACCCCAAGGGGAAATGGGACGCTCTTCCCCCATGGGGGAGGAAGGCCAACTGCCCCCTGGGGAACGGTAAACCTTCCCCGGGGGCACACCTGCAGCCTCCTCTGGCTTCTCTGACCCACAGGGGCAGGCCGGGCGCCCGAAGACGCCCTAGTTGGAGGGGCGGGGTCACCGTCAGGGAGGGCAAGCCCTGCAAGCCTCGGACTGTCTGCGTCGGCGGCTCCCTCCAAAACTGCAGGCAGACAGGTCTGTGCGGAAAGCCCCTGGCAACCCAGCATCACTCAAAGGGGAAGAGTCCTCAGCTGGCCAGGCAGCGCTGAGGAGCCTCAGGCCCCGCCCCCGGCCGGAGCCTGACCCCGCCCGCCGGACTCTGCCTGTGCAAAGGTGCACTTCACAGAGCCGCCGCTAGGGGGCGCAGGCGAGGGGCGTGGATTCGGGGAACCTCAGCCCCAAGAGGGTAGGTGGGACCTCTGCAACACGGAGGTACAGAGTCCAAGAACCCCTGCCTGGTGAATGGTCCGCAAGCCCGTTTTGGCCATGGGGCCCTCTTCTCCTCGGGAGTCACCTGCACCCTCCTCCGCACTCACACCCCGAGGGGCTGACAGTGCGCCGAGGACGCCATAGACGGAGGGGCGGGGTCACCGTCAGGGAGGGTACCCCCCGTATGCCTCGGACTGGCTGCGACCGCGGCCTGCTCCAAAGCTGCCGGCAGACAGGTCGGCGGGGAAAGGCCCGGGCAAGCCGGCAGCACTCAAAGGGGAAGAGTCCTCACCTGGCCATGCAGCGCTGAGGAGCCTCAGGCCCCGCCCCCGGCCGGAGCCTGACCCCGCCCGCCGGACTCTGCCTGAGCACATGTGCAATTAATAGAGCCGCCGGGGGGGGGGCGGAGAGGGTGATGGGGACTCTCAGTCCCAAGGGGGCAGGGTGAACCCTACCCCAAGGGGAAAGGGGACGCTCTTCCCCCATGGGGGAAGAAGGCCAACTTCCCCCTGGGGAACGGTAAACCTTCCCCGGGGGCACACCTGCAGCCTCCTCTGGCTCTCACACACCCAGGGGCAGGACGGGCGCCCGAAGATGCCCTAGTCGGAGGGGCGGGGTCACCGTCAGGGAGGGCAAGCCATGCAAGCCTCGGACTGTCTGCGTCGGCGGCTCCCTCCAAAACTGCAGGCAGATAGGTCGGTGCGGAAAGCCCCTGGCAACCCAGCAGCACTCAAAGGGGAAGAGTCCTCAGCTGGCCAGGCAGCGCTGAAGAGCCTCAGGCCCCGCCCCCGTCCGGAGACTGACCCGCCTGCCGGACTCTGCCTGTGTAAAGGTGCACTTCACAGAGCCGCCGCTAGGGGGCGCAAGCGAGGGGCGTGGATTCGGGGAACCTCAGCCCCAAGAGGGTAGGTGGGACCTCTGCAACACGGAGGTACAGAGTCCAAGAACCCCTGCATGGTGAATGGACCGCAAGCCCGTTTTGGCCATGGGGCCCTCTTCTCCTCGGGAGTCACCTGCACCCTCCTCCGCACTCACACCCCGAGGGGCTGACAGTGCGCCGAGGACGCCATAGACGGAGGGGCGGGGTCACCGTCAGGGAGGGTAACCCCCGTATGCCTCGGAGTGGCTGCGACCCCGGCCTCCTCCAAAGCTGCCGGCAGACAGGTCGGCGGGGAAAGGCCCGGGCAAGCCGGCAGCACTCAAAGGGGAAGAGTCCTCACCTGGCCATGCAGCGCTGAGGAGCCTCAGGCCCCGACACCGGCCGGAGCCTGACCCCGCCCGCCGACTCTGCCTGAGCACATGTGCAGTTCATACAGCAGCCGGGGGGGGGGTCCGGAGAGGGTGATGGGGACTCTCAGTCCCAAGGGGGCAGGGTGAAACCTACCCCAAGGGGAAAGGGGACGCTCGTCGCCCTTGGGGGAAGAAGGCCAACTTCCCCCTTGGGGAAAGGTAAACCTTCCCCGGGGGCACACCCGCAGCCTCCTCTGGCTTCTCAGACCCACAGGGGCAGGCCGGGCGCCCGAAGACGCCCTAGTCGGAGGGGCGGGGTCACCGTCAGGGAGGGCAAGCCCTGCAAGCCTCGGACTGTCTGCGTCGGCGGCCCCCTCCAAAACTGCAGGCAGACAGGTCTGTGCGGAAAGCCCCTGGCAACCCAGCAGCACTCAAAGGGGAAGAGTCCTCAGCTGGCCAGGCAGCGCTGAGGAGCCTCAGGCCCCGCCCCCGGCCGGAGCCTGACCCCGCCCGCTGGACTCTGCCTGTGCAAAGGTGCACTTCACAGAGCCGCCGCTAGGGGGCGCAGGCGAGGGGCGTGGATTCGGGGAACCTCAGCCCCAAGAGGGTAGGTGGGACCTCTGCAACACGGAGGTACAGAGTCCAAGAACCCCTGCCTGGTGAATGGACCGCAAGCCCGTTTTGGCCATGGGGCCCTCTTCTCCTCGGGAGTCACCTGCACCCTCCTCCGCACTCACACCCCGAGGGGCTGACAGTGCGCCGAGGACGCCATAGACGGAGGGGCGGGGTCACCGTCAGGGAGGGTACCCCCCGTATGCCTCGGAGTGGCTGCGACCCCGGCCTCCTCCAAAGCTGCAGGTAGACAGGTCGGCGGGGAAAGGCCCGGGGAAGCCGGCAGCACTCAAAGGGGAAGAGTCCTCACCTGGCCATGCAGCGCTGAGGAGCCTCAGTCCCCGACCCCGGCCGGAGCCTGACCCCGCCCGCCGGACTCTGCCTGAGCACATGTGCAGTTCATACAGCCGCCGGAGGGGGGGGGGAGCCGGAGAGGGTGATGGGGACTCTCAGTCCCAAGGGGGCAGGGTGAAACCTACCCCAAGGGGAAAGGGGACGCTCTTCGCCCTTGGGGGAAGAAGGCCAACTTCCCCCTTGGGGAAAGGTAAACCTTCCCCGGGGGCACACCTGCAGCCTCCTCTAGCTTCTCAGACCCACAGGGGCAGGCCGGGCGCCCGAAGACGCCCTAGTCGGAGGGGCGGGGTCACCGTCAGGGAGGGCAAGCCCTGCAAGCCTCGGACTGTCTGCGTCGGCGGCCCCCTCCAAAACTGCAGGCAGACAGGTCGGTGCGGAAAGCCCCTGGCAACCCAGCAGCACTCAAAGGGGAAGAGTCCTCAGCTGGCCAGGCAGCGCTGAGGAGCCTCAGGCCCCGCCCCCGGCCGGAGCCTGACCCCGCCCGCCGGACTCTGCCTGTGCAAAGGTGCACTTCACAGAGCCGCCGCTAGGGGGCGCAGGCGAGGGGCGTGGATTCGGGGAACCTCAGCCCCAAGAGGGTAGGTGGGACCTCTGCAACACGGAGGTACAGAGTCCAAGCCCCCCTGCATGGTGAATGGAACGCAAGCCCGTTTTGGCCGTGGGGCCCTCTTCTCCTCGGGAGTCACCTGCACCCTCCTCCGCACTCACACCCCGAGGGGCTGACAGTGCGCCGAGGACGCCATAGACGGAGGGGCGGGGTCACCGTCAGGGAGGGTAACCCCCGTATGCCTCGGACTGGCTGCGATCGCGGCCTGCTCCAAAGCTGCCGGTAGACAGGTCGGCGGGGAAAGGCCCGGGCAAGCCGGCAGCACTCAAAGGGGAAGAGTCCTCACCTGGCCAGTCAGCGCTGAGGAGCCTCAGGCCCCGCCCCCGGCCGGAGCCTGACCCCGCCCGCCGGACTCTGCCTGAGCACATGTGCAGTTCATAGAGCCGCAGGGGGGGGGGCCGGAGAGGGTGATGGGGACTCTCAGTCCCAAGGGGGCAGGGTGAACCCTACCCCAAGGGGAAATGGGACGCTCTTCCCCCATGGGGGAGGAAGGCCAACTGCCCCCTGGGGAACGGTAAACCTTCCCCGGGGGCACACCTGCAGCCTCCTCTGGCTTCTCTGACCCACAGGGGCAGGCCGGGCGCCCGAAGACGCCCTAGTTGGAGGGGCGGGGTCACCGTCAGGGAGGGCAAGCCCTGCAAGCCTCGGACTGTCTGCGTCGGCGGCTCCCTCCAAAACTGCAGGCAGACAGGTCTGTGCGGAAAGCCCCTGGCAACCCAGCATCACTCAAAGGGGAAGAGTCCTCAGCTGGCCAGGCAGCGCTGAGGAGCCTCAGGCCCCGCCCCCGGCCGGAGCCTGACCCCGCCCGCCGGACTCTGCCTGTGCAAAGGTGCACTTCACAGAGCCGCCGCTAGGGGGCGCAGGCGAGGGGCGTGGATTCGGGGAACCTCAGCCCCAAGAGGGTAGGTGGGACCTCTGCAACACGGAGGTACAGAGTCCAAGAACCCCTGCCTGGTGAATGGTCCGCAAGCCCGTTTTGGCCATGGGGCCCTCTTCTCCTCGGGAGTCACCTGCACCCTCCTCCGCACTCACACCCCGAGGGGCTGACAGTGCGCCGAGGACGCCATAGACGGAGGGGCGGGGTCACCGTCAGGGAGGGTACCCCCCGTATGCCTCGGACTGGCTGCGACCGCGGCCTGCTCCAAAGCTGCCGGCAGACAGGTCGGCGGGGAAAGGCCCGGGCAAGCCGGCAGCACTCAAAGGGGAAGAGTCCTCACCTGGCCATGCAGCGCTGAGGAGCCTCAGGCCCCGCCCCCGGCCGGAGCCTGACCCCGCCCGCCGGACTCTGCCTGAGCACATGTGCAATTAATAGAGCCGCCGGGGGGGGGGCGGAGAGGGTGATGGGGACTCTCAGTCCCAAGGGGGCAGGGTGAACCCTACCCCAAGGGGAAAGGGGACGCTCTTCCCCCATGGGGGAAGAAGGCCAACTTCCCCCTGGGGAACGGTAAACCTTCCCCGGGGGCACACCTGCAGCCTCCTCTGGCTCTCACACACCCAGGGGCAGGACGGGCGCCCGAAGATGCCCTAGTCGGAGGGGCGGGGTCACCGTCAGGGAGGGCAAGCCATGCAAGCCTCGGACTGTCTGCGTCGGCGGCTCCCTCCAAAACTGCAGGCAGATAGGTCGGTGCGGAAAGCCCCTGGCAACCCAGCAGCACTCAAAGGGGAAGAGTCCTCAGCTGGCCAGGCAGCGCTGAAGAGCCTCAGGCACCGCCCCCGTCCGGAGACTGACCCGCCTGCCGGACTCTGCCTGTGTAAAGGTGCACTTCACACAGCCGCCGCTAGGGGGCGCAAGCGAGGGGCGTGGATTCGGGGAACCTCAGCCCCAAGAGGGTAGGTGGGACCTCTGCAACACGGAGGTACAGAGTCCAAGAACCCCTGCATGGTGAATGGACCGCAAGCCCGTTTTGGCCATGGGGCCCTCTTCTCCTCGGGAGTCACCTGCACCCTCCTCCGCACTCACACCCCGAGGGGCTGACAGTGCGCCGAGGACGCCATAGACGGAGGGGCGGGGTCACCGTCAGGGAGGGTAACCCCCGTATGCCTCGGAGTGGCTGCGACCCCGGCCTCCTCCAAAGCTGCCGGCAGACAGGTCGGCGGGGAAAGGCCCGGGCAAGCCGGCAGCACTCAAAGGGGAAGAGTCCTCACCTGGCCATGCAGCGCTGAGGAGCCTCAGGCCCCGACACCGGCCGGAGCCTGACCCCGCCCGCCGACTCTGCCTGAGCACATGTGCAGTTCATACAGCAGCCGGGGGGGGGTCCGGAGAGGGTGATGGGGACTCTCAGTCCCAAGGGGGCAGGGTGAAACCTACCCCAAGGGGAAAGGGGACGCTCGTCGCCCTTGGGGGAAGAAGGCCAACTTCCCCCTTGGGGAAAGGTAAACCTTCCCCGGGGGCACACCCGCAGCCTCCTCTGGCTTCTCAGACCCACAGGGGCAGGCCGGGCGCCCGAAGACGCCCTAGTCGGAGGGGCGGGGTCACCGTCAGGGAGGGCAAGCCCTGCAAGCCTCGGACTGTCTGCGTCGGCGGCCCCCTCCAAAACTGCAGGCAGACAGGTCTGTGCGGAAAGCCCCTGGCAACCCAGCAGCACTCAAAGGGGAAGAGTCCTCAGCTGGCCAGGCAGCGCTGAGGAGCCTCAGGCCCCGCCCCCGGCCGGAGCCTGACCCCGCCCGCTGGACTCTGCCTGTGCAAAGGTGCACTTCACAGAGCCGCCGCTAGGGGGCGCAGGCGAGGGGCGTGGATTCGGGGAACCTCAGCCCCAAGAGGGTAGGTGGGACCTCTGCAACACGGAGGTACAGAGTCCAAGAACCCCTGCCTGGTGAATGGACCGCAAGCCCGTTTTGGCCATGGGGCCCTCTTCTCCTCGGGAGTCACCTGCACCCTCCTCCGCACTCACACCCCGAGGGGCTGACAGTGCGCCGAGGACGCCATAGACGGAGGGGCGGGGTCACCGTCAGGGAGGGTACCCCCCGTATGCCTCGGAGTGGCTGCGACCCCGGCCTCCTCCAAAGCTGCAGGTAGACAGGTCGGCGGGGAAAGGCCCGGGGAAGCCGGCAGCACTCAAAGGGGAAGAGTCCTCACCTGGCCATGCAGCGCTGAGGAGCCTCAGTCCCCGACCCCGGCCGGAGCCTGACCCCGCCCGCCGGACTCTGCCTGAGCACATGTGCAATTAATAGAGCCGCCGGGGGGGGGGCGGAGAGGGTGATGGGGACTCTCAGTCCCAAGGGGGCAGGGTGAACCCTACCCCAAGGGGAAAGGGGACGCTCTTCCCCCATGGGGGAAGAAGGCCAACTTCCCCCTGGGGAACGGTAAACCTTCCCCGGGGGCACACCTGCAGCCTCCTCTGGCTCTCACACACCCAGGGGCAGGACGGGCGCCCGAAGATGCCCTAGTCGGAGGGGCGGGGTCACCGTCAGGGAGGGCAAGCCATGCAAGCCTCGGACTGTCTGCGTCGGCGGCTCCCTCCAAAACTGCAGGCAGATAGGTCGGTGCGGAAAGCCCCTGGCAACCCAGCAGCACTCAAAGGGGAAGAGTCCTCAGCTGGCCAGGCAGCGCTGAAGAGCCTCAGGCCCCGCCCCCGTCCGGAGACTGACCCGCCTGCCGGACTCTGCCTGTGTAAAGGTGCACTTCACAGAGCCGCCGCTAGGGGGCGCAAGCGAGGGGCGTGGATTCGGGGAACCTCAGCCCCAAGAGGGTAGGTGGGACCTCTGCAACACGGAGGTACAGAGTCCAAGAACCCCTGCATGGTGAATGGACCGCAAGCCCGTTTTGGCCATGGGGCCCTCTTCTCCTCGGGAGTCACCTGCACCCTCCTCCGCACTCACACCCCGAGGGGCTGACAGTGCGCCGAGGACGCCATAGACGGAGGGGCGGGGTCACCGTCAGGGAGGGTAACCCCCGTATGCCTCGGAGTGGCTGCGACCCCGGCCTCCTCCAAAGCTGCCGGCAGACAGGTCGGCGGGGAAAGGCCCGGGCAAGCCGGCAGCACTCAAAGGGGAAGAGTCCTCACCTGGCCATGCAGCGCTGAGGAGCCTCAGGCCCCGACACCGGCCGGAGCCTGACCCCGCCCGCCGACTCTGCCTGAGCACATGTGCAGTTCATACAGCAGCCGGGGGGGGGTCCGGAGAGGGTGATGGGGACTCTCAGTCCCAAGGGGGCAGGGTGAAACCTACCCCAAGGGGAAAGGGGACGCTCGTCGCCCTTGGGGGAAGAAGGCCAACTTCCCCCTTGGGGAAAGGTAAACCTTCCCCGGGGGCACACCCGCAGCCTCCTCTGGCTTCTCAGACCCACAGGGGCAGGCCGGGCGCCCGAAGACGCCCTAGTCGGAGGGGCGGGGTCACCGTCAGGGAGGGCAAGCCCTGCAAGCCTCGGACTGTCTGCGTCGGCGGCCCCCTCCAAAACTGCAGGCAGACAGGTCTGTGCGGAAAGCCCCTGGCAACCCAGCAGCACTCAAAGGGGAAGAGTCCTCAGCTGGCCAGGCAGCGCTGAGGAGCCTCAGGCCCCGCCCCCGGCCGGAGCCTGACCCCGCCCGCTGGACTCTGCCTGTGCAAAGGTGCACTTCACAGAGCCGCCGCTAGGGGGCGCAGGCGAGGGGCGTGGATTCGGGGAACCTCAGCCCCAAGAGGGTAGGTGGGACCTCTGCAACACGGAGGTACAGAGTCCAAGAACCCCTGCCTGGTGAATGGACCGCAAGCCCGTTTTGGCCATGGGGCCCTCTTCTCCTCGGGAGTCACCTGCACCCTCCTCCGCACTCACACCCCGAGGGGCTGACAGTGCGCCGAGGACGCCATAGACGGAGGGGCGGGGTCACCGTCAGGGAGGGTACCCCCCGTATGCCTCGGAGTGGCTGCGACCCCGGCCTCCTCCAAAGCTGCAGGTAGACAGGTCGGCGGGGAAAGGCCCGGGGAAGCCGGCAGCACTCAAAGGGGAAGAGTCCTCACCTGGCCATGCAGCGCTGAGGAGCCTCAGTCCCCGAACCGGCCGGAGCCTGACCCCGCCCGCCGGACTCTGCCTGAGCACATGTGCAGTTCATACAGCCGCCGGAGGGGGGGGGGAGCCGGAGAGGGTGATGGGGACTCTCAGTCCCAAGGGGGCAGGGTGAAACCTACCCCAAGGGGAAAGGGGACGCTCTTCGCCCTTGGGGGAAGAAGGCCAACTTCCCCCTTGGGGAAAGGTAAACCTTCCCCGGGGGCACACCTGCAGCCTCCTCTAGCTTCTCAGACCCACAGGGGCAGGCCGGGCGCCCGAAGACGCCCTAGTCGGAGGGGCGGGGTCACCGTCAGGGAGGGCAAGCCCTGCAAGCCTCGGACTGTCTGCGTCGGCGGCCCCCTCCAAAACTGCAGGCAGACAGGTCGGTGCGGAAAGCCCCTGGCAACCCAGCAGCACTCAAAGGGGAAGAGTCCTCAGCTGGCCAGGCAGCGCTGAGGAGCCTCAGGCCCCGCCCCCGGCCGGAGCCTGACCCCGCCCGCCGGACTCTGCCTGTGCAAAGGTGCACTTCACAGAGCCGCCGCTAGGGGGCGCAGGCGAGGGGCGTGGATTCGGGGAACCTCAGCCCCAAGAGGGTAGGTGGGACCTCTGCAACACGGAGGTACAGAGTCCAAGCCCCCCTGCATGGTGAATGGAACGCAAGCCCGTTTTGGCCGTGGGGCCCTCTTCTCCTCGGGAGTCACCTGCACCCTCCTCCGCACTCACACCCCGAGGGGCTGACAGTGCGCCGAGGACGCCATAGACGGAGGGGCGGGGTCACCGTCAGGGAGGGTAACCCCCGTATGCCTCGGACTGGCTGCGATCGCGGCCTGCTCCAAAGCTGCCGGTAGACAGGTCGGCGGGGAAAGGCCCGGGCAAGCCGGCAGCACTCAAAGGGGAAGAGTCCTCACCTGGCCAGTCAGCGCTGAGGAGCCTCAGGCCCCGCCCCCGGCCGGAGCCTGACCCCGCCCGCCGGACTCTGCCTGAGCACATGTGCAGTTCATAGAGCCGCAGGGGGGGGGGCCGGAGAGGGTGATGGGGACTCTCAGTCCCAAGGGGGCAGGGTGAACCCTACCCCAAGGGGAAATGGGACGCTCTTCCCCCATGGGGGAAGAAGGCCAACTGCCCCCTGGGGAACGGTAAACCTTCCCCGGGGGCACACCTGCAGCCTCCTCTGGCTTCTCTGACCCACAGGGGCAGGCCGGGCGCCCGAAGACGCCCTAGTTGGAGGGGCGGGGTCACCGTCAGGGAGGGCAAGCCCTGCAAGCCTCGGACTGTCTGCGTCGGCGGCTCCCTCCAAAACTGCAGGCAGACAGGTCTGTGCGGAAAGCCCCTGGCAACCCAGCATCACTCAAAGGGGAAGAGTCCTCAGCTGGCCAGGCAGCGCTGAGGAGCCTCAGGCCCCGCCCCCGGCCGGAGCCTGACCCCGCCCGCCGGACTCTGCCTGTGCAAAGGTGCACTTCACAGAGCCGCCGCTAGGGGGCGCAGGCGAGGGGCGTGGATTCGGGGAACCTCAGCCCCAAGAGGGTAGGTGGGACCTCTGCAACACGGAGGTACAGAGTCCAAGAACCCCTGCCTGGTGAATGGTCCGCAAGCCCGTTTTGGCCATGGGGCCCTCTTCTCCTCGGGAGTCACCTGCACCCTCCTCCGCACTCACACCCCGAGGGGCTGACAGTGCGCCGAGGACGCCATAGACGGAGGGGCGGGGTCACCGTCAGGGAGGGTACCCCCCGTATGCCTCGGACTGGCTGCGACCGCGGCCTGCTCCAAAGCTGCCGGCAGACAGGTCGGCGGGGAAAGGCCCGGGCAAGCCGGCAGCACTCAAAGGGGAAGAGTCCTCACCTGGCCAGTCAGCGCTGAGGAGCCTCAGGCCCCGCCCCCGGCCGGAGCCTGACCCCGCCCGCCGGACTCTGCCTGAGCACATGTGCAATTAAAAGAGCCGCCGGGGGGGGGGGCGGAGAGGGTGATGGGGACTCTCAGTCCCAAGGGGGCAGGGTGAACCCTACCCCAAGGGGAAAGGGGACGCTCTTCCCCCATGGGGGAAGAAGGCCAACTTCCCCCTGGGGAACGGTAAACCTTCCCCGGGGGCACACCTGCAGCCTCCTCTGGCTCTCACACACCCAGGGGCAGGACGGGCGCCCGAAGATGCCCTAGTCGGAGGGGCGGGGTCACCGTCAGGGAGGGCAAGCCATGCAAGCCTCGGACTGTCTGCGTCGGCGGCTCCCTCCAAAACTGCAGGCAGATAGGTCGGTGCGGAAAGCCCCTGGCAACCCAGCAGCACTCAAAGGGGAAGAGTCCTCAGCTGGCCAGGCAGCGCTGAAGAGCCTCAGGCCCCGCCCCCGTCCGGAGACTGACCCGCCTGCCGGACTCTGCCTGTGTAAAGGTGCACTTCACAGAGCCGCCGCTAGGGGGCGCAAGCGAGGGGCGTGGATTCGGGGAACCTCAGCCCCAAGAGGGTAGGTGGGACCTCTGCAACACGGAGGTACAGAGTCCAAGAACCCCTGCATGGTGAATGGACCGCAAGCCCGTTTTGGCCATGGGGCCCTCTTCTCCTCGGGAGTCACCTGCACCCTCCTCCGCACTCACACCCCGAGGGGCTGACAGTGCGCCGAGGACGCCATAGACGGAGGGGCGGGGTCACCGTCAGGGAGGGTACCCCCCGTATGCCTTGGAGTGGCTGCGACCCCGGCCTCCTCCAAAGCTGCCGGCAGACAGGTCGGCGGGGAAAGGCCCGGGCAAGCCGGCAGCACTCAAAGGGGAAGAGTCCTCACCTGGCCATGCAGCGCTGAGGAGCCTCAGTCCCCGACCCCAGCCGGAGCCTGACCCCGCCCGCCGGACTCTGCCTGAGCACATGTGCAGTTCATACAGCAGCCGGGGGGGGGTCCGGAGAGGGTGATGGGGACTCTCAGTCCCAAGGGGGCAGGGTGAAACCTACCCCAAGGGGAAAGGGGACGCTCGTCGCCCTTGGGGGAAGAAGGCCAACTTCCCCCTTGGGGAAAGGTAAACCTTCCCCGGGGGCACACCCGCAGCCTCCTCTGGCTTCTCAGACCCACAGGGGCAGGCCGGGCGCCCGAAGACGCCCTAGTCGGAGGGGCGGGGTCACCGTCAGGGAGGGCAAGCCCTGCAAGCCTCGGACTGTCTGCGTCGGCGGCCCCCTCCAAAACTGCAGGCAGACAGGTCTGTGCGGAAAGCCCCTGGCAACCCAGCAGCACTCAAAGGGGAAGAGTCCTCAGCTGGCCAGGCAGCGCTGAGGAGCCTCAGGCCCCGCCCCCGGCCGGAGCCTGACCCCGCCCGCTGGACTCTGCCTGTGCAAAGGTGCACTTCACAGAGCCGCCGCTAGGGGGCGCAGGCGTGGGGCGTGGATTCGGGGAACCTCAGCCCCAAGAGGGTAGGTGGGACCTCTGCAACACGGAGGTACAGAGTCCAAGAACCCCTGCCTGGTGAATGGACCGCAAGCCCGTTTTGGCCATGGGGCCCTCTTCTCCTCGGGAGTCACCTGCACCCTCCTCCGCACTCACACCCCGAGGGTCTGACAGTGCGCCGAGGACGCCATAGACGGAGGGGCGGGGTCACCGTCAGGGAGGGTACCCCCCGTATGCCTCGGAGTGGCTGCGACCCCGGCCTCCTCCAAAGCTGCAGGTAGACAGGTCGGCGGGGAAAGGCCCGGGGAAGCCGGCAGCACTCAAAGGGGAAGAGTCCTCACCTGGCCATGCAGCGCTGAGGAGCCTCAGTCCCCGACCCCGGCCGGAGCCTGACCCCGCCCGCCGGACTCTGCCTGAGCACATGTGCAGTTCATACAGCCGCCGGAGTGGGGGGGGAGCCGGAGAGGGTGATGGGGACTCTCAGTCCCAAGGGGGCAGGGTGAAACCTACCCCAAGGGGAAAGGGGACGCTCTTCGCCCTTGGGGGAAGAAGGCCAACTTCCCCCTTGGGGAAAGGTAAACCTTCCCCGGGGGCACACCTGCAGCCTCCTCTAGCTTCTCAGACCCACAGGGGCAGGCCGGGCGCCCGAAGACGCCCTAGTCGGAGGGGCGGGGTCACCGTCAGGGAGGGCAAGCCCTGCAAGCCTCGGACTGTCTGCGTCGGCGGCCCCCTCCAAAACTGCAGGCAGACAGGTCGGTGCGGAAAGCCCCTGGCAACCCAGCAGCACTCAAAGGGGAAGAGTCCTCAGCTGGCCAGGCAGCGCTGAGGAGCCTCAGGCCCCGCCCCCGGCCGGAGCCTGACCCCGCCCGCCGGACTCTGCCTGTGCAAAGGTGCACTTCACAGAGCCGCCGCTAGGGGGCGCAGGCGAGGGGCGTGGATTCGGGGAACCTCAGCCCCAAGAGGGTAGGTGGGACCTCTGCAACACGGAGGTACAGAGTCCAAGCCCCCCTGCATGGTGAATGGAACGCAAGCCCGTTTTGGCCATGGGGCCCTCTTCTCCTCGGGAGTCACCTGCACCCTCCTCCGCACTCACACCCCGAGGGGCTGACAGTGCGCCGAGGACGCCATAGACGGAGGGGCGGGGTCACCGTCAGGGAGGGTACCCCCCGTATGCCTCGGACTGGCTGCGACCGCGGCCTGCTCCAAAGCTGCCGGCAGACAGGTCGGCGGGGAAAGGCCCGGGCAAGCCGGCAGCACTCAAAGGGGAAGAGTCCTCACCTGGCCATGCAGCGCTGAGGAGCCTCAGGCCCCGCCCCCGGCCGGAGCCTGACCCCGCCCGCCGGACTCTGCCTGAGCACATGTGCAATTAATAGAGCCGCCGGGGGGGGGGCGGAGAGGGTGATGGGGTCTCTCAGTCCCAAGGGGGCAGGGTGAACCCTACCCCAAGGGGAAAGGGGACGCTCTTCCCCCATGGGGGAAGAAGGCCAACTTCCCCCTGGGGAACGGTAAACCTTCCCCGGGGGCACACCTGCAGCCTCCTCTGGCTCTCACACACCCAGGGGCAGGACGGGCGCCCGAAGATGCCCTAGTCGGAGGGGCGGGGTCACCGTCAGGGAGGGCAAGCCATGCAAGCCTCGGACTGTCTGCGTCGGCGGCTCCCTCCAAAACTGCAGGCAGATAGGTCGGTGCGGAAAGCCCCTGGCAACCCAGCAGCACTCAAAGGGGAAGAGTCCTCAGCTGGCCAGGCAGCGCTGAAGAGCCTCAGGCCCCGCCCCCGTCCGGAGACTGACCCGCCTGCCGGACTCTGCCTGTGTAAAGGTGCACTTCACAGAGCCGCCGCTAGGGGGCGCAAGCGAGGGGCGTGGATTCGGGGAACCTCAGCCCCAAGAGGGTAGGTGGGACCTCTGCAACACGGAGGTACAGAGTCCAAGAACCCCTGCATGGTGAATGGACCGCAAGCCCGTTTTGGCCATGGGGCCCTCTTCTCCTCGGGAGTCACCTGCACCCTCCTCCGCACTCACACCCCGAGGGGCTGACAGTGCGCCGAGGACGCCATAGACGGAGGGGCGGGGTCACCGTCAGGGAGGGTAACCCCCGTATGCCTCGGACTGGCTGCGATCGCGGCCTGCTCCAAAGCTGCCGGTAGACAGGTCGGCGGGGAAAGGCCCGGGCAAGCCGACAGCACTCAAAGGGGAAGAGTCCTCACCTGGCCATGCAGCGCTGAGGAGCCTCAGGCCCCGCCCCCGGCCGGAGCCTGACCCCGCCCGCCGGACTCTGCCTGAGCACATGTGCAGTTCATAGAGCCGCAGGGGGGGGGGCCGGAGAGGGTGATGGGGACTCTCAGTCCCAAGGGGGCAGGGTGAACCCTACCCCAAGGGGAAAGGGGACGCTCTTCCCCCATGGGGGAAGAAGGCCAACTGCCCCCTGGGGAACGGTAAACCTTCCCCGGGGGCACACCTGCAGCCTCCTCTGGCTTCTCTGACCCACAGGGGCAGGCCGGGCGCCCGAAGACGCCCTAGTTGGAGGGGCGGGGTCACCGTCAGGGAGGGCAAGCCCTGCAAGCCTCGGACTGTCTGCGTCGGCGGCCCCCTCCAAAACTGCAGGCAGACAGGTCGGTGCGGAAAGCCCCTGGCAACCCAGCAGCACTCAAAGGGGAAGAGTCCTCAGCTGGCCAGGCAGCGCTGAGGAGCCTCAGGCCCCGCCCCCGGCCGGAGCCTGACCCCGCCCGCCGGACTCTGCCTGAGCACATGTGCAGTTCATACAGCCGCCGGAGGGGGGGGGGAGCCGGAGAGGGTGATGGGGACTCTCAGTCCCAAGGGGGCAGGGTGAAACCTACCCCAAGGGGAAAGGGGACGCTCTTCGCCCTTGGGGGAAGAAGGCCAACTTCCCCCTTGGGGAAAGGTAAACCTTCCCCGGGGGCACACCTGCAGCCTCCTCTAGCTTCTCAGACCCACAGGGGCAGGCCGGGCGCCCGAAGACGCCCTAGTCGGAGGGGCGGGGTCACCGTCAGGGAGGGCAAGCCCTGCAAGCCTCGGACTGTCTGCGTCGGCGGCCCCCTCCAAAACTGCAGGCAGACAGGTCGGTGCGGAAAGCCCCTGGCAACCCAGCAGCACTCAAAGGGGAAGAGTCCTCAGCTGGCCAGGCAGCGCTGAGGAGCCTCAGGCCCCGCCCCCGGCCGGAGCCTGACCCCGCCCGCCGGACTCTGCCTGTGCAAAGGTGCACTTCACAGAGCCGCCGCTAGGGGGCGCAGGCGAGGGGCGTGGATTCGGGGAACCTCAGCCCCAAGAGGGTAGGTGGGACCTCTGCAACACGGAGGTACAGAGTCCAAGCCCCCCTGCATGGTGAATGGAACGCAAGCCCGTTTTGGCCATGGGGCCCTCTTCTCCTCGGGAGTCACCTGCACCCTCCTCCGCACTCACACCCCGAGGGGCTGACAGTGCGCCGAGGACGCCATAGACGGAGGGGCGGGGTCACCGTCAGGGAGGGTACCCCCCGTATGCCTCGGACTGGCTGCGACCGCGGCCTGCTCCAAAGCTGCCGGCAGACAGGTCGGCGGGGAAAGGCCCGGGCAAGCCGGCAGCACTCAAAGGGGAAGAGTCCTCACCTGGCCATGCAGCGCTGAGGAGCCTCAGGCCCCGCCCCCGGCCGGAGCCTGACCCCGCCCGCCGGACTCTGCCTGAGCACATGTGCAATTAATAGAGCCGCCGGGGGGGGGGCGGAGAGGGTGATGGGGTCTCTCAGTCCCAAGGGGGCAGGGTGAACCCTACCCCAAGGGGAAAGGGGACGCTCTTCCCCCATGGGGGAAGAAGGCCAACTTCCCCCTGGGGAACGGTAAACCTTCTCCGGGGGCACACCTGCAGCCTCCTCTGGCTCTCACACACCCAGGGGCAGGACGGGCGCCCGAAGATGACCTAGTCGGAGGGGCGGGGTCACCGTCAGGGAGGGCAAGCCATGCAAGCCTCGGACTGTCTGCGTCGGCGGCTCCCTCCAAAACTGCAGGCAGATAGGTCGGTGCGGAAAGCCCCTGGCAACCCAGCAGCACTCAAAGGGGAAGAGTCCTCAGCTGGCCAGGCAGCGCTGAAGAGCCTCAGGCCCCGCCCCCGTCCGGAGACTGACCCGCCTGCCGGACTCTGCCTGTGTAAAGGTGCACTTCACAGAGCCGCCGCTAGGGGGCGCAAGCGAGGGGCGTGGATTCGGGGAACCTCAGCCCCAAGAGGGTAGGTGGGACCTCTGCAACACGGAGGTACAGAGTCCAAGAACCCCTGCATGGTGAATGGACCGCAAGCCCGTTTTGGCCATGGGGCCCTCTTCTCCTCGGGAGTCACCTGCACCCTCCTCCGCACTCACACCCCGAGGGGCTGACAGTGCGCCGAGGACGCCATAGACGGAGGGGCGGGGTCACCGTCAGGGAGGGTAACCCCCGTATGCCTCGGACTGGCTGCGATCGCGGCCTGCTCCAAAGCTGCCGGTAGACAGGTCGGCGGGGAAAGGCCCGGGCAAGCCGGCAGCACTCAAAGGGGAAGAGTCCTCACCTGGCCAGTCAGCGCTGAGGAGCCTCAGGCCCCGCCCCCGGCCGGAGCCTGACCCCGCCCGCCGGACTCTGCCTGAGCACATGTGCAGTTCATAGAGCCGCAGGGGGGGGGGGCCGGAGAGGGTGATGGGGACTCTCAGTCCCAAGGGGGCAGGGTGAACCCTACCCCAAGGGGAAAGGGGACGCTCTTCCCCCATGGGGGAAGAAGGCCAACTGCCCCCTGGGGAACGGTAAACCTTCCCCGGGGGCACACCTGCAGCCTCCTCTGGCTTCTCTGACCCACAGGGGCAGGCCGGGCGCCCGAAGACGCCCTAGTTGGAGGGGCGGGGTCACCGTCAGGGAGGGCAAGCCCTGCAAGCCTCGGACTGTCTGCGTCGGCGGCCCCCTCCAAAACTGCAGGCAGACAGGTCGGTGCGGAAAGCCCCTGGCAACCCAGCAGCACTCAAAGGGGAAGAGTCCTCAGCTGGCCAGGCAGCGCTGAGGAGCCTCAGTCCCGACCCGGCCGGAGCCTGACCCCACCCGCCGGAGTCTGCCTGTGCAAAGGTGTACTTCACAGAGCCGCCGCTAGTAGGCGCAGGCGAGGGGCGTGGATTCGGGGACCCTCAGCCCCAAGAGGGTAGGTGGGACCTCTGCAACACGGAGGTACAGATTCCAAGCCCCCCTGCATGGTGAATGGACCGCAAGCCCGTTTTGGCCATGGGGCCCTCTTCTCCTCGGGAGTCACCTGCACCCTCCTCCGCACTCACACCCCGAGGGGCTGACAGTGCGCCGAGGACGCCATAGACGGAGGGGCGGGGTCACCGTCAGGGAGGGTACCCCCCGTATGCCTCGGAGTGGCTGTGACCCCGGCCTCCTCCAAATCTGCCAGCAGACAGGTCGGCGGGGAAAGGCCTGGGCAAGCCGGCAGCACTCAAAGGGGAAGAATCCTCACCTGGCCATGCAGCGCTGAGGAGCCTCAGGCCCCGCCCCCGGCCGGAGCCTGACCCCGCCCGCCGGACTCTGCCTGAGCACATGTGCAGTTCATACAGCAGCCGGGGGGGGGTCCGGAGAGGGTGATGGGGACTCTCAGTCCCAAGGGGGCAGGGTGAAACCTACCCCAAGGGGAAAGGGGACGCTCGTCGCCCTTGGGGGAAGAAGGCCAACTTCCCCCTTGGGGAAAGGTAAACCTTCCCCGGGGGCACACCCGCAGCCTCCTCTGGCTTCTCAGACCCACAGGGGCAGGCCGGGCGCCCGAAGACGCCCTAGTCGGAGGGGCGGGGTCACCGTCAGGGAGGGCAAGCCCTGCAAGCCTCGGACTGTCTGCCTCGGCGGCCCCCTCCAAAACTACAGGCAGACAGGTCAGTGCGGAAAGCCCCTGGCAACCCAGCAGCACTCAAAGGGGAAGAGTCCTCAGCTGGCCAGGCAGCGCTGAGGAGCCTCAGGCCCCGCCCCCGGCCGGAGCCTGACCCCGCCCGCCGGACTCTGCCTGTGCAAAGGTGCACTTCACAGAGCCGCCGCTAGGGGGCGCAGGCGAGGGGCGTGGATTCGGGGAACCTCAGCCCCAAGAGGGTAGGTGGGACCTCTGCAACACGGAGGTACAGAGTCCAAGAACCCCTGCCTGATGAATGGACCGCAAGCCCGTTTTGGCCATGGGGCCCTCTTCTCCTCGGGAGTCACCTGCACCCTCCTCCGCACTCACACCCCGAGAGGCTGACACTGCGCCGAGGACGCCATAGACGGAGGGGCGGGGTCACCGTCAGGGAGGGTACCCCCCGTATGCCTCGGAGTGGCTGCGACCCCGGCCTCCTCCAAAGCTGCAGGTAGACAGGTCGGCGGGGAAAGGCCCGGGGAAGCCGGCAGCACTCAAAGGGGAAGAGTCCTCACCTGGCCATGCAGCGCTGAGGAGCCTCAGTCCCCGACCCCGGCCGGAGCCTGACCCCGCCCACCGGACTCTGCCTGAGCACATGTGCAGTTCATACAGCCGCCGGGGGGGGGGGGGCCTGGAGAGGGTGATGGGGACTCTCAGTCCCAAGGGGGCAGGGTGAAACCTACCCCAAGGGGAAAGGGGACGCTCTTCGCCCTTGGGGGAAGAAGGCCAACTTCCCCCTTGAGGAAAGGTAAACGTTCCCCGGGGGCACACCTGCAGCCTCCTCTAGCTTCTCAGACCCACAGGGGCAGGCCGGGCGCCCGAAGACGCCCTAGTCGGAGGGGCGGGGTCACCGTCAGGGAGGTCAAGCCCTGCAAGCCTCGGACTGTCTGCGTCGGCGGCCCCCTCCAAAACTGCAGGCAGACAGGTCGGTGCGGAAAGCCCCTGGCAACCCAGCAGCACTCAAAGGGGAAGAGTCCTCAGCTGGCCAGGCAGCGCTGAGGAGCCTCAGGCCCCACCCCCGGCCGGAGCCTGACCCCGCCCGCCGGACTCTGCCTGTGCAAAGGTGCACTTCACAGAGCCGCCGCTAGGGGGCGCAGGCGAGGGGCGTGGATTCGGGGAACCTCAGCCCCAAGAGGGTAGGTGGGACCTCTGCAACACGGAGGTACAGAGTCCAAGCCCCCCTGCATGGTGAATGGAACGCAAGCCCGTTTTGGCCATGGGGCCCTCTTCTCCTCGGGAGTCACCTGCACCCTCCTCCGCACTCACACCCCGAGGGGCTGACAGTGCGCCGAGGACGCCATAGACGGAGGGGCGGGGTCACCGTCAGGGAGGGTACCCCCCGTATGCCTCGGACTGGCTGCGACCGCGGCCTGCTCCAAAGCTGCCGGCAGACAGGTCGGCGGGGAAAGGCCCGGGCAAGCCGGCAGCACTCAAAGGGGAAGAGTCCTCACCTGGCCAGTCAGCGCTGAGGAGCCTCAGGCCCCGCCCCCGGCCGGAGCCTGACCCCGCCCGCCGGACTCTGCCTGAGCACATGTGCAGTTCATACAGCAGCCGGGGGGGGGTCCGGAGAGGGTGATGGGGACTCTCAGTCCCAAGGGGGCAGGGTGAAACCTACCCCAAGGGGAAAGGGGACGCTCGTCGCCCTTGGGGGAAGAAGGCCAACTTCCCCCTTGGGGAAAGGTAAACCTTCCCCGGGGGCACACCCGCAGCCTCCTCTGGCTTCTCAGACCCACAGGGGCAGGCCGGGCGCCCGAAGACGCCCTAGTCGGAGGGGCGGGGTCACCGTCAGGGAGGGCAAGCCCTGCAAGCCTCGGACTGTCTGCGTCGGCGGCCCCCTCCAAAACTGCAGGCAGACAGGTCTGTGCGGAAAGCCCCTGGCAACCCAGCAGCACTCAAAGGGGAAGAGTCCTCAGCTGGCCAGGCAGCGCTGAGGAGCCTCAGGCCCCGCCCCCGGCCGGAGCCTGACCCCGCCCGCCGGACTCTGCCTGTGTAAATGTGCACTTCACAGAGCCGCCGCTAGGGGGCGCAGGCGAGGGGCGTGGATTCGGGGAACCTCAGCCCCAAGAGGGTAGGTGGGTCCTCTGCAACACGGAGGTACAGAATCCAAGCCCCCCTGCATGGTGAATGGACCGCAAGCCCGTTTTGGCCATGGGGCCCTCTTCTCCTCGGGAGTCACCTGCACCCTCCTCCGCACTCACACCCCGAGGGGCTGACAGTGCGCCGAGGACGCCATAGACGGAGGGGCGGGGTCACCGTCAGGGAGGGTAACCCCCGTATGCCTCGGACTGGCTGCGATCGCGGCCTGCTCCAAAGCTGCCGGTAGACAGGTCGGCGGGGAAAGGCCCGGGCAAGCCGGCAGCACTCAAAGGGGAAGAGTCCTCACCTGGCCAGTCAGCGCTGAGGAGCCTCAGGCCCCGCCCCCGGCCGGAGCCTGACCCCGCCCGCCGGACTCTGCCTGAGCACATGTGCAGTTCATAGAGCCGCAGGGGGGGGGCCGGAGAGGGTGATGGGGACTCTCAGTCCCAAGGGGGCAGGGTGAACCCTACCCCAAGGGGAAATGGGACGCTCTTCCCCCATGGGGGAAGAAGGCCAACTGCCCCCTGGGGAACGGTAAACCTTCCCCGGGGGCACACCTGCAGCCTCCTCTGGCTTCTCTGACCCACAGGGGCAGGCCGGGCGCCCGAAGACGCCCTAGTTGGAGGGGCGGGGTCACCGTCAGGGAGGGCAAGCCCTGCAAGCCTCGGACTGTCTGCGTCGGCGGCTCCCTCCAAAACTGCAGGCAGACAGGTCTGTGCGGAAAGCCCCTGGCAACCCAGCATCACTCAAAGGGGACGAGTCCTCAGCTGGCCAGGCAGCGCTGAGGAGCCTCAGGCCCCGCCCCCGGCCGGAGCCTGACCCCGCCCGCCGGACTCTGCCTGTGCAAAGGTGCACTTCACAGAGCCGCCGCTAGGGGGCGCAGGCGAGGGGCGTGGATTCGGGGAACCTCAGCCCCAAGAGGGTAGGTGGGACCTCTGCAACACGGAGGTACAGAGTCCAAGAACCCCTGCCTGGTGAATGGTCCGCAAGCCCGTTTTGGCCATGGGGCCCTCTTCTCCTCGGGAGTCACCTGCACCCTCCTCCGCACTCACACCCCGAGGGGCTGACAGTGCGCCGAGGACGCCATAGACGGAGGGGCGGGGTCACCGTCAGGGAGGGTACCCCCCGTATGCCTCGGACTGGCTGCGACCGCGGCCTGCTCCAAAGCTGCCGGCAGACAGGTCGGCGGGGAAAGGCCCGGGCAAGCCGGCAGCACTCAAAGGGGAAGAGTCCTCACCTGGCCATGCAGCGCTGAGGAGCCTCAGGCCCCGCCCCCGGCCGGAGCCTGACCCCGCCCGCCGGACTCTGCCTGAGCACATGTGCAATTAATAGAGCCGCCGGGGGGGGGGGCGGAGAGGGTGATGGGGACTCTCAGTCCCAAGGGGGCAGGGTGAACCCTACCCCAAGGGGAAAGGGGACGCTCTTCCCCCATGGGGGAAGAAGGCCAACTTCCCCCTGGGGAACGGTAAACCTTCCCCGGGGGCACACCTGCAGCCTCCTCTGGCTCTCACACACCCAGGGGCAGGACGGGCGCCCGAAGATGCCCTAGTCGGAGGGGCGGGGTCACCGTCAGGGAGGGCAAGCCATGCAAGCCTCGGACTGTCTGCGTCGGCGGCTCCCTCCAAAACTGCAGGCAGATAGGTCGGTGCGGAAAGCCCCTGGCAACCCAGCAGCACTCAAAGGGGAAGAGTCCTCAGCTGGCCAGGCAGCGCTGAAGAGCCTCAGGCCCCGCCCCCGTCCGGAGACTGACCCGCCTGCCGGACTCTGCCTGTGTAAAGGTGCACTTCACAGAGCCGCCGCTAGGGGGCGCAAGCGAGGGGCGTGGATTCGGGGAACCTCAGCCCCAAGAGGGTAGGTGGGACCTCTGCAACACGGAGGTACAGAGTCCAAGAACCCCTGCATGGTGAATGGAACGCAAGCCCGTTTTGGCCGTGGGGCCCTCTTCTCCTCGGGAGTCACCTGCACCCTCCTCCGCACTCACACCCCGAGGGGCTGACAGTGCGCCGAGGACGCCATAGACGGAGGGGCGGGGTCACCGTCAGGGAGGGTACCCCCCGTATGCCTCGGAGTGGCTGCGACCCCGGCCTCCTCCAAAGCTGCAGGTAGACAGGTCGGCGGGGAAAGGCCCGGGGAAGCCGGCAGCACTCAAAGGGGAAGAGTCCTCACCTGGCCATGCAGCGCTGAGGAGCCTCAGTCCCCGACCCCGGCCGGAGCCTGACCCCGCCCGCCGGACTCTGCCTGAGCACATGTGCAGTTCATACAGCCGCCGGAGGGGGGGGGGAGCCGGAGAGGGTGATGGGGACTCTCAGTCCCAAGGGGGCAGGGTGAAACCTACCCCAAGGGGAAAGGGGACGCTCTTCGCCCTTGGGGGAAGAAGGCCAACTTCCCCCTTGGGGAAAGGTAAACCTTCCCCGGGGGCACACCTGCAGCCTCCTCTAGCTTCTCAGACCCACAGGGGCAGGCCGGGCGCCCGAAGACGCCCTAGTCGGAGGGGCGGGGTCACCGTCAGGGAGGGCAAGCCCTGCAAGCCTCGGACTGTCTGCGTCGGCGGCCCCCTCCAAAACTGCAGGCAGACAGGTCTGTGCGGAAAGCCCCTGGCAACCCAGCAGCACTCAAAGGGGAAGAGTCCTCAGCTGGCCAGGCAGCGCTGAGGAGCCTCAGGCCCCGCCCCCGGCCGGAGCCTGACCCCGCCCGCCGGACTCTGCCTGAGCACATGTGCAGTTCATAGAGCCGCAGGGGGGGGGGCCGGAGAGGGTGATGGGGACTCTCAGTCCCAAGGGGGCAGGGTGAACCCTACCCCAAGGGGAAATGGGACGCTCTTCCCCCATGGGGGAAGAAGGCCAACTGCCCCCTGGGGAACGGTAAACCTTCCCCGGGGGCACACCTGCAGCCTCCTCTGGCTTCTCTGACCCACAGGGGCAGGCCGGGCGCCCGAAGACGCCCTAGTTGGAGGGGCGGGGTCACCGTCAGGGAGGGCAAGCCCTGCAAGCCTCGGACTGTCTGCGTCGGCGGCTCCCTCCAAAACTGCAGGCAGACAGGTCTGTGCGGAAAGCCCCTGGCAACCCAGCATCACTCAAAGGGGAAGAGTCCTCAGCTGGCCAGGCAGCGCTGAGGAGCCTCAGGCCCCGCCCCCGGCCGGAGCCTGACCCCGCCCGCCGGACTCTGCCTGTGCAAAGGTGCACTTCACAGAGCCGCCGCTAGGGGGCGGAGGCGAGGGGCGTGGATTCGGGGAACCTCAGCCCCAAGAGGGTAGGTGGGACCTCTGCAACACGGAGGTACAGAGTCCAAGAACCCCTGCCTGGTGAATGGTCCGCAAGCCCGTTTTGGCCATGGGGCCCTCTTCTCCTCGGGAGTCACCTGCACCCTCCTCCGCACTCACACCCCGAGGGGCTGACAGTGCGCCGAGGACGCCATAGACGGAGGGGCGGGGTCACCGTCAGGGAGGGTACCCCCCGTATGCCTCGGACTGGCTGCGACCGCGGCCTGCTCCAAAGCTGCCGGCAGACAGGTCGGCGGGGAAAGGCCCGGGCAAGCCGGCAGCACTCAAAGGGGAAGAGTCCTCACCTGGCCAGTCAGCGCTGAGGAGCCTCAGGCCCCGCCCCCGGCCGGAGCCTGACCCCGCCCGCCGGACTCTGCCTGAGCACATGTGCAATTAATAGAGCCGCCGGGGGGGGGGGCGGAGAGGGTGATGGGGACTCTCAGTCCCAAGGGGGCAGGGTGAACCCTACCCCAAGGGGAAAGGGGACGCTCTTCCCCCATGGGGGAAGAAGGCCAACTTCCCCCTGGGGAACGGTAAACCTTCCCCGGGGGCACACCTGCAGCCTCCTCTGGCTCTCACACACCCAGGGGCAGGACGGGCGCCCGAAGATGCCCTAGTCGGAGGGGCGGGGTCACCGTCAGGGAGGGCAAGCCATGCAAGCCTCGGACTGTCTGCGTCGGCGGCTCCCTCCAAAACTGCAGGCAGATAGGTCGGTGCGGAAAGCCCCTGGCAACCCAGCAGCACTCAAAGGGGAAGAGTCCTCAGCTGGCCAGGCAGCGCTGAAGAGCCTCAGGCCCCGCCCCCGTCCGGAGACTGACCCGCCTGCCGGACTCTGCCTGTGTAAAGGTGCACTTCACAGAGCCGCCGCTAGGGGGCGCAAGCGAGGGGCGTGGATTCGGGGAACCTCAGCCCCAAGAGGGTAGGTGGGACCTCTGCAACACGGAGGTACAGAGTCCAAGAACCCCTGCATGGTGAATGGACCGCAAGCCCGTTTTGGCCATGGGGCCCTCTTCTCCTCGGGAGTCACCTGCACCCTCCTCCGCACTCAAACCCCGAGGGGCTGACAGTGCGCCGAGGACGCCATAGACGGAGGGGCGGGGTCACCGTCAGGGAGGGTACCCCCCGTATGCCTCGGAGTGGCTGCGACCCCGGCCTCCTCCAAAGCTGCCGGCAGACAGGTCGGCGGGGAAAGGCCCGGGCAAGCCGGCAGCACTCAAAGGGGAAGAGTCCTCACCTGGCCATGCAGCGCTGAGGAGCCTCAGTCCCCGACCCCGGCCGGAGCCTGACCCCGCCCGCCGGACTCTGCCTGAGCACATGTGCAGTTCATACAGCAGCCGGGGTGGGGTCCGGAGAGGGTGATGGGGACTCTCAGTCCCAAGGGGGCAGGGTGAAACCTACCCCAAGGGGAAAGGGGACGCTCGTCGCCCTTGGGGGAAGAAGGCCAACTTCCCCCTTGGGGAAAGGTAAACCTTCCCCGGGGGCACACCCGCAGCCTCCTCTGGCTTCTCAGACCCACAGGGGCAGGCCGGGCGCCCGAAGACGCCCTAGTCGGAGGGGCGGGGTCACCGTCAGGGAGGGCAAGCCCTGCAAGCCTCGGACTGTCTGCGTCGGCGGCCCCCTCCAAAACTGCAGGCAGACAGGTCTGTGCGGAAAGCCCCTGGCAACCCAGCAGCACTCAAAGGGGAAGAGTCCTCAGCTGGCCAGGCAGCGCTGAGGAGCCTCAGGCCCCGCCCCCGGCCGGAGCCTGACCCCGCCCGCTGGACTCTGCCTGTGCAAAGGTGCACTTCACAGAGCCGCCGCTAGGGGGCGCAGGCGAGGGGCGTGGATTCGGGGAACCTCAGCCCCAAGAGGGTAGGTGGGACCTCTGCAACACGGAGGTACAGAGTCCAAGAACCCCTGCCTGGTGAATGGACCGCAAGCCCGTTTTGGCCATGGGGCCCTCTTCTCCTCGGGAGTCACCTGCACCCTCCTCCGCACTCACACTCCGAGGGGCTGACAGTGCGCCGAGGACGCCATAGACGGAGGGGCGGGGTCACCGTCAGGGAGGGTACCCCCCGTATGCCTCGGAGTGGCTGCGACCCCGGCCTCCTCCAAAGCTGCAGGTAGACAGGTCGGCGGGGAAAGGCCCGGGGAAGCCGGCAGCACTCAAAGGGGAAGAGTCCTCACCTGGCCATGCAGCGCTGAGGAGCCTCAGTCCCCGACCCCGGCCGGAGCCTGACCCCGCCCGCCGGACTCTGCCTGAGCACATGTGCAGTTCATACAGCCGCCGGAGGGGGGGGGGAGCCGGAGAGGGTGATGGGGACTCTCAGTCCCAAGGGGGCAGGGTGAAACCTACCCCAAGGGGAAAGGGGACGCTCTTCGCCCTTGGGGGAAGAAGGCCAACTTCCCCCTTGGGGAAAGGTAAACCTTCCCCGGGGGCACACCTGCAGCCTCCTCTAGCTTCTCAGACCCACAGGGGCAGGCCGGGCGCCCGAAGACGCCCTAGTCGGAGGGGCGGGGTCACCGTCAGGGAGGGCAAGCCCTGCAAGCCTCGGACTGTCTGCGTCGGCGGCCCCCTCCAAAACTGCAGGCAGACAGGTCGGTGCGGAAAGCCCCTGGCAACCCAGCAGCACTCAAAGGGGAAGAGTCCTCAGCTGGCCAGGCAGCGCTGAGGAGCCTCAGGCCCCGCCCCCGGCCGGAGCCTGACCCCGCCCGCCGGACTCTGCCTGTGCAAAGGTGCACTTCACAGAGCCGCCGCTAGGGGGCGCAGGCGAGGGGCGTGGATTCGGGGAACCTCAGCCCCAAGAGGGTAGGTGGGACCTCTGCAACACGGAGGTACAGAGTCCAAGCCCCCCTGCATGGTGAATGGAACGCAAGCCCGTTTTGGCCATGGGGCCCTCTTCTCCTCGGGAGTCACCTGCACCCTCCTCCGCACTCACACCCCGAGGGGCTGACAGTGCGCCGAGGACGCCATAGACGGAGGGGCGGGGTCACCGTCAGGGAGGGTACCCCCTTATGCCTCGGACTGGCTGCGACCGCGGCCTGCTCCAAAGCTGCCGGCAGACAGGTCGGCGGGGAAAGGCCCGGGCAAGCCGGCAGCACTCAAAGGGGAAGAGTCCTCACCTGGCCATGCAGCGCTGAGGAGCCTCAGGCCCCGCCCCCGGCCGGAGCCTGACCCCGCCCGCCGGACTCTGCCTGAGCACATGTGCAGTTCATACAGCAGCCGGGGGGGGGTCCGGAGAGGGTGATGGGGACTCTCAGTCCCAAGGGGGCAGGGTGAAACCTACCCCAAGGGGAAAGGGGACGCTCGTCGCCCTTGGGGGAAGAAGGCCAACTTCCCCCTTGGGGAAAGGTAAACCTTCCCCGGGGGCACAACCGCAGCCTCCTCTGGCTTCTCAGACCCACAGGGGCAGGCCGGGCGCCCGAAGACGCCCTAGTCGGAGGGGCGGGGTCACCGTCAGGGAGGGCAAGCCCTGCAAGCCTCGGACTGTCTGCGTCGGCGGCCCCCTCCAAAACTGCAGGCAGACAGGTCTGTGCGGAAAGCCCCTGGCAACCCAGCAGCACTCAAAGGGGAAGAGTCCTCAGCTGGCCAGGCAGCGCTGAGGAGCCTCAGGCCCCGCCCCCGGCCGGAGCCTGACCCCGCCCGCCGGACTCTGCCTGTGTAAATGTGCACTTCACAGAGCCGCCGCTAGGGGGCGCAGGCGAGGGGCGTGGATTCGGGGAACCTCAGCCCCAAGAGGGTAGGTGGGTCCTCTGCAACACGGAGGTACAGAATCCAAGCCCCCCTGCATGGTGAATGGACCGCAAGCCCGTTTTGGCCATGGGGCCCTCTTCTCCTCGGGAGTCACCTGCACCCTCCTCCGCACTCACACCCCGAGGGGCTGACAGTGCGCCGAGGACGCCATAGACGGAGGGGCGGGGTCACCGTCAGGGAGGGTAACCCCCGTATGCCTCGGACTGGCTGCGATCGCGGCCTGCTCCAAAGCTGCCGGTAGACAGGTCGGCGGGGAAAGGCCCGGGCAAGCCGGCAGCACTCAAAGGGGAAGAGTCCTCACCTGGCCAGTCAGCGCTGAGGAGCCTCAGGCCCCGCCCCCGGCCGGAGCCTGACCCCGCCCGCCGGACTCTGCCTGAGCACATGTGCAGTTCATAGAGCCGCAGGGGGGGGGGCCGGAGAGGGTGATGGGGACTCTCAGTCCCAAGGGGGCAGGGTGAACCCTACCCCAAGGGGAAATGGGACGCTCTTCCCCCATGGGGGAAGAAGGCCAACTGCCCCCTGGGGAACGGTAAACCTTCCCCGGGGGCACACCTGCAGCCTCCTCTGGCTTCTCTGACCCACAGGGGCAGGCCGGGCGCCCGAAGACGCCCTAGTTGGAGGGGCGGGGTCACCGTCAGGGAGGGCAAGCCCTGCAAGCCTCGGACTGTCTGCGTCGGCGGCTCCCTCCAAAACTGCAGGCAGACAGGTCTGTGCGGAAAGCCCCTGGCAACCCAGCATCACTCAAAGGGGAAGAGTCCTCAGCTGGCCAGGCAGCGCTGAGGAGCCTCAGGCCCCGCCCCCGGCCGGAGCCTGACCCCGCCCGCCGGACTCTGCCTGTGCAAAGGTGCACTTCACAGAGCCGCCGCTAGGGGGCGCAGGCGAGGGGCGTGGATTCGGGGAACCTCAGCCCCAAGAGGGTAGGTGGGACCTCTGCAACACGGAGGTACAGAGTCCAAGAACCCCTGCCTGGTGAATGGTCCGCAAGCCCGTTTTGGCCATGGGGCCCTCTTCTCCTCGGGAGTCACCTGCACCCTCCTCCGCACTCACACCCCGAGGGGCTGACAGTGCGCCGAGGACGCCATAGACGGAGGGGCGGGGTCACCGTCAGGGAGGGTACCCCCCGTATGCCTCGGACTGGCTGCGACCGCGGCCTGCTCCAAAGCTGCAGGTAGACAGGTCGGCGGGGAAAGGCCCGGGGAAGCCGGCAGCACTCAAAGGGGAAGAGTCCTCACCTGGCCATGCAGCGCTGAGGAGCCTCAGTCCCCGACCCCGGCCGGAGCCTGACCCCGCCCGCCGACTCTGCCTGAGCACATGTGCAGTTCATACAGCAGCCGGGGGGGGGTCCGGAGAGGGTGATGGGGACTCTCAGTCCCAAGGGGGCAGGGTGAAACCTACCCCAAGGGGAAAGGGGACGCTCGTCGCCCTTGGGGGAAGAAGGCCAACTTCCCCCTTGGGGAAAGGTAAACCTTCCCCGGGGGCACACCCGCAGCCTCCTCTGGCTTCTCAGACCCACAGGGGCAGGCCGGGCGCCCGAAGACGCCCTAGTCGGAGGGGCGGGGTCACCGTCAGGGAGGGCAAGCCCTGCAAGCCTCGGACTGTCTGCGTCGGCGGCCCCCTCCAAAACTGCAGGCAGACAGGTCTGTGCGGAAAGCCCCTGGCACCCCAGCAGCACTCAAAGGGGAAGAGTCCTCAGCTGGCCAGGCAGCGCTGAGGAGCCTCAGGCCCCGCCCCCGGCCGGAGCCTGACCCCGCCCGCTGGACTCTGCCTGTGCAAAGGTGCACTTCACAGAGCCGCCGCTAGGGGGCGCAGGCGAGGGGCGTGGATTCGGGGAACCTCAGCCCCAAGAGGGTAGGTGGGACCTCTGCAACACGGAGGTACAGAGTCCAAGAACCCCTGCCTGGTGAATGGACCGCAAGCCCGTTTTGGCCATGGGGCCCTCTTCTCCTCGGGAGTCACCTGCACCCTCCTCCGCACTCACACCCCGAGGGTCTGACAGTGCGCCGAGGACGCCATAGACGGAGGGGCGGGGTCACCGTCAGGGAGGGTACCCCCCGTATGCCTCGGAGTGGCTGCGACCCCGGCCTCCTCCAAAGCTGCAGGTAGACAGGTCGGCGGGGAAAGGCCCGGGGAAGCCGGCAGCACTCAAAGGGGAAGAGTCCTCACCTGGCCATGCAGCGCTGAGGAGCCTCAGTCCCCGACCCCGGCCGGAGCCTGACCCCGCCCGCCGGACTCTGCCTGAGCACATGTGCAGTTCATACAGCCGCCGGAGGGGGGGGGGAGCCGGAGAGGGTGATGGGGACTCTCAGTCCCAAGGGGGCAGGGTGAAACCTACCCCAAGGGGAAAGGGGACGCTCTTCGCCCTTGGGGGAAGAAGGCCAACTTCCCCCTTGGGGAAAGGTAAACCTTCCCCGGGGGCACACCTGCAGCCTCCTCTAGCTTCTCAGACCCACAGGGGCAGGCCGGGCGCCCGAAGACGCCCTAGTCGGAGGGGCGGGGTCACCGTCAGGGAGGGCAAGCCCTGCAAGCCTCGGACTGTCTGCGTCGGCGGCCCCCTCCAAAACTGCAGGCAGACAGGTCGGTGCGGAAAGCCCCTGGCAACCCAGCAGCACTCAAAGGGGAAGAGTCCTCAGCTGGCCAGGCAGCGCTGAGGAGCCTCAGGCCCCGCCCCCGGCCGGAGCCTGACCCCGCCCGCCGGACTCTGCCTGTGCAAAGGTGCACTTCACAGAGCCGCCGCTAGGGGGCGCAGGCGAGGGGCGTGGATTCGGGGAACCTCAGCCCCAATAGGGTAGGTGGGACCTCTGCAACACGGAGGTACAGAGTCCAAGCCCCCCTGCATGGTGAATGGAACGCAAGCCCGTTTTGGCCATGGGGCCCTCTTCTCCTCGGGAGTCACCTGCACCCTCCTCCGCACTCACACCCCGAGGGGCTGACAGTGCGCCGAGGACGCCATAGACGGAGGGGCGGGGTCACCGTCAGGGAGGGTACCCCCCGTATGCCTCGGACTGGCTGCGACCGCGGCCTGCTCCAAAGCTGCCGGCAGACAGGTCGGCGGGGAAAGGCCCGGGCAAGCCGGCAGCACTCAAAGGGGAAGAGTCCTCACCTGGCCATGCAGCGCTGAGGAGCCTCAGGCCCCGCCCCCGGCCGGAGCCTGACCCCGCCCGCCGGACTCTGCCTGAGCACATGTGCAATTAATAGAGCCGCCGGGGGGGGGGCGGAGAGGGTGATGGGGTCTCTCAGTCCCAAGGGGGCAGGGTGAACCCTACCCCAAGGGGAAAGGGGACGCTCTTCCCCCATGGGGGAAGAAGGCCAACTTCCCCCTGGGGAACGGTAAACCTTCCCCGGGGGCACACCTGCAGCCTCCTCTGGCTCTCACACACCCAGGGGCAGGACGGGCGCCCGAAGATGCCCTAGTCGGAGGGGCGGGGTCACCGTCAGGGAGGGCAAGCCATGCAAGCCTCGGACTGTCTGCGTCGGCGGCCCCCTCCAAAACTGCAGGCAGATAGGTCGGTGCGGAAAGCCCCTGGCAACCCAGCAGCACTCAAAGGGGAAGAGTCCTCAGCTGGCCAGGCAGCGCTGAAGAGCCTCAGGCCCCGCCCCCGTCCGGAGACTGACCCGCCTGCCGGACTCTGCCTGTGTAAAGGTGCACTTCACAGAGCCGCCGCTAGGGGGCGCAAGCGAGGGGCGTGGATTCGGGGAACCTCAGCCCCAAGAGGGTAGGTGGGACCTCTGCAACACGGAGGTACAGAGTCCAAGAACTCCTGCATGGTGAATGGACCGCAAGACCGTTTTGGCCATGGGGCCCTCTTCTCCTCGGGAGTCACCTGCACCCTCCTCCGCACTCACACCCCGAGGGGCTGACAGTGCGCCGAGGACGCCATAGACGGAGGGGCGGGGTCACCGTCAGGGAGGGTAACCCCCGTATGCCTCGGACTGGCTGCGATCGCGGCCTGCTCCAAAGCTGCCGGTAGACAGGTCGGCGGGGAAAGGCCCGGGCAAGCCGGCAGCACTCAAAGGGGAAGAGTCCTCACCTGGCCATGCAGCGCTGAGGAGCCTCAGGCCCCGCCCCCGGCCGGAGCCTGACCCCGCCCGCCGGACTCTGCCTGAGCACATGTGCAGTTCATAGAGCCGCAGGGGGGGGGGCCGGAGAGGGTGATGGGGACTCTCAGTCCCAAGGGGGCAGGGTGAACCCTACCCCAAGGGGAAAGGGGACGCTCTTCCCCCATGGGGGAAGAAGGCCAACTGCCCCCTGGGGAACGGTAAACCTTCCCCGGGGGCACACCTGCAGCCTCCTCTGGCTTCTCTGACCCACAGGGGCAGGCCGGGCGCCCGAAGACGCCCTAGTTGGAGGGGCGGGGTCACCGTCAGGGAGGGCAAGCCCTGCAAGCCTCGGACTGTCTGCGTCGGCGGCCCCCTCCAAAACTGCAGGCAGACAGGTCGGTGCGGAAAGCCCCTGGCAACCCAGCAGCACTCAAAGGGGAAGAGTCCTCAGCTGGCCAGGCAGCGCTGAGGAGCCTCAGTCCCGACCCGGCCGGAGCCTGACCCCACCCGCCGGAGTCTGCCTGTGCAAAGGTGTACTTCACAGAGCCGCCGCTAGTAGGCGCAGGCGAGGGGCGTGGATTCGGGGACCCTCAGCCCCAAGAGGGTAGGTGGGACCTCTGCAACACGGAGGTACAGATTCCAAGCCCCCCTGCATGGTGAATGGACCGCAAGCCCGTTTTGGCCATGGGGCCCTCTTCTCCTCGGGAGTCACCTGCACCCTCCTCCGCACTCACACCCCGAGGGGCTGACAGTGCGCCGAGGACGCCATAGACGGAGGGGCGGGGTCACCGTCAGGGAGGGTACCCCCCGTATGCCTCGGAGTGGCTGTGACCCCGGCCTCCTCCAAATCTGCCAGCAGACAGGTCGGCGGGGAAAGGCCTGGGCAAGCCGGCAGCACTCAAAGGGGAAGAATCCTCACCTGGCCATGCAGCGCTGAGGAGCCTCAGGCCCCGCCCCCGGCCGGAGCCTGACCCCGCCCGCCGGACTCTGCCTGAGCACATGTGCAGTTCATACAGCAGCCGGGGGGGGGTCCGGAGAGGGTGATGGGGACTCTCAGTCCCAAGGGGGCAGGGTGAAACCTACCCCAAGGGGAAAGGGGACGCTCGTCGCCCTTGGGGGAAGAAGGCCAACTTCCCCCTTGGGGAAAGGTAAACCTTCCCCGGGGGCACACCCGCAGCCTCCTCTGGCTTCTCAGACCCACAGGGGCAGGCCGGGCGCCCGAAGACGCCCTAGTCGGAGGGGCGGGGTCACCGTCAGGGAGGGCAAGCCCTGCAAGCCTCGGACTGTCTGCCTCGGCGGCCCCCTCCAAAACTACAGGCAGACAGGTCAGTGCGGAAAGCCCCTGGCAACCCAGCAGCACTCAAAGGGGAAGAGTCCTCAGCTGGCCAGGCAGCGCTGAGGAGCCTCAGGCCCCGCCCCCGGCCGGAGCCTGACCCCGCCCGCCGGACTCTGCCTGTGCAAAGGTGCACTTCACAGAGCCGCCGCTAGGGGGCGCAGGCGAGGGGCGTGGATTCGGGGAACCTCAGCCCCAAGAGGGTAGGTGGGACCTCTGCAACACGGAGGTACAGAGTCCAAGAACCCCTGCCTGATGAATGGACCGCAAGCCCGTTTTGGCCATGGGGCCCTCTTCTCCTCGGGAGTCACCTGCACCCTCCTCCGCACTCACACCCCGAGAGGCTGACACTGCGCCGAGGACGCCATAGACGGAGGGGCGGGGTCACCGTCAGGGAGGGTACCCCCCGTATGCCTCGGAGTGGCTGCGACCCCGGCCTCCTCCAAAGCTGCAGGTAGACAGGTCGGCGGGGAAAGGCCCGGGGAAGCCGGCAGCACTCAAAGGGGAAGAGTCCTCACCTGGCCATGCAGCGCTGAGGAGCCTCAGTCCCCGACCCCGGCCGGAGCCTGACCCCGCCCGCCGGACTCTGCCTGAGCACATGTGCAGTTCATACAGCCGCCGGGGGGGGGGGCCCGGAGAGGGTGATGGGGACTCTCAGTCCCAAGGGGGCAGGGTGAAACCTACCCCAAGGGGAAAGGGGACGCTCTTCGCCCTTGGGGGAAGAAGGCCAACTTCCCCCTTGAGGAAAGGTAAACGTTCCCCGGGGGCACACCTGCAGCCTCCTCTAGCTTCTCAGACCCACAGGGGCAGGCCGGGAGCCCGAAGACGCCCTAGTCGGAGGGGCGGGGTCACCGTCAGGGAGGTCAAGCCCTGCAAGCCTCGGACTGTCTGCGTCGGCGGCCCCCTCCAAAACTGCAGGCAGACAGGTCGGTGCGGAAAGCCCCTGGCAACCCAGCAGCACTCAAAGGGGAAGAGTCCTCAGCTGGCCAGGCAGCGCTGAGGAGCCTCAGGCCCCACCCCCGGCCGGAGCCTGACCCCGCCCGCCGGACTCTGCCTGTGCAAAGGTGCACTTCACAGAGCCGCCGCTAGGGGGCGCAGGCGAGGGGCGTGGATTCGGGGAACCTCAGCCCCAAGAGGGTAGGTGGGACCTCTGCAACACGGAGGTACAGAGTCCAAGCCCCCCTGCATGGTGAATGGAACGCAAGCCCGTTTTGGCCATGGGGCCCTCTTCTCCTCGGGAGTCACCTGCACCCTCCTCCGCACTCACACCCCGAGGGGCTGACAGTGCGCCGAGGACGCCATAGACGGAGGGGCGGGGTCACCGTCAGGGAGGGTACCCCCCGTATGCCTCGGACTGGCTGCGACCGCGGCCTGCTCCAAAGCTGCCGGCAGACAGGTCGGCGGGGAAAGGCCCGGGCAAGCCGGCAGCACTCAAAGGGGAAGAGTCCTCACCTGGCCATGCAGCGCTGAGGAGCCTCAGGCCCCGCCCCCGGCCGGAGCCTGACCCCGCCCGCCGGACTCTGCCTGAGCACATGTGCAGTTCATACAGCAGCCGGGGGGGGGTCCGGAGAGGGTGATGGGGACTCTCAGTCCCAAGGGGGCAGGGTGAAACCTACCCCAAGGGGAAAGGGGACGCTCGTCGCCCTTGGGGGAAGAAGGCCAACTTCCCCCTTGGGGAAAGGTAAACCTTCCCCGGGGGCACACCCGCAGCCTCCTCTGGCTTCTCAGACCCACAGGGGCAGGCCGGGCGCCCGAAGACGCCCTAGTCGGAGGGGCGGGGTCACCGTCAGGGAGGGCAAGCCCTGCAAGCCTCGGACTGTCTGCGTCGGCGGCCCCCTCCAAAACTGCAGGCAGACAGGTCTGTGCGGAAAGCCCCTGGCAACCCAGCAGCACTCAAAGGGGAAGAGTCCTCAGCTGGCCAGGCAGCGCTGAGGAGCCTCAGGCCCCGCCCCCGGCCGGAGCCTGACCCCGCCCGCCGGACTCTGCCTGTGTAAATGTGCACTTCACAGAGCCGCCGCTAGGGGGCGCAGGCGAGGGGCGTGGATTCGGGGAACCTCAGCCCCAAGAGGGTAGGTGGGTCCTCTGCAACACGGAGGTACAGAATCCAAGCCCCCCTGCATGGTGAATGGACCGCAAGCCCGTTTTGGCCATGGGGCCCTCTTCTCCTCGGGAGTCACCTGCACCCTCCTCCGCACTCACACCCCGAGGGGCTGACAGTGCGCCGAGGACGCCATAGACGGAGGGGCGGGGTCACCGTCAGGGAGGGTAACCCCCGTATGCCTCGGACTGGCTGCGATCGCGGCCTGCTCCAAAGCTGCCGGTAGACAGGTCGGCGGGGAAAGGCCCGGGCAAGCCGGCAGCACTCAAAGGGGAAGAGTCCTCACCTGGCCAGTCAGCGCTGAGGAGCCTCAGGCCCCGCCCCCGGCCGGAGCCTGACCCCGCCCGCCGGACTCTGCCTGAGCACAGTGCAGTTCATAGAGCCGCAGGGGGGGGGCCGGAGAGGGTGATGGGGACTCTCAGTCCCAAGGGGGCAGGGTGAACCCTACCCCAAGGGGAAATGGGACGCTCTTCCCCCATGGGGGAAGAAGGCCAACTGCCCCCTGGGGAACGGTAAACCTTCCCCGGGGGCACACCTGCAGCCTCCTCTGGCTTCTCTGACCCACAGGGGCAGGCCGGGCGCCCGAAGACGCCCTAGTTGGAGGGGCGGGGTCACCGTCAGGGAGGGCAAGCCCTGCAAGCCTCGGACTGTCTGCGTCGGCGGCTCCCTCCAAAACTGCAGGCAGACAGGTCTGTGCGGAAAGCCCCTGGCAACCCAGCATCACTCAAAGGGGAAGAGTCCTCAGCTGGCCAGGCAGCGCTGAGGAGCCTCAGGCCCCGCCCCCGGCCGGAGCCTGACCCCGCCCGCCGGACTCTGCCTGTGCAAAGGTGCACTTCACAGAGCCGCCGCTAGGGGGCGCAGGCGAGGGGCGTGGATTCGGGGAACCTCAGCCCCAAGAGGGTAGGTGGGACCTCTGCAACACGGAGGTACAGAGTCCAAGAACCCCTGCCTGGTGAATGGTCCGCAAGCCCGTTTTGGCCATGGGGCCCTCTTCTCCTCGGGAGTCACCTGCACCCTCCTCCGCACTCACACCCCGAGGGGCTGACAGTGCGCCGAGGACGCCATAGACGGAGGGGCGGGGTCACCGTCAGGGAGGGTACCCCCCGTATGCCTCGGACTGGCTGCGACCGCGGCCTGCTCCAAAGCTGCCGGCAGACAGGTCGGCGGGGAAAGGCCCGGGCAAGCCGGCAGCACTCAAAGGGGAAGAGTCCTCACCTGGCCATGCAGCGCTGAGGAGCCTCAGGCCCCGCCCCCGGCCGGAGCCTGACCCCGCCCGCCGGACTCTGCCTGAGCACATGTGCAATTAATAGAGCCGCCGGGGGGGGGCGGAGAGGGTGATGGGGACTCTCAGTCCCAAGGGGGCAGGGTGAACCCTACCCCAAGGGGAAAGGGGACGCTCTTCCCCCATGGGGGAAGAAGGCCAACTTCCCCCTGGGGAACGGTAAACCTTCCCCGGGGGCATACCTGCAGCCTCCTCTGGCTCTCACACACCCAGGGGCAGGACGGGCGCCCGAAGATGCCCTAGTCGGAGGGGCGGGGTCACCGTCAGGGAGGGCAAGCCATGCAAGCCTCGGACTGTCTGCGTCGGCGGCTCCCTCCAAAACTGCAGGCAGATAGGTCGGTGCGGAAAGCCCCTGGCAACCCAGCAGCACTCAAAGGGGAAGAGTCCTCAGCTGGCCAGGCAGCGCTGAAGAGCCTCAGGCCCCGCCCCCGTCCGGAGACTGACCCGCCTGCCGGACTCTGCCTGTGTAAAGGTGCACTTCACAGAGCCGCCGCTAGGGGGCGCAAGCGAGGGGCGTGGATTCGGGGAACCTCAGCCCCAAGAGGGTAGGTGGGACCTCTGCAACACGGAGGTACAGAGTCCAAGAACCCCTGCATGGTGAATGGACCGCAAGCCCGTTTTGGCCATGGGGCCCTCTTCTCCTCGGGAGTCACCTGCACCCTCCTCCGCACTCACACCCCGAGGGGCTGACAGTGCGCCGAGGACGCCATAGACGGAGGGGCGGGGTCACCGTCAGGGAGGGTAACCCCCGTATGCCTCGGAGTGGCTGCGACCCCGGCCTCCTCCAAAGCTGCCGGCAGACAGGTCGGCGGGGAAAGGCCCGGGCAAGCCGGCAGCACTCAAAGGGGAAGAGTCCTCACCTGGCCATGCAGCGCTGAGGAGCCTCAGGCCCCGACACCGGCCGGAGCCTGACCCCGCCCGCCGACTCTGCCTGAGCACATGTGCAGTTCATACAGCAGCCGGGGGGGGGTCCGGAGAGGGTGATGGGGACTCTCAGTCCCAAGGGGGCAGGGTGAAACCTACCCCAAGGGGAAAGGGGACGCTCGTCGCCCTTGGGGGAAGAAGGCCAACTTCCCCCTTGGGGAAAGGTAAACCTTCCCCGGGGGCACACCCGCAGCCTCCTCTGGCTTCTCAGACCCACAGGGGCAGGCCGGGCGCCCGAAGACGCCCTAGTCGGAGGGGCGGGGTCACCGTCAGGGAGGGCAAGCCCTGCAAGCCTCGGACTGTCTGCGTCGGCGGCCCCCTCCAAAACTGCAGGCAGACAGGTCTGTGCGGAAAGCCCCTGGCAACCCAGCAGCACTCAAAGGGGAAGAGTCCTCAGCTGGCCAGGCAGCGCTGAGGAGCCTCAGGCCCCGCCCCCGGCCGGAGCCTGACCCCGCCCGCTGGACTCTGCCTGTGCAAAGGTGCACTTCACAGAGCCGCCGCTAGGGGGCGCAGGCGAGGGGCGTGGATTCGGGGAACCTCAGCCCCAAGAGGGTAGGTGGGACCTCTGCAACACGGAGGTACAGAGTCCAAGAACCCCTGCCTGGTGAATGGACCGCAAGCCCGTTTTGGCCATGGGGCCCTCTTCTCCTCGGGAGTCACCTGCACCCTCCTCCGCACTCACACCCCGAGGGGCTGACAGTGCGCCGAGGACGCCATAGACGGAGGGGCGGGGTCACCGTCAGGGAGGGTACCCCCCGTATGCCTCGGAGTGGCTGCGACCCCGGCCTCCTCCAAAGCTGCAGGTAGACAGGTCGGCGGGGAAAGGCCCGGGGAAGCCGGCAGCACTCAAAGGGGAAGAGTCCTCACCTGGCCATGCAGCGCTGAGGAGCCTCAGTCCCCGACCCCGGCCGGAGCCTGACCCCGCCCGCCGGACTCTGCCTGAGCACATGTGCAGTTCATACAGCCGCCGGAGGGGGGGGGGAGCCGGAGAGGGTGATGGGGACTCTCAGTCCCAAGGGGGCAGGGTGAAACCTACCCCAAGGGGAAAGGGGACGCTCTTCGCCCTTGGGGGAAGAAGGCCAACTTCCCCCTTGGGGAAAGGTAAACCTTCCCCGGGGGCACACCTGCAGCCTCCTCTAGCTTCTCAGACCCACAGGGGCAGGCCGGGCGCCCGAAGACGCCCTAGTCGGAGGGGCGGGGTCACCGTCAGGGAGGGCAAGCCCTGCAAGCCTCGGACTGTCTGCGTCGGCGGCCCCCTCCAAAACTGCAGGCAGACAGGTCGGTGCGGAAAGCCCCTGGCAACCCAGCAGCACTCAAAGGGGAAGAGTCCTCAGCTGGCCAGGCAGCGCTGAGGAGCCTCAGGCCCCGCCCCCGGCCGGAGCCTGACCCCGCCCGCCGGACTCTGCCTGTGCAAAGGTGCACTTCACAGAGCCGCCGCTAGGGGGCGCAGGCGAGGGGCGTGGATTCGGGGAACCTCAGCCCCAAGAGGGTAGGTGGGACCTCTGCAACACGGAGGTACAGAGTCCAAGCCCCCCTGCATGGTGAATGGAACGCAAGCCCGTTTTGGCCGTGGGGCCCTCTTCTCCTCGGGAGTCACCTGCACACTCCTCCGCACTCACACCCCGAGGGGCTGACAGTGCGCCGAGGACGCCATAGACGGAGGGGCGGGGTCACCGTCAGGGAGGGTAACCCCCGTATGCCTCGGACTGGCTGCGATCGCGGCCTGCTCCAAAGCTGCCGGTAGACAGGTCGGCGGGGAAAGGCCCGGGCAAGCCGGCAGCACTCAAAGGGGAAGAGTCCTCACCTGGCCAGTCAGCGCTGAGGAGCCTCAGGCCCCGCCCCCGGCCGGAGCCTGACCCCGCCCGCCGGACTCTGCCTGAGCACATGTGCAGTTCATAGAGCCGCAGGGGGGGGGGCCGGAGAGGGTGATGGGGACTCTCAGTCCCAAGGGGGCAGGGTGAACCCTACCCCAAGGGGAAATGGGACGCTCTTCCCCCATGGGGGAAGAAGGCCAACTGCCCCCTGGGGAACGGTAAACCTTCCCCGGGGGCACACCTGCAGCCTCCTCTGGCTTCTCTGACCCACAGGGGCAGGCCGGGCGCCCGAAGACGCCCTAGTTGGAGGGGCGGGGTCACCGTCAGGGAGGGCAAGCCCTGCAAGCCTCGGACTGTCTGCGTCGGCGGCTCCCTCCAAAACTGCAGGCAGACAGGTCTGTGCGGAAAGCCCCTGGCAACCCAGCATCACTCAAAGGGGAAGAGTCCTCAGCTGGCCAGGCAGCGCTGCGGAGCCTCAGGCCCCGCCCCCGGCCGGAGCCTGACCCCGCCCGCCGGACTCTGCCTGTGCAAAGGTGCACTTCACAGAGCCGCCGCTAGGGGGCGCAGGCGAGGGGCGTGGATTCGGGGAACCTCAGCCCCAAGAGGGTAGGTGGGACCTCTGCAACACGGAGGTACAGAGTCCAAGAACCCCTGCCTGGTGAATGGTCCGCAAGCCCGTTTTGGCCATGGGGCCCTCTTCTCCTCGGGAGTCACCTGCACCCTCCTCCGCACTCACACCCCGAGGGGCTGACAGTGCGCCGAGGACGCCATAGACGGAGGGGCGGGGTCACCGTCAGGGAGGGTACCCCCCGTATGCCTCGGACTGGCTGCGACCGCGGCCTGCTCCAAAGCTGCCGGCAGACAGGTCGGCGGGGAAAGGCCCGGGCAAGCCGGCAGCACTCAAAGGGGAAGAGTCCTCACCTGGCCATGCAGCGCTGAGGAGCCTCAGGCCCCGCCCCCGGCCGGAGCCTGACCCCGCCCGCCGGACTCTGCCTGAGCACATGTGCAATTAATAGAGCCGCCGGGGGGGGGGCGGAGAGGGTGATGGGGACTCTCAGTCCCAAGGGGGCAGGGTGAACCCTACCCCAAGGGGAAAGGGGACGCTCTTCCCCCATGGGGGAAGAAGGCCAACTTCCCCCTGGGGAACGGTAAACCTTCCCCGGGGGCACACCTGCAGCCTCCTCTGGCTCTCACACACCCAGGGGCAGGACGGGCGCCCGAAGATGCCCTAGTCGGAGGGGCGGGGTCACCGTCAGGGAGGGCAAGCCATGCAAGCCTCGGACTGTCTGCGTCGGCGGCTCCCTCCAAAACTGCAGGCAGATAGGTCGGTGCGGAAAGCCCCTGGCAACCCAGCAGCACTCAAAGGGGAAGAGTCCTCAGCTGGCCAGGCAGCGCTGAAGAGCCTCAGGCCCCGCCCCCGTCCGGAGACTGACCCGCCTGCCGGACTCTGCCTGTGTAAAGGTGCACTTCACAGAGCCGCCGCTAGGGGGCGCAAGCGAGGGGCGTGGATTCGGGGAACCTCAGCCCCAAGAGGGTAGGTGGGACCTCTGCAACACGGAGGTACAGAGTCCAAGAACCCCTGCATGGTGAATGGACCGCAAGCCCGTTTTGGCCATGGGGCCCTCTTCTCCTCGGGAGTCACCTGCACCCTCCTCCGCACTCACACCCCGAGGGGCTGACAGTGCGCCGAGGACGCCATAGACGGAGGGGCGGGGTCACCGTCAGGGAGGGTACCCCCCGTATGCCTCGGAGTGGCTGCGACCCCGGCCTCCTCCAAAGCTGCCGGCAGACAGGTCGGCGGGGAAAGGCCCGGGCAAGCCGGCAGCACTCAAAGGGGAAGAGTCCTCACCTGGCCATGCAGCGCTGAGGAGCCTCAGTCCCCGACCCCAGCCGGAGCCTGACCCCGCCCGCCGGACTCTGCCTGAGCACATGTGCAGTTCATACAGCAGCCGGGGGGGGGTCCGGAGAGGGTGATGGGGACTCTCAGTCCCAAGGGGGCAGGGTGAAACCTACCCCAAGGGGAAAGGGGACGCTCGTCGCCCTTGGGGGAAGAAGGCCAACTTCCCCCTTGGGGAAAGGTAAACCTTCCCCGGGGGCACACCCGCAGCCTCCTCTGGCTTCTCAGACCCACAGGGGCAGGCCGGGCGCCCGAAGACGCCCTAGTCGGAGGGGCGGGGTCACCGTCAGGGAGGGCAAGCCCTGCAAGCCTCGGACTGTCTGCGTCGGCGGCCCCCTCCAAAACTGCAGGCAGACAGGTCTGTGCGGAAAGCCCCTGGCAACCCAGCAGCACTCAAAGGGGAAGAGTCCTCAGCTGGCCAGGCAGCGCTGAGGAGCCTCAGGCCCCGCCCCCGGCCGGAGCCTGACCCCGCCCGCTGGACTCTGCCTGTGCAAAGGTGCACTTCACAGAGCCGCCGCTAGGGGGCGCAGGCGTGGGGCGTGGATTCGGGGAACCTCAGCCCCAAGAGGGTAGGTGGGACCTCTGCAACACGGAGGTACAGAGTCCAAGAACCCCTGCCTGGTGAATGGACCGCAAGCCCGTTTTGGCCATGGGGCCCTCTTCTCCTCGGGAGTCACCTGCACCCTCCTCCGCACTCACACCCCGAGGGTCTGACAGTGCGCCGAGGACGCCATAGACGGAGGGGCGGGGTCACCGTCAGGGAGGGTACCCCCCGTATGCCTCGGAGTGGCTGCGACCCCGGCCTCCTCCAAAGCTGCAGGTAGACAGGTCGGCGGGGAAAGGCCCGGGGAAGCCGGCAGCACTCAAAGGGGAAGAGTCCTCACCTGGCCATGCAGCGCTGAGGAGCCTCAGTCCCCGACCCCGGCCGGAGCCTGACCCCGCCCGCCGGACTCTGCCTGAGCACATGTGCAGTTCATACAGCCGCCGGAGGGGGGGGGGAGCCGGAGAGGGTGATGGGGACTCTCAGTCCCAAGGGGGCAGGGTGAAACCTACCCCAAGGGGAAAGGGGACGCTCTTCGCCCTTGGGGGAAGAAGGCCAACTTCCCCCTTGGGGAAAGGTAAACCTTCCCCGGGGGCACACCTGCAGCCTCCTCTAGCTTCTCAGACCCACAGGGGCAGGCCGGGCGCCCGAAGACGCCCTAGTCGGAGGGGCGGGGTCACCGTCAGGGAGGGCAAGCCCTGCAAGCCTCGGACTGTCTGCGTCGGCGGCCCCCTCCAAAACTGCAGGCAGACAGGTCGGTGCGGAAAGCCCCTGGCAACCCAGCAGCACTCAAAGGGGAAGAGTCCTCAGCTGGCCAGGCAGTGCTGAGGAGCCTCAGGCCCCGCCCCCGGCCGGAGCCTGACCCCGCCCGCCGGACTCTGCCTGTGCAAAGGTGCACTTCACAGAGCCGCCGCTAGGGGGCGCAGGCGAGGGGCGTGGATTCGGGGAACCTCAGCCCCAAGAGGGTAGGTGGGACCTCTGCAACACGGAGGTACAGAGTCCAAGCCCCCCTGCATGGTGAATGGAACGCAAGCCCGTTTTGGCCATGGGGCCCTCTTCTCCTCGGGAGTCACCTGCACCCTCCTCCGCACTCACACCCCGAGGGGCTGACAGTGCGCCGAGGACGCCATAGACGGAGGGGCGGGGTCACCGTCAGGGAGGGTACCCCCCGTATGCCTTGGACTGGCTGCGACCGCGGCCTGCTCCAAAGCTGCCGGCAGACAGGTCGGCGGGGAAAGGCCCGGGCAAGCCGGCAGCACTCAAAGGGGAAGAGTCCTCACCTGGCCATGCAGCGCTGAGGAGCCTCAGGCCCCGCCCCCGGCCGGAGCCTGACCCCGCCCGCCGGACTCTGCCTGAGCACATGTGCAATTAATAGAGCCGCCGGGGGGGGGGCGGAGAGGGTGATGGGGTCTCTCAGTCCCAAGGGGGCAGGGTGAACCCTACCCCAAGGGGAAAGGGGACGCTCTTCCCCCATGGGGGAAGAAGGCCAACTTCCCCCTGGGGAACGGTAAACCTTCCCCGGGGGCACACCTGCAGCCTCCTCTGGCTCTCACACACCCAGGGGCAGGACGGGCGCCCGAAGATGCCCTAGTCGGAGGGGCGGGGTCACCGTCAGGGAGGGCAAGCCATGCAAGCCTCGGACTGTCTGCGTCGGCGGCTCCCTCCAAAACTGCAGGCAGATAGGTCGGTGCGGAAAGCCCCTGGCAACCCAGCAGCACTCAAAGGGGAAGAGTCCTCAGCTGGCCAGGCAGCGCTGAAGAGCCTCAGGCCCCGCCCCCGTCCGGAGACTGACCCGCCTGCCGGACTCTGCCTGTGTAAAGGTGCACTTCACAGAGCCGCCGCTAGGGGGCGCAAGCGAGGGGCGTGGATTCGGGGAACCTCAGCCCCAAGAGGGTAGGTGGGACCTCTGCAACACGGAGGTACAGAGTCCAAGAACCCCTGCATGGTGAATGGACCGCAAGCCCGTTTTGGCCATGGGGCCCTCTTCTCCTCGGGAGTCACCTGCACCCTCCTCCGCACTCACACCCCGAGGGGCTGACAGTGCGCCGAGGACGCCATAGACGGAGGGGCGGGGTCACCGTCAGGGAGGGTAACCCCCGTATGCCTCGGACTGGCTGCGATCGCGGCCTGCTCCAAAGCTGCCGGTAGACAGGTCGGCGGGGAAAGGCCCGGGCAAGCCGGCAGCACTCAAAGGGGAAGAGTCCTCACCTGGCCATGCAGCGCTGAGGAGCCTCAGGCCCCGCCCCCGGCCGGAGCCTGACCCCGCCCGCCGGACTCTGCCTGAGCACATGTGCAGTTCATAGAGCCGCAGGGGGGGGGGCCGGAGAGGGTGATGGGGACTCTCAGTCCCAAGGGGGCAGGGTGAACCCTACCCCAAGGGGAAAGGGGACGCTCTTCCCCCATGGGGGAAGAAGGCCAACTGCCCCCTGGGGAACGGTAAACCTTCCCCGGGGGCACACCTGCAGCCTCCTCTGGCTTCTCTGACCCACAGGGGCAGGCCGGGCGCCCGAAGACGCCCTAGTTGGAGGGGCGGGGTCACCGTCAGGGAGGGCAAGCCCTGCAAGCCTCGGACTGTCTGCGTCGGCGGCCCCCTCCAAAACTGCAGGCAGACAGGTCGGTGCGGAAAGCCCCTGGCAACCCAGCAGCACTCAAAGGGGAAGAGTCCTCAGCTGGCCAGGCAGCGCTGAGGAGCCTCAGTCCCGACCCGGCCGGAGCCTGACCCCACCCGCCGGAGTCTGCCTGTGCAAAGGTGTACTTCACAGAGCCGCCGCTAGTAGGCGCAGGCGAGGGGCGTGGATTCGGGGACCCTCAGCCCCAAGAGGGTAGGTGGGACCTCTGCAACACGGAGGTACAGATTCCAAGCCCCCCTGCATGGTGAATGGACCGCAAGCCCGTTTTGGCCATGGGGCCCTCTTCTCCTCGGGAGTCACCTGCACCCTCCTCCGCACTCACACCCCGAGGGGCTGACAGTGCGCCGAGGACGCCATAGACGGAGGGGCGGGGTCACCGTCAGGGAGGGTACCCCCCGTATGCCTCGGAGTGGCTGTGACCCCGGCCTCCTCCAAATCTGCCAGCAGACAGGTCGGCGGGGAAAGGCCTGGGCAAGCCGGCAGCACTCAAAGGGGAAGAATCCTCACCTGGCCATGCAGCGCTGAGGAGCCTCAGGCCCCGCCCCCGGCCGGAGCCTGACCCCGCCCGCCGGACTCTGCCTGAGCACATGTGCAGTTCATACAGCAGCCGGGGGGGGGTCCGGAGAGGGTGATGGGGACTCTCAGTCCCAAGGGGGCAGGGTGAAACCTACCCCAAGGGGAAAGGGGACGCTCGTCGCCCTTGGGGGAAGAAGGCCAACTTCCCCCTTGGGGAAAGGTAAACCTTCCCCGGGGGCACACCCGCAGCCTCCTCTGGCTTCTCAGACCCACAGGGGCAGGCCGGGCGCCCGAAGACGCCCTAGTCGGAGGGGCGGGGTCACCGTCAGGGAGGGCAAGCCCTGCAAGCCTCGGACTGTCTGCCTCGGCGGCCCCCTCCAAAACTACAGGCAGACAGGTCAGTGCGGAAAGCCCCTGGCAACCCAGCAGCACTCAAAGGGGAAGAGTCCTCAGCTGGCCAGGCAGCGCTGAGGAGCCTCAGGCCCCGCCCCCGGCCGGAGCCTGACCCCGCCCGCCGGACTCTGCCTGTGCAAAGGTGCACTTCACAGAGCCGCCGCTAGGGGGCGCAGGCGAGGGGCGTGGATTCGGGGAACCTCAGCCCCAAGAGGGTAGGTGGGACCTCTGCAACACGGAGGTACAGAGTCCAAGAACCCCTGCCTGGTGAATGGACCGCAAGCCCGTTTTGGCCATGGGGCCCTCTTCTCCTCGGGAGTCACCTGCACCCTCCTCCGCACTCACACCCCGAGGGTCTGACAGTGCGCCGAGGACGCCATAGACGGAGGGGCGGGGTCACCGTCAGGGAGGGTACCCCCCGTATGCCTCGGAGTGGCTGCGACCCCGGCCTCCTCCAAAGCTGCAGGTAGACAGGTCGGCGGGGAAAGGCCCGGGGAAGCCGGCAGCACTCAAAGGGGAAGAGTCCTCACCTGGCCATGCAGCGCTGAGGAGCCTCAGTCCCCGACCCCGGCCGGAGCCTGACCCCGCCCGCCGGACTCTGCCTGAGCACATGTGCAGTTCATACAGCCGCCGGGGGGGGGGGGGGGCCCGGAGAGGGTGATGGGGACTCTCAGTCCCAAGGGGGCAGGGTGAAACCTACCCCAAGGGGAAAGGGGACGCTCTTCGCCCTTGGGGGAAGAAGGCCAACTTCCCCCTTGAGGAAAGGTAAACGTTCCCCGGGGGCACACCTGCAGCCTCCTCTAGCTTCTCAGACCCACAGGGGCAGGCCGGGCGCCCGAAGACGCCCTAGTCGGAGGGGCGGGGTCACCGTCAGGGAGGTCAAGCCCTGCAAGCCTCGGACTGTCTGCGTCGGCGGCCCCCTCCAAAACTGCAGGCAGACAGGTCGGTGCGGAAAGCCCCTGGCAACCCAGCAGCACTCAAAGGGGAAGAGTCCTCAGCTGGCCAGGCAGCGCTGAGGAGCCTCAGGCCCCACCCCCGGCCGGAGCCTGACCCCGCCCGCCGGACTCTGCCTGTGCAAAGGTGCACTTCACAGAGCCGCCGCTAGGGGGCGCAGGCGAGGGGCGTGGATTCGGGGAACCTCAGCCCCAAGAGGGTAGGTGGGACCTCTGCAACACGGAGGTACAGAGTCCAAGCCCCCCTGCAGGGTGAATGGAACGCAAGCCCGTTTTGGCCATGGGGCCCTCTTCTCCTCGGGAGTCACCTGCACCCTCCTCCGCACTCACACCCCGAGGGGCTGACAGTGCGCCGAGGACGCCATAGACGGAGGGGCGGGGTCACCGTCAGGGAGGGTACCCCCCGTATGCCTCGGACTGGCTGCGACCGCGGCCTGCTCCAAAGCTGCCGGTAGACAGGTCGGCGGGGAAAGGCCCGGGCAAGCCGGCAGCACTCAAAGGGGAAGAGTCCTCACCTGGCCATGCAGCGCTGAGGAGCCTCAGGCCCCGCCCCCGGCCGGAGCCTGACCCCGCCCGCCGGACTCTGCCTGAGCACATGTGCAGTTCATACAGCAGCCGGGGGGGGGTCCGGAGAGGGTGATGGGGACTCTCAGTCCCAAGGGGGCAGGGTGAAACCTACCCCAAGGGGAAAGGGGACGCTCGTCGCCCTTGGGGGAAGAAGGCCAACTTCCCCCTTGGGGAAAGGTAAACCTTCCCCGGGGGCACACCCGCAGCCTCCTCTGGCTTCTCAGACCCACAGGGGCAGGCCGGGCGCCCGAAGACGCCCTAGTCGGAGGGGCGGGGTCACCGTCAGGGAGGGCAAGCCCTGCAAGCCTCGGACTGTCTGCGTCGGCGGCCCCCTCCAAAACTGCAGGCAGACAGGTCTGTGCGGAAAGCCCCTGGCAACCCAGCAGCACTCAAAGGGGAAGAGTCCTCAGCTGGCCAGGCAGCGCTGAGGAGCCTCAGGCCCCGCCCCCGGCCGGAGCCTGACCCCGCCCGCCGGACTCTGCCTGTGTAAATGTGCACTTCACAGAGCCGCCGCTAGGGGGCGCAGGCGAGGGGCGTGGATTCGGGGAAACTCAGCCCCAAGAGGGTAGGTGGGTCCTCTGCAACACGGAGGTACAGAATCCAAGCCCCCCTGCATGGTGAATGGACCGCAAGCCCGTTTTGGCCATGGGGCCCTCTTCTCCTCGGGAGTCACCTGCACCCTCCTCCGCACTCACACCCCGAGGGGCTGACAGTGCGCCGAGGACGCCATAGACGGAGGGGCGGGGTCACCGTCAGGGAGGGTAACCCCCGTATGCCTCGGACTGGCTGCGATCGCGGCCTGCTCCAAAGCTGCCGGTAGACAGGTCGGCGGGGAAAGGCCCGGGCAAGCCGGCAGCACTCAAAGGGGAAGAGTCCTCACCTGGCCAGGCAGCGCTGAGGAGCCTCAGGCCCCGCCCCCGGCCGGAGCCTGACCCCGCCCGCCGGACTCTGCCTGTGCAAAGGTGCACTTCACAGAGCCGCCGCTAGGGGGCGCAGGCGAGGGGCGTGGATTCGGGGAACCTCAGCCCCAAGAGGGTAGGTGGGACCTCTGCAACACGGAGGTACAGAGTCCAAGAACCCCTGCCTGGTGAATGGTCCGCAAGCCCGTTTTGGCCATGGGGCCCTCTTCTCCTCGGGAGTCACCTGCACCCTCCTCCGCACTCACACCCCGAGGGGCTGACAGTGCGCCGAGGACGCCATAGACGGAGGGGCGGGGTCACCGTCAGGGAGGGTACCCCCCGTATGCCTCGGACTGGCTGCGACCGCGGCCTGCTCCAAAGCTGCCGGCAGACAGGTCGGCGGGGAAAGGCCCGGGCAAGCCGGCAGCACTCAAAGGGGAAGAGTCCTCACCTGGCCATGCAGCGCTGAGGAGCCTCAGGCCCCGCCCCCGGCCGGAGCCTGACCCCGCCCGCCGGACTCTGCCTGAGCACATGTGCAATTAATAGAGCCGCCGGGGGGGGGGCGGAGAGGGTGATGGGGACTCTCAGTCCCAAGGGGGCAGGGTGAACCCTACCCCAAGGGGAAAGGGGACGCTCTTCCCCCATGGGGGAAGAAGGCCAACTTCCCCCTGGGGAACGGTAAACCTTCCCCGGGGGCACACCTGCAGCCTCCTCTGGCTCTCACACACCCAGGGGCAGGACGGGCGCCCGAAGATGCCCTAGTCGGAGGGGCGGGGTCACCGTCAGGGAGGGCAAGCCATGCAAGCCTCGGACTGTCTGCGTCGGCGGCTCCCTCCAAAACTGCAGGCAGATAGGTCGGTGCGGAAAGCCCCTGGCAACCCAGCAGCACTCAAAGGGGAAGAGTCCTCAGCTGGCCAGGCAGCGCTGAAGAGCCTCAGGCCCCGCCCCCGTCCGGAGACTGACCCGCCTGCCGGACTCTGCCTGTGTAAAGGTGCACTTCACAGAGCCGCCGCTAGGGGGCGCAAGCGAGGGGCGTGGATTCGGGGAACCTCAGCCCCAAGAGGGTAGGTGGGACCTCTGCAACACGGAGGTACAGAGTCCAAGAACCCCTGCATGGTGAATGGACCGCAAGCCCGTTTTGGCCATGGGGCCCTCTTCTCCTCGGGAGTCACCTGCACCCTCCTCCGCACTCACACCCCGAGGGGCTGACAGTGCGCCGAGGACGCCATAGACGGAGGGGCGGGGTCACCGTCAGGGAGGGTAACCCCCGTATGCCTCGGAGTGGCTGCGACCCCGGCCTCCTCCAAAGCTGCCGGCAGACAGGTCGGCGGGGAAAGGCCCGGGCAAGCCGGCAGCACTCAAAGGGGAAGAGTCCTCACCTGGCCATGCAGCGCTGAGGAGCCTCAGGCCCCGACACCGGCCGGAGCCTGACCCCGCCCGCCGACTCTGCCTGAGCACATGTGCAGTTCATACAGCAGCCGGGGGGGGGTCCGGAGAGGGTGATGGGGACTCTCAGTCCCAAGGGGGCAGGGTGAAACCTACCCCAAGGGGAAAGGGGACGCTCGTCGCCCTTGGGGGAAGAAGGCCAACTTCCCCCTTGGGGAAAGGTAAACCTTCCCCGGGGGCACACCCGCAGCCTCCTCTGGCTTCTCAGACCCACAGGGGCAGGCCGGGCGCCCGAAGACGCCCTAGTCGGAGGGGCGGGGTCACCGTCAGGGAGGGCAAGCCCTGCAAGCCTCGGACTGTCTGCGTCGGCGGCCCCCTCCAAAACTGCAGGCAGACAGGTCTGTGCGGAAAGCCCCTGGCAACCCAGCAGCACTCAAAGGGGAAGAGTCCTCAGCTGGCCAGGCAGCGCTGAGGAGCCTCAGGCCCCGCCCCCGGCCGGAGCCTGACCCCGCCCGCTGGACTCTGCCTGTGCAAAGGTGCACTTCACAGAGCCGCCGCTAGGGGGCGCAGGCGAGGGGCGTGGATTCGGGGAACCTCAGCCCCAAGAGGGTAGGTGGGACCTCTGCAACACGGAGGTACAGAGTCCAAGAACCCCTGCCTGGTGAATGGACCGCAAGCCCGTTTTGGCCATGGGGCCCTCTTCTCCTCGGGAGTCACCTGCACCCTCCTCCGCACTCACACCCCGAGGGGCTGACAGTGCGCCGAGGACGCCATAGACGGAGGGGCGGGGTCACCGTCAGGGAGGGTACCCCCCGTATGCCTCGGAGTGGCTGCGACCCCGGCCTCCTCCAAAGCTGCAGGTAGACAGGTCGGCGGGGAAAGGCCCGGGGAAGCCGGCAGCACTCAAAGGGGAAGAGTCCTCACCTGGCCATGCAGCGCTGAGGAGCCTCAGTCCCCGACCCCGGCCGGAGCCTGACCCCGCCCGCCGGACTCTGCCTGAGCACATGTGCAGTTCATACAGCCGCCGGAGGGGGGGGGGAGCCGGAGAGGGTGATGGGGACTCTCAGTCCCAAGGGGGCAGGGTGAAACCTACCCCAAGGGGAAAGGGGACGCTCTTCGCCCTTGGGGGAAGAAGGCCAACTTCCCCCTTGGGGAAAGGTAAACCTTCCCCGGGGGCACACCTGCAGCCTCCTCTAGCTTCTCAGACCCACAGGGGCAGGCCGGGCGCCCGAAGACGCCCTAGTCGGAGGGGCGGGGTCACCGTCAGGGAGGGCAAGCCCTGCAAGCCTCGGACTGTCTGCGTCGGCGGCCCCCTCCAAAACTGCAGGCAGACAGGTCGGTGCGGAAAGCCCCTGGCAACCCAGCAGCACTCAAAGGGGAAGAGTCCTCAGCTGGCCAGGCAGCGCTGAGGAGCCTCAGGCCCCGCCCCCGGCCGGAGCCTGACCCCGCCCGCCGGACTCTGCCTGTGCAAAGGTGCACTTCACAGAGCCGCCGCTAGGGGGCGCAGGCGAGGGGCGTGGATTCGGGGAACCTCAGCCCCAAGAGGGTAGGTGGGACCTCTGCAACACGGAGGTACAGAGTCCAAGCCCCCCTGCATGGTGAATGGAACGCAAGCCCGTTTTGGCCGTGGGGCCCTCTTCTCCTCGGGAGTCACCTGCACCCTCCTCCGCACTCACACCCCGAGGGGCTGACAGTGCGCCGAGGACGCCATAGACGGAGGGGCGGGGTCACCGTCAGGGAGGGTAACCCCCGTATGCCTCGGACTGGCTGCGATCGCGGCCTGCTCCAAAGCTGCCGGTAGACAGGTCGGCGGGGAAAGGCCCGGGCAAGCCGGCAGCACTCAAAGGGGAAGAGTCCTCACCTGGCCAGTCAGCGCTGAGGAGCCTCAGGCCCCGCCCCCGGCCGGAGCCTGACCCCGCCCGCCGGACTCTGCCTGAGCACATGTGCAGTTCATAGAGCCGCAGGGGGGGGGGCCGGAGAGGGTGATGGGGACTCTCAGTCCCAAGGGGGCAGGGTGAACCCTACCCCAAGGGGAAATGGGACGCTCTTCCCCCATGGGGGAAGAAGGCCAACTGCCCCCTGGGGAACGGTAAACCTTCCCCGGGGGCACACCTGCAGCCTCCTCTGGCTTCTCTGACCCACAGGGGCAGGCCGGGCGCCCGAAGACGCCCTAGTTGGAGGGGCGGGGTCACCGTCAGGGAGGGCAAGCCCTGCAAGCCTCGGACTGTCTGCGTCGGCGGCTCCCTCCAAAACTGCAGGCAGACAGGTCTGTGCGGAAAGCCCCTGGCAACCCAGCATCACTCAAAGGGGAAGAGTCCTCAGCTGGCCAGGCAGCGCTGAGGAGCCTCAGGCCCCGCCCCCGGCCGGAGCCTGACCCCGCCCGCCGGACTCTGCCTGTGCAAAGGTGCACTTCACAGAGCCGCCGCTAGGGGCCGGAGGCGAGGGGCGTGGATTCGGGGAACCTCAGCCCCAAGAGGGTAGGTGGGACCTCTGCAACACGGAGGTACAGAGTCCAAGAACCCCTGCCTGGTGAATGGTCCGCAAGCCCGTTTTGGCCATGGGGCCCTCTTCTCCTCGGGAGTCACCTGCACCCTCCTCCGCACTCACACCCCGAGGGGCTGACAGTGCGCCGAGGACGCCATAGACGGAGGGGCGGGGTCACCGTCAGGGAGGGTACCCCCCGTATGCCTCGGACTGGCTGCGACCGCGGCCTGCTCCAAAGCTGCCGGCAGACAGGTCGGCGGGGAAAGGCCCGGGCAAGCCGGCAGCACTCAAAGGGGAAGAGTCCTCACCTGGCCAGTCAGCGCTGAGGAGCCTCAGGCCCCGCCCCCGGCCGGAGCCTGACCCCGCCCGCCGGACTCTGCCTGAGCACATGTGCAATTAATAGAGCCGCCGGGGGGGGGGGCGGAGAGGGTGATGGGGACTCTCAGTCCCAAGGGGGCAGGGTGAACCCTACCCCAAGGGGAAAGGGGACGCTCTTCCCCCATGGGGGAAGAAGGCCAACTTCCCCCTGGGGAACGGTAAACCTTCCCCGGGGGCACACCTGCAGCCTCCTCTGGCTCTCACACACCCAGGGGCAGGACGGGCGCCCGAAGATGCCCTAGTCGGAGGGGCGGGGTCACCGTCAGGGAGGCCAAGCCATGCAAGCCTCGGACTGTCTGCGTCGGCGGCTCCCTCCAAAACTGCAGGCAGATAGGTCGGTGCGGAAAGCCCCTGGCAACCCAGCAGCACTCAAAGGGGAAGAGTCCTCAGCTGGCCAGGCAGCGCTGAAGAGCCTCAGGCCCCGCCCCCGTCCGGAGACTGACCCGCCTGCCGGACTCTGCCTGTGTAAAGGTGCACTTCACAGAGCCGCCGCTAGGGGGCGCAAGCGAGGGTCGTGGATTCGGGGAACCTCAGCCCCAAGAGGGTAGGTGGGACCTCTGCAACACGGAGGTACAGAGTCCAAGAACCCCTGCATGGTGAATGGACCGCAAGCCCGTTTTGGCCATGGGGCCCTCTTCTCCTCGGGAGTCACCTGCACCCTCCTCCGCACTCACACCCCGAGGGGCTGACAGTGCGCCGAGGACGCCATAGACGGAGGGGCGGGGTCACCGTCAGGGAGGGTACCCCCCGTATGCCTCGGAGTGGCTGCGACCCCGGCCTCCTCCAAAGCTGCCGGCAGACAGGTCGGCGGGGAAAGGCCCGGGCAAGCCGGCAGCACTCAAAGGGGAAGAGTCCTCACCTGGCCATGCAGCGCTGAGGAGCCTCAGTCCCCGACCCCGGCCGGAGCCTGACCCCGCCCGCCGGACTCTGCCTGAGCACATGTGCAGTTCATACAGCAGCCGGGGTGGGGTCCGGATAGGGTGATGGGGACTCTCAGTCCCAAGGGGGCAGGGTGAAACCTACCCCAAGGGGAAAGGGGACGCTCGTCGCCCTTGGGAGAAGAAGGCCAACTTCCCCCTTGGGGAAAGGTAAACCTTCCCCGGGGGCACACCCGCAGCCTCCTCTGGCTTCTCAGACCCACAGGGGCAGGCCGGGCGCCCGAAGACGCCCTAGTCGGAGGGGCGGGGTCACCGTCAGGGAGGGCAAGCCCTGCAAGCCTCGGACTGTCTGCGTCGGCGGCCCCCTCCAAAACTGCAGGCAGACAGGTCTGTGCGGAAAGCCCCTGGCAACCCAGCAGCACTCAAAGGGGAAGAGTCCTCAGCTGGCCAGGCAGCGCTGAGGAGCCTCAGGCCCCGCCCCCGGCCGGAGCCTGACCCCGCCCGCTGGACTCTGCCTGTGCAAAGGTGCACTTCACAGAGCCGCCGCTAGGGGGCGCAGGCGAGGGGCGTGGATTCGGGGAACCTCAGCCCCAAGAGGGTAGGTGGGACCTCTGCAACACGGAGGTACAGAGTCCAAGAACCCCTGCCTGGTGAATGGACCGCAAGCCCGTTTTGGCCATGGGGCCCTCTTCTCCTCGGGAGTCACCTGCACCCTCCTCCGCACTCACACCCCGAGGGGCTGACAGTGCGCCGAGGACGCCATAGACGGAGGGGCGGGGTCACCGTCAGGGAGGGTACCCCCCGTATGCCTCGGAGTGGCTGCGACCCCGGCCTCCTCCAAAGCTGCAGGTAGACAGGTCGGCGGGGAAAGGCCCGGGGAAGCCGGCAGCACTCAAAGGGGAAGAGTCCTCACCTGGCCATGCAGCGCTGAGGAGCCTCAGTCCCCGACCCCGGCCGGAGCCTGACCCCGCCCGCCGGACTCTGCCTGAGCACATGTGCAGTTCATACAGCCGCCGGAGGGGGGGGGGAGCCGGAGAGGGTGATGGGGACTCTCAGTCCCAAGGGGGCAGGGTGAAACCTACCCCAAGGGGAAAGGGGACGCTCTTCGCCCTTGGGGGAAGAAGGCCAACTTCCCCCTTGGGGAAAGGTAAACCTTCCCCGGGGGCACACCTGCAGCCTCCTCTAGCTTCTCAGACCCACAGGGGCAGGCCGGGCGCCCGAAGACGCCCTAGTCGGAGGGGCGGGGTCACCGTCAGGGAGGGCAAGCCCTGCAAGCCTCGGACTGTCTGCGTCGGCGGCCCCCTCCAAAACTGCAGGCAGACAGGTCGGTGCGGAAAGCCCCTGGCAACCCAGCAGCACTCAAAGGGGAAGAGTCCTCAGCTGGCCAGGCAGCGCTGAGGAGCCTCAGGCCCCGCCCCCGGCCGGAGCCTGACCCCGCCCGCCGGACTCTGCCTGTGCAAAGGTGCACTTCACAGAGCCGCCGCTAGGGGGCGCAGGCGAGGGGCGTGGATTCGGGGAACCTCAGCCCCAAGAGGGTAGGTGGGACCTCTGCAACACGGAGGTACAGAGTCCAAGCCCCCCTGCATGGTGAATGGAACGCAAGCCCGTTTTGGCCGTGGGGCCCTCTTATCCTCGGGAGTCACCTGCACCCTCCTCCGCACTCACACCCCGAGGGGCTGACAGTGCGCCGAGGACGCCATAGACGGAGGGGCGGGGTCACCGTCAGGGAGGGTAACCCCCGTATGCCTCGGACTGGCTGCGATCGCGGCCTGCTCCAAAGCTGCCGGTAGACAGGTCGGCGGGGAAAGGCCCGGGCAAGCCGGCAGCACTCAAAGGGGAAGAGTCCTCACCTGGCCAGTCAGCGCTGAGGAGCCTCAGGCCCCGCCCCCGGCCGGAGCCTGACCCCGCCCGCCGGACTCTGCCTGAGCACATGTGCAGTTCATAGAGCCGCAGGGGGGGGGGCCGGAGAGGGTGATGGGGACTCTCAGTCCCAAGGGGGCAGGGTGAACCCTACCCCAAGGGGAAATGGGACGCTCTTCCCCCATGGGGGAAGAAGGCCAACTGCCCCCTGGGGAACGGTAAACCTTCCCCGGGGGCACACCTGCAGCCTCCTCTGGCTTCTCTGACCCACAGGGGCAGGCCGGGCGCCCGAAGACGCCCTAGTTGGAGGGGCGGGGTCACCGTCAGGGAGGGCAAGCCCTGCAAGCCTCGGACTGTCTGCGTCGGCGGCTCCCTCCAAAACTGCAGGCAGACAGGTCTGTGCGGAAAGCCCCTGGCAACCCAGCATCACTCAAAGGGGAAGAGTCCTCAGCTGGCCAGGCAGCGCTGAGGAGCCTCAGGCCCCGCCCCCGGCCGGAGCCTGACCCCGCCCGCCGGACTCTGCCTGTGCAAAGGTGCACTTCACAGAGCCGCCGCTAGGGGGCGGAGGCGAGGGGCGTGGATTCGGGGAACCTCAGCCCCAAGAGGGTAGGTGGGACCTCTGCAACACGGAGGTACAGAGTCCAAGAACCCCTGCCTGGTGAATGGTCCGCAAGCCCGTTTTGGCCATGGGGCCCTCTTCTCCTCGGGAGTCACCTGCACCCTCCTCCGCACTCACACCCCGAGGGGCTGACAGTGCGCCGAGGACGCCATAGACGGAGGGGCGGGGTCACCGTCAGGGAGGGTACCCCCCGTATGCCTCGGACTGGCTGCGACCGCGGCCTGCTCCAAAGCTGCCGGCAGACAGGTCGGCGGGGAAAGGCCCGGGCAAGCCGGCAGCACTCAAAGGGGAAGAGTCCTCACCTGGCCATGCAGCGCTGAGGAGCCTCAGTCCCCGACCCCGGCCGGAGCCTGACCCCGCCCGCCGGACTCTGCCTGAGCACATGTGCAGTTCATACAGCAGCCGGGGGGGGGTCCGGAGAGGGTGATGGGGACTCTCAGTCCCAAGGGGGCAGGGTGAAACCTACCCCAAGGGGAAAGGGGACGCTCGTCGCCCTTGGGGGAAGAAGGCCAACTTCCCCCTTGGGGAAAGGTAAACCTTCCCCGGGGGCACACCCGCAGCCTCCTCTGGCTTCTCAGACCCACAGGGGCAGGCCGGGCGCCCGAAGACGCCCTAGTCGGAGGGGCGGGGTCACCGTCAGGGAGGGCAAGCCCTGCAAGCCTCGGACTGTCTGCGTCGGCGGCCCCCTCCAAAACTGCAGGCAGACAGGTCTGTGCGGAAAGCCCCTGGCAACCCAGCAGCACTCAAAGGGGAAGAGTCCTCAGCTGGCCAGGCAGCGCTGAGGAGCCTCAGGCCCCGCCCCCGGCCGGAGCCTGACCCCGCCCGCTGGACTCTGCCTGTGCAAAGGTGCACTTCACAGAGCCGCCGCTAGGGGGCGCAGGCGTGGGGCGTGGATTCGGGGAACCTCAGCCCCAAGAGGGTAGGTGGGACCTCTGCAACACGGAGGTACAGAGTCCAAGAACCCCTGCCTGGTGAATGGACCGCAAGCCCGTTTTGGCCATGGGGCCCTCTTCTCCTCGGGAGTCACCTGCACCCTCCTCCGCACTCACACCCCGAGGGTCTGACAGTGCGCCGAGGACGCCATAGACGGAGGGGCGGGGTCACCGTCAGGGAGGGTACCCCCCGTATGCCTCGGAGTGGCTGCGACCCCGGCCTCCTCCAAAGCTGCAGGTAGACAGGTCGGCGGGGAAAGGCCCGGGGAAGCCGGCAGCACTCAAAGGGGAAGAGTCCTCACCTGGCCATGCAGCGCTGAGGAGCCTCAGTCCCCGACCCCGGCCGGAGCCTGACCCCGCCCGCCGGACTCTGCCTGAGCACATGTGCAGTTCATACAGCCGCCGGAGGGGGGGGGGAGCCGGAGAGGGTGATGGGGACTCTCAGTCCCAAGGGGGCAGGGTGAAACCTACCCCAAGGGGAAAGGGGACGCTCTTCGCCCTTGGGGGAAGAAGGCCAACTTCCCCCTTGGGGAAAGGTAAACCTTCCCCGGGGGCACACCTGCAGCCTCCTCTAGCTTCTCAGACCCACAGGGGCAGGCCGGGCGCCCGAAGACGCCCTAGTCGGAGGGGCGGGGTCACCGTCAGGGAGGGCAAGCCCTGCAAGCCTCGGACTGTCTGCGTCGGCGGCCCCCTCCAAAACTGCAGGCAGACAGGTCGGTGCGGAAAGCCCCTGGCAACCCAGCAGCACTCAAAGGGGAAGAGTCCTCAGCTGGCCAGGCAGTGCTGAGGAGCCTCAGGCCCCGCCCCCGGCCGGAGCCTGACCCCGCCCGCCGGACTCTGCCTGTGCAAAGGTGCACTTCACAGAGCCGCCGCTAGGGGGCGCAGGCGAGGGGCGTGGATTCGGGGAACCTCAGCCCCAAGAGGGTAGGTGGGACCTCTGCAACACGGAGGTACAGAGTCCAAGCCCCCCTGCATGGTGAATGGAACGCAAGCCCGTTTTGGCCATGGGGCCCTCTTCTCCTCGGGAGTCACCTGCACCCTCCTCCGCACTCACACCCCGAGGGGCTGACAGTGCGCCGAGGACGCCATAGACGGAGGGGCGGGGTCACCGTCAGGGAGGGTACCCCCCGTATGCCTTGGACTGGCTGCGACCGCGGCCTGCTCCAAAGCTGCCGGCAGACAGGTCGGCGGGGAAAGGCCCGGGCAAGCCCGCAGCACTCAAAGGGGAAGAGTCCTCACCTGGCCATGCAGCGCTGAGGAGCCTCAGGCCCCGCCCCCGGCCGGAGCCTGACCCCGCCCGCCGGACTCTGCCTGAGCACATGTGCAATTAATAGAGCCGCCGGGGGGGGGGCGGAGAGGGTGATGGGGTCTCTCAGTCCCAAGGGGGCAGGGTGAACCCTACCCCAAGGGGAAAGGGGACGCTCTTCCCCCATGGGGGAAGAAGGCCAACTTCCCCCTGGGGAACGGTAAACCTTCCCCGGGGGCACACCTGCAGCCTCCTCTGGCTCTCACACACCCAGGGGCAGGACGGGCGCCCGAAGATGCCCTAGTCGGAGGGGCGGGGTCACCGTCAGGGAGGGCAAGCCATGCAAGCCTCGGACTGTCTGCGTCGGCGGCTCCCTCCAAAACTGCAGGCAGATAGGTCGGTGCGGAAAGCCCCTGGCAACCCAGCAGCACTCAAAGGGGAAGAGTCCTCAGCTGGCCAGGCAGCGCTGAAGAGCCTCAGGCCCCGCCCCCGTCCGGAGACTGACCCGCCTGCCGGACTCTGCCTGTGTAAAGGTGCACTTCACAGAGCCGCCGCTAGGGGGCGCAAGCGAGGGGCGTGGATTCGGGGAACCTCAGCCCCAAGAGGGTAGGTGGGACCTCTGCAACACGGAGGTACAGAGTCCAAGAACCCCTGCATGGTGAATGGACCGCAAGCCCGTTTTGGCCATGGGGCCCTCTTCTCCTCGGGAGTCACCTGCACCCTCCTCCGCACTCACACCCCGAGGGGCTGACAGTGCGCCGAGGACGCCATAGACGGAGGGGCGGGGTCACCGTCAGGGAGGGTAACCCCCGTATGCCTCGGACTGGCTGCGATCGCGGCCTGCTCCAAAGCTGCCGGTAGACAGGTCGGCGGGGAAAGGCCCGGGCAAGCCGGCAGCACTCAAAGGGGAAGAGTCCTCACCTGGCCATGCAGCGCTGAGGAGCCTCAGGCCCCGCCCCCGGCCGGAGCCTGACCCCGCCCGCCGGACTCTGCCTGAGCACATGTGCAGTTCATAGAGCCGCAGGGGGGGGGGCCGGAGAGGGTGATGGGGACTCTCAGTCCCAAGGGGGCAGGGTGAACCCTACCCCAAGGGGAAAGGGGACGCTCTTCCCCCATGGGGGAAGAAGGCCAACTGCCCCCTGGGGAACGGTAAACCTTCCCCGGGGGCACACCTGCAGCCTCCTCTGGCTTCTCTGACCCACAGGGGCAGGCCGGGCGCCCGAAGACGCCCTAGTTGGAGGGGCGGGGTCACCGTCAGGGAGGGCAAGCCCTGCAAGCCTCGGACTGTCTGCGTCGGCGGCCCCCTCCAAAACTGCAGGCAGACAGGTCGGTGCGGAAAGCCCCTGGCAACCCAGCAGCACTCAAAGGGGAAGAGTCCTCAGCTGGCCAGGCAGCGCTGAGGAGCCTCAGTCCCGACCCGGCCGGAGCCTGACCCCACCCGCCGGACTCTGCCTGTGCAAAGGTGTACTTCACAGAGCCGCCGCTAGTAGGCGCAGGCGAGGGGCGTGGATTCGGGGACCCTCAGCCCCAAGAGGGTAGGTGGGACCTCTGCAACACGGAGGTACAGATTCCAAGCCCCCCTGCATGGTGAATGGACCGCAAGCCCGTTTTGGCCATGGGGCCCTCTTCTCCTCGGGAGTCACCTGCACCCTCCTCCGCACTCACACCCCGAGGGGCTGACAGTGCGCCGAGGACGCCATAGACGGAGGGGCGGGGTCACCGTCAGGGAGGGTACCCCCCGTATGCCTCGGAGTGGCTGTGACCCCGGCCTCCTCCAAATCTGCCAGCAGACAGGTCGGCGGGGAAAGGCCTGGGCAAGCCGGCAGCACTCAAAGGGGAAGAATCCTCACCTGGCCATGCAGCGCTGAGGAGCCTCAGGCCCCGCCCCCGGCCGGAGCCTGACCCCGCCCGCCGGACTCTGCCTGAGCACATGTGCAGTTCATACAGCAGCCGGGGGGGGGGTCCGGAGAGGGTGATGGGGACTCTCAGTCCCAAGGGGGCAGGGTGAAACCTACCCCAAGGGGAAAGGGGACGCTCGTCGCCCTTGGGGGAAGAAGGCCAACTTCCCCCTTGGGGAAAGGTAAACCTTCCCCGGGGGCACACCCGCAGCCTCCTCTGGCTTCTCAGACCCACAGGGGCAGGCCGGGCGCCCGAAGACGCCCTAGTCGGAGGGGCGGGGTCACCGTCAGGGAGGGCAAGCCCTGCAAGCCTCGGACTGTCTGCCTCGGCGGCCCCCTCCAAAACTACAGGCAGACAGGTCAGTGCGGAAAGCCCCTGGCAACCCAGCAGCACTCAAAGGGGAAGAGTCCTCAGCTGGCCAGGCAGCGCTGAGGAGCCTCAGGCCCCGCCCCCGGCCGGAGCCTGACCCCGCCCGCCGGACTCTGCCTGTGCAAAGGTGCACTTCACAGAGCCGCCGCTAGGGGGCGCAGGCGAGGGGCGTGGATTCGGGGAACCTCAGCCCCAAGAGGGTAGGTGGGACCTCTGCAACACGGAGGTACAGAGTCCAAGAACCCCTGCCTGGTGAATGGACCGCAAGCCCGTTTTGGCCATGGGGCCCTCTTCTCCTCGGGAGTCACCTGCACCCTCCTCCGCACTCACACCCCGAGGGTCTGACAGTGCGCCGAGGACGCCATAGACGGAGGGGCGGGGTCACCGTCAGGGAGGGTACCCCCCGTATGCCTCGGAGTGGCTGCGACCCCGGCCTCCTCCAAAGCTGCAGGTAGACAGGTCGGCGGGGAAAGGCCCGGGGAAGCCGGCAGCACTCAAAGGGGAAGAGTCCTCACCTGGCCATGCAGCGCTGAGGAGCCTCAGTCCCCGACCCCGGCCGGAGCCTGACCCCGCCCGCCGGACTCTGCCTGAGCACATGTGCAGTTCATACAGCCGCCGGGGGGGGGGGGGGGCCCGGAGAGGGTGATGGGGACTCTCAGTCCCAAGGGGGCAGGGTGAAACCTACCCCAAGGGGAAAGGGGACGCTCTTCGCCCTTGGGGGAAGAAGGCCAACTTCCCCCTTGAGGAAAGGTAAACGTTCCCCGGGGGCACACCTGCAGCCTCCTCTAGCTTCTCAGACCCACAGGGGCAGGCCGGGCGCCCGAAGACGCCCTAGTCGGAGGGGCGGGGTCACCGTCAGGGAGGTCAAGCCCTGCAAGCCTCGGACTGTCTGCGTCGGCGGCCCCCTCCAAAACTGCAGGCAGACAGGTCGGTGCGGAAAGCCCCTGGCAACCCAGCAGCACTCAAAGGGGAAGAGTCCTCAGCTGGCCAGGCAGCGCTGAGGAGCCTCAGGCCCCACCCCCGGCCGGAGCCTGACCCCGCCCGCCGGACTCTGCCTGTGCAAAGGTGCACTTCACAGAGCCGCCGCTAGGGGGCGCAGGCGAGGGGCGTGGATTCGGGGAACCTCAGCCCCAAGAGGGTAGGTGGGACCTCTGCAACACGGAGGTACAGAGTCCAAGCCCCCCTGCAGGGTGAATGGAACGCAAGCCCGTTTTGGCCATGGGGCCCTCTTCTCCTCGGGAGTCACCTGCACCCTCCTCCGCACTCACACCCCGAGGGGCTGACAGTGCGCCGAGGACGCCATAGACGGAGGGGCGGGGTCACCGTCAGGGAGGGTACCCCCCGTATGCCTCGGACTGGCTGCGACCGCGGCCTGCTCCAAAGCTGCCGGTAGACAGGTCGGCGGGGAAAGGCCCGGGCAAGCCGGCAGCACTCAAAGGGGAAGAGTCCTCACCTGGCCATGCAGCGCTGAGGAGCCTCAGGCCCCGCCCCCGGCCGGAGCCTGACCCCGCCCGCCGGACTCTGCCTGAGCACATGTGCAGTTCATACAGCAGCCGGGGGGGGGTCCGGAGAGGGTGATGGGGACTCTCAGTCCCAAGGGGGCAGGGTGAAACCTACCCCAAGGGGAAAGGGGACGCTCGTCGCCCTTGGGGGAAGAAGGCCAACTTCCCCCTTGGGGAAAGGTAAACCTTCCCCGGGGGCACACCCGCAGCCTCCTCTGGCTTCTCAGACCCACAGGGGCAGGCCGGGCGCCCGAAGACGCCCTAGTCGGAGGGGCGGGGTCACCGTCAGGGAGGGCAAGCCCTGCAAGCCTCGGACTGTCTGCGTCGGCGGCCCCCTCCAAAACTGCAGGCAGACAGGTCTGTGCGGAAAGCCCCTGGCAACCCAGCAGCACTCAAAGGGGAAGAGTCCTCAGCTGGCCAGGCAGCGCTGAGGAGCCTCAGGCCCCGCCCCCGGCCGGAGCCTGACCCCGCCCGCCGGACTCTGCCTGTGTAAATGTGCACTTCACAGAGCCGCCGCTAGGGGGCGCAGGCGAGGGGCGTGGATTCGGGGAACCTCAGCCCCAAGAGGGTAGGTGGGTCCTCTGCAACACGGAGGTACAGAATCCAAGCCCCCCTGCATGGTGAATGGACCGCAAGCCCGTTTTGGCCATGGGGCCCTCTTCTCCTCGGGAGTCACCTGCACCCTCCTCCGCACTCACACCCCGAGGGGCTGACAGTGCGCCGAGGACGCCATAGACGGAGGGGCGGGGTCACCGTCAGGGAGGGTAACCCCCGTATGCCTCGGACTGGCTGCGATCGCGGCCTGCTCCAAAGCTGCCGGTAGACAGGTCGGCGGGGAAAGGCCCGGGCAAGCCGGCAGCACTCAAAGGGGAAGAGTCCTCACCTGGCCAGTCAGCGCTGAGGAGCCTCAGGCCCCGCCCCCGGCCGGAGCCTGACCCCGCCCGCCGGACTCTGCCTGAGCACATGTGCAGTTCATAGAGCCGCAGGGGGGGGGCCGGAGAGGGTGATGGGGACTCTCAGTCCCAAGGGGGCAGGGTGAACCCTACCCCAAGGGGAAATGGGACGCTCTTCCCCCATGGGGGAAGAAGGCCAACTGCCCCCTGGGGAACGGTAAACCTTCCGCGGGGGCACACCTGCAGCCTCCTCTGGCTTCTCTGACCCACAGGGGCAGGCCGGGCGCCCGAAGACGCCCTAGTTGGAGGGGCGGGGTCACCGTCAGGGAGGGCAAGCCCTGCAAGCCTCGGACTGTCTGCGTCGGCGGCTCCCTCCAAAACTGCAGGCAGACAGGTCTGTGCGGAAAGCCCCTGGCAACCCAGCATCACTCAAAGGGGAAGAGTCCTCAGCTGGCCAGGCAGCGCTGAGGAGCCTCAGGCCCCGCCCCCGGCCGGAGCCTGACCCCGCCCGCCGGACTCTGCCTGTGCAAAGGTGCACTTCACAGAGCCGCCGCTAGGGGGCGCAGGCGAGGGGCGTGGATTCGGGGAACCTCAGCCCCAAGAGGGTAGGTGGGACCTCTGCAACACGGAGGTACAGAGTCCAAGAACCCCTGCCTGGTGAATGGTCCGCAAGCCCGTTTTGGCCATGGGGCCCTCTTCTCCTCGGGAGTCACCTGCACCCTCCTCCGCACTCACACCCCGAGGGGCTGACAGTGCGCCGAGGACGCCATAGACGGAGGGGCGGGGTCACCGTCAGGGAGGGTACCCCCCGTATGCCTCCGACTGGCTGCGACCGCGGCCTGCTCCAAAGCTGCCGGCAGACAGGTCGGCGGGGAAAGGCCCGGGCAAGCCGGCAGCACTCAAAGGGGAAGAGTCCTCACCTGGCCATGCAGCGCTGAGGAGCCTCAGGCCCCGCCCCCGGCCGGAGCCTGACCCCGCCCGCCGGACTCTGCCTGAGCACATGTGCAATTAATAGAGCCGCCGGGGGGGGGGCGGAGAGGGTGATGGGGACTCTCAGTCCCAAGGGGGCAGGGTGAACCCTACCCCAAGGGGAAAGGGGACGCTCTTCCCCCATGGGGGAAGAAGGCCAACTTCCCCCTGGGGAACGGTAAACCTTCCCCGGGGGCACACCTGCAGCCTCCTCTGGCTCTCACACACCCAGGGGCAGGACGGGCGCCCGAAGATGCCCTAGTCGGAGGGGCGGGGTCACCGTCAGGGAGGGCAAGCCATGCAAGCCTCGGACTGTCTGCGTCGGCGGCTCCCTCCAAAACTGCAGGCAGATAGGTCGGTGCGGAAAGCCCCTGGCAACCCAGCAGCACTCAAAGGGGAAGAGTCCTCAGCTGGCCAGGCAGCGCTGAAGAGCCTCAGGCCCCGCCCCCGTCCGGAGACTGACCCGCCTGCCGGACTCTGCCTGTGTAAAGGTGCACTTCACAGAGCCGCCGCTAGTGGGCGCAAGCGAGGGGCGTGGATTCGGGGAACCTCAGCCCCAAGAGGGTAGGTGGGACCTCTGCAACACGGAGGTACAGAGTCCAAGAACCCCTGCATGGTGAATGGACCGCAAGCCCGTTTTGGCCATGGGGCCCTCTTCTCCTCGGGAGTCACCTGCACCCTCCTCCGCACTCACACCCCGAGGGGCTGACAGTGCGCCGAGGACGCCATAGACGGAGGGGCGGGGTCACCGTCAGGGAGGGTAACCCCCGTATGCCTCGGAGTGGCTGCGACCCCGGCCTCCTCCAAAGCTGCCGGCAGACAGGTCGGCGGGGAAAGGCCCGGGCAAGCCGGCAGCACTCAAAGGGGAAGAGTCCTCACCTGGCCATGCAGCGCTGAGGAGCCTCAGGCCCCGACACCGGCCGGAGCCTGACCCCGCCCGCCGACTCTGCCTGAGCACATGTGCAGTTCATACAGCAGCCGGGGGGGGGTCCGGAGAGGGTGATGGGGACTCTCAGTCCCAAGGGGGCAGGGTGAAACCTACCCCAAGGGGAAAGGGGACGCTCGTCGCCCTTGGGGGAAGAAGGCCAACTTCCCCCTTGGGGAAAGGTAAACCTTCCCCGGGGGCACACCCGCAGCCTCCTCTGGCTTCTCAGACCCACAGGGGCAGGCCGGGCGCCCGAAGACGCCCTAGTCGGAGGGGCGGGGTCACCGTCAGGGAGGGCAAGCCCTGCAAGCCTCGGACTGTCTGCGTCGGCGGCCCCCTCCAAAACTGCAGGCAGACAGGTCTGTGCGGAAAGCCCCTGGCAACCCAGCAGCACTCAAAGGGGAAGAGTCCTCAGCTGGCCAGGCAGCGCTGAGGAGCCTCAGGCCCCGCCCCCGGCCGGAGCCTGACCCCGCCCGCTGGACTCTGCCTGTGCAAAGGTGCACTTCACAGAGCCGCCGCTAGGGGGCGCAGGCGAGGGGCGTGGATTCGGGGAACCTCAGCCCCAAGAGGGTAGGTGGGACCTCTGCAACACGGAGGTACAGAGTCCAAGAACCCCTGCCTGGTGAATGGACCGCAAGCCCGTTTTGGCCATGGGGCCCTCTTCTCCTCGGGAGTCACCTGCACCCTCCTCCGCACTCACACCCCGAGGGGCTGACAGTGCGCCGAGGACGCCATAGACGGAGGGGCGGGGTCACCGTCAGGGAGGGTACCCCCCGTATGCCTCGGAGTGGCTGCGACCCCGGCCTCCTCCAAAGCTGCAGGTAGACAGGTCGGCGGGGAAAGGCCCGGGGAAGCCGGCAGCACTCAAAGGGGAAGAGTCCTCACCTGGCCATGCAGCGCTGAGGAGCCTCAGTCCCCGACCCCGGCCGGAGCCTGACCCCGCCCGCCGGACTCTGCCTGAGCACATGTGCAGTTCATACAGCCGCCGGAGGGGGGGGGGAGCCGGAGAGGGTGATGGGGACTCTCAGTCCCAAGGGGGCAGGGTGAAACCTACCCCAAGGGGAAAGGGGACGCTCTTCGCCCTTGGGGGAAGAAGGCCAACTTCCCCCTTGGGGAAAGGTAAACCTTCCCCGGGGGCACACCTGCAGCCTCCTCTAGCTTCTCAGACCCACAGGGGCAGGCCGGGCGCCCGAAGACGCCCTAGTCGGAGGGGCGGGGTCACCGTCAGGGAGGGCAAGCCCTGCAAGCCTCGGACTGTCTGCGTCGGCGGCCCCCTCCAAAACTGCAGGCAGACAGGTCGGTGCGGAAAGCCCCTGGCAACCCAGCAGCACTCAAAGGGGAAGAGTCCTCAGCTGGCCAGGCAGCGCTGAGGAGCCTCAGGCCCCGCCCCCGGCCGGAGCCTGACCCCGCCCGCCGGACTCTGCCTGTGCAAAGGTGCACTTCACAGAGCCGCCGCTAGGGGGCGCAGGCGAGGGGCGTGGATTCGGGGAACCTCAGCCCCAAGAGGGTAGGTGGGACCTCTGCAACACGGAGGTACAGAGTCCAAGCCCCCCTGCATGGTGAATGGAACGCAAGCCCGTTTTGGCCGTGGGGCCCTCTTCTCCTCGGGAGTCACCTGCACCCTCCTCCGCACTCACACCCCGAGGGGCTGACAGTGCGCCGAGGACGCCATAGACGGAGGGGCGGGGTCACCGTCAGGGAGGGTAACCCCCGTATGCCTCGGACTGGCTGCGATCGCGGCCTGCTCCAAAGCTGCCGGTAGACAGGTCGGCGGGGAAAGGCCCGGGCAAGCCGGCAGCACTCAAAGGGGAAGAGTCCTCACCTGGCCAGTCAGCGCTGAGGAGCCTCAGGCCCCGCCCCCGGCCGGAGCCTGACCCCGCCCGCCGGACTCTGCCTGAGCACATGTGCAGTTCATAGAGCCGCAGGGGGGGGGGCCGGAGAGGGTGATGGGGACTCTCAGTCCCAAGGGGGCAGGGTGAACCCTACCCCAAGGGGAAATGGGACGCTCTTCCCCCATGGGGGAAGAAGGCCAACTGCCCCCTGGGGAACGGTAAACCTTCCCCGGGGGCACACCTGCAGCCTCCTCTGGCTTCTCTGACCCACAGGGGCAGGCCGGGCGCCCGAAGACGCCCTAGTTGGAGGGGCGGGGTCACCGTCAGGGAGGGCAAGCCCTGCAAGCCTCGGACTGTCTGCGTCGGCGGCTCCCTCCAAAACTGCAGGCAGACAGGTCTGTGCGGAAAGCCCCTGGCAACCCAGCATCACTCAAAGGGGAAGAGTCCTCAGCTGGCCAGGCAGCGCTGAGGAGCCTCAGGCCCCGCCCCCGGCCGGAGCCTGACCCCGCCCGCCGGACTCTGCCTGTGCAAAGGTGCACTTCACAGAGCCGCCGCTAGGGGGCGCAGGCGAGGGGCGTGGATTCGGGGAACCTCAGCCCCAAGAGGGTAGGTGGGACCTCTGCAACACGGAGGTACAGAGTCCAAGAACCCCTGCCTGGTGAATGGTCCGCAAGCCCGTTTTGGCCATGGGGCCCTCTTCTCCTCGGGAGTCACCTGCACCCTCCTCCGCACTCACACCCCGAGGGGCTGACAGTGCGCCGAGGACGCCATAGACGGAGGGGCGGGGTCACCGTCAGGGAGGGTACCCCCCGTATGCCTCGGACTGGCTGCGACCGCGGCCTGCTCCAAAGCTGCCGGCAGACAGGTCGGCGGGGAAAGGCCCGGGCAAGCCGGCAGCACTCAAAGGGGAAGAGTCCTCACCTGGCCATGCAGCGCTGAGGAGCCTCAGGCCCCGCCCCCGGCCGGAGCCTGACCCCGCCCGCCGGACTCTGCCTGAGCACATGTGCAATTAATAGAGCCGCCGGGGGGGGGGCGGAGAGGGTGATGGGGACTCTCAGTCCCAAGGGGGCAGGGTGAACCCTACCCCAAGGGGAAAGGGGACGCTCTTCCCCCATGGGGGAAGAAGGCCAACTTCCCCCTGGGGAACGGTAAACCTTCCCCGGGGGCACAACTGCAGCCTCCTCTGGCTCTCACACACCCAGGGGCAGGACGGGCGCCCGAAGATGCCCTAGTCGGAGGGGCGGGGTCACCGTCAGGGAGGGCAAGCCATGCAAGCCTCGGACTGTCTGCGTCGGCGGCTCCCTCCAAAACTGCAGGCAGATAGGTCGGTGCGGAAAGCCCCTGGCAACCCAGCAGCACTCAAAGGGGAAGAGTCCTCAGCTGGCCAGGCAGCGCTGAAGAGCCTCAGGCCCCGCCCCCGTCCGGAGACTGACCCGCCTGCCGGACTCTGCCTGTGTAAAGGTGCACTTCACAGAGCCGCCGCTAGGGGGCGCAAGCGAGGGGCGTGGATTCGGGGAACCTCAGCCCCAAGAGGGTAGGTGGGACCTCTGCAACACGGAGGTACAGAGTCCAAGAACCCCTGCATGGTGAATGGACCGCAAGCCCGTTTTGGCCATGGGGCCCTCTTCTCCTCGGGAGTCACCTGCACCCTCCTCCGCACTCACACCCCGAGGGGCTGACAGTGCGCCGAGGACGCCATAGACGGAGGGGCGGGGTCACCGTCAGGGAGGGTAACCCCCGTATGCCTCGGAGTGGCTGCGACCCCGGCCTCCTCCAAAGCTGCCGGCAGACAGGTCGGCGGGGAAAGGCCCGGGCAAGCCGGCAGCACTCAAAGGGGAAGAGTCCTCACCTGGCCATGCAGCGCTGAGGAGCCTCAGGCCCCGACACCGGCCGGAGCCTGACCCCGCCCGCCGACTCTGCCTGAGCACATGTGCAGTTCATACAGCAGCCGGGGGGGGGTCCGGAGAGGGTGATGGGGACTCTCAGTCCCAAGGGGGCAGGGTGAAACCTACCCCAAGGGGAAAGGGGACGCTCGTCGCCCTTGGGGGAAGAAGGCCAACTTCCCCCTTGGGGAAAGGTAAACCTTCCCCGGGGGCACACCCGCAGCCTCCTCTGGCTTCTCAGACCCACAGGGGCAGGCCGGGCGCCCGAAGACGCCCTAGTCGGAGGGGCGGGGTCACCGTCAGGGAGGGCAAGCCCTGCAAGCCTCGGACTGTCTGCGTCGGCGGCCCCCTCCAAAACTGCAGGCAGACAGGTCTGTGCGGAAAGCCCCTGGCAACCCAGCAGCACTCAAAGGGGAAGAGTCCTCAGCTGGCCAGGCAGCGCTGAGGAGCCTCAGGCCCCGCCCCCGGCCGGAGCCTGACCCCGCCCGCTGGACTCTGCCTGTGCAAAGGTGCACTTCACAGAGCCGCCGCTAGGGGGCGCAGGCGAGGGGCGTGGATTCGGGGAACCTCAGCCCCAAGAGGGTAGGTGGGACCTCTGCAACACGGAGGTACAGAGTCCAAGAACCCCTGCCTGGTGAATGGACCGCAAGCCCGTTTTGGCCATGGGGCCCTCTTCTCCTCGGGAGTCACCTGCACCCTCCTCCGCACTCACACCCCGAGGGGCTGACAGTGCGCCGAGGACGCCATAGACGGAGGGGCGGGGTCACCGTCAGGGAGGGTACCCCCCGTATGCCTCGGAGTGGCTGCGACCCCGGCCTCCTCCAAAGCTGCAGGTAGACAGGTCGGCGGGGAAAGGCCCGGGGAAGCCGGCAGCACTCAAAGGGGAAGAGTCCTCACCTGGCCATGCAGCGCTGAGGAGCCTCAGTCCCCGACCCCGGCCGGAGCCTGACCCCGCCCGCCGGACTCTGCCTGAGCACATGTGCAGTTCATACAGCCGCCGGAGGGGGGGGGGAGCCGGAGAGGGTGATGGGGACTCTCAGTCCCAAGGGGGCAGGGTGAAACCTACCCCAAGGGGAAAGGGGACGCTCTTCGCCCTTGGGGGAAGAAGGCCAACTTCCCCCTTGGGGAAAGGTAAACCTTCCCCGGGGGCACACCTGCAGCCTCCTCTAGCTTCTCAGACCCACAGGGGCAGGCCGGGCGCCCGAAGACGCCCTAGTCGGAGGGGCGGGGTCACCGTCAGGGAGGGCAAGCCCTGCAAGCCTCGGACTGTCTGCGTCGGCGGCCCCCTCCAAAACTGCAGGCAGACAGGTCGGTGCGGAAAGCCCCTGGCAACCCAGCAGCACTCAAAGGGGAAGAGTCCTCAGCTGGCCAGGCAGCGCTGAGGAGCCTCAGGCCCCGCCCCCGGCCGGAGCCTGACCCCGCCCGCCGGACTCTGCCTGTGCAAAGGTGCACTTCACAGAGCCGCCGCTAGGGGGCGCAGGCGAGGGGCGTGGATTCGGGGAACCTCAGCCCCAAGAGGGTAGGTGGGACCTCTGCAACACGGAGGTACAGAGTCCAAGCCCCCCTGCATGGTGAATGGAACGCAAGCCCGTTTTGGCCGTGGGGCCCTCTTCTCCTCGGGAGTCACCTGCACCCTCCTCCGCACTCACACCCCGAGGGGCTGACAGTGCGCCGAGGACGCCATAGACGGAGGGGCGGGGTCACCGTCAGGGAGGGTAACCCCCGTATGCCTCGGACTGGCTGCGATCGCGGCCTGCTCCAAAGCTGCCGGTAGACAGGTCGGCGGGGAAAGGCCCGGGCAAGCCGGCAGCACTCAAAGGGGAAGAGTCCTCACCTGGCCAGTCAGCGCTGAGGAGCCTCAGGCCCCGCCCCCGGCCGGAGCCTGACCCCGCCCGCCGGACTCTGCCTGAGCACATGTGCAGTTCATAGAGCCGCAGGGGGGGGGGCCGGAGAGGGTGATGGGGACTCTCAGTCCCAAGGGGGCAGGGTGAACCCTACCCCAAGGGGAAATGGGACGCTCTTCCCCCATGGGGGAAGAAGGCCAACTGCCCCCTGGGGAACGGTAAACCTTCCCCGGGGGCACACCTGCAGCCTCCTCTGGCTTCTCTGACCCACAGGGGCAGGCCGGGCGCCCGAAGACGCCCTAGTTGGAGGGGCGGGGTCACCGTCAGGGAGGGCAAGCCCTGCAAGCCTCGGACTGTCTGCGTCGGCGGCTCCCTCCAAAACTGCAGGCAGACAGGTCTGTGCGGAAAGCCCCTGGCAACCCAGCATCACTCAAAGGGGAAGAGTCCTCAGCTGGCCAGGCAGCGCTGAGGAGCCTCAGGCCCCGCCCCCGGCCGGAGCCTGACCCCGCCCGCCGGACTCTGCCTGTGCAAAGGTGCACTTCACAGAGCCGCCGCTAGGGGCCGGAGGCGAGGGGCGTGGATTCGGGGAACCTCAGCCCCAAGAGGGTAGGTGGGACCTCTGCAACACGGAGGTACAGAGTCCAAGAACCCCTGCCTGGTGAATGGTCCGCAAGCCCGTTTTGGCCATGGGGCCCTCTTCTCCTCGGGAGTCACCTGCACCCTCCTCCGCACTCACACCCCGAGGGGCTGACAGTGCGCCGAGGACGCCATAGACGGAGGGGCGGGGTCACCGTCAGGGAGGGTACCCCCCGTATGCCTCGGACTGGCTGCGACCGCGGCCTGCTCCAAAGCTGCCGGCAGACAGGTCGGCGGGGAAAGGCCCGGGCAAGCCGGCAGCACTCAAAGGGGAAGAGTCCTCACCTGGCCAGTCAGCGCTGAGGAGCCTCAGGCCCCGCCCCCGGCCGGAGCCTGACCCCGCCCGCCGGACTCTGCCTGAGCACATGTGCAATTAATAGAGCCGCCGGGGGGGGGGGGCGGAGAGGGTGATGGGGACTCTCAGTCCCAAGGGGGCAGGGTGAACCCTACCCCAAGGGGAAAGGGGACGCTCTTCCCCCATGGGGGAAGAAGGCCAACTTCCCCCTGGGGAACGGTAAACCTTCCCCGGGGGCACACCTGCAGCCTCCTCTGGCTCTCACACACCCAGGGGCAGGACGGGCGCCCGAAGATGCCCTAGTCGGAGGGGCGGGGTCACCGTCAGGGAGGGCAAGCCATGCAAGCCTCGGACTGTCTGCGTCGGCGGCTCCCTCCAAAACTGCAGGCAGATAGGTCGGTGCGGAAAGCCCCTGGCAACCCAGCAGCACTCAAAGGGGAAGAGTCCTCAGCTGGCCAGGCAGCGCTGAAGAGCCTCAGGCCCCGCCCCCGTCCGGAGACTGACCCGCCTGCAGGACTCTGCCTGTGTAAAGGTGCACTTCACAGAGCCGCCGCTAGGGGGCGCAAGCGAGGGTCGTGGATTCGGGGAACCTCAGCCCCAAGAGGGTAGGTGGGACCTCTGCAACACGGAGGTACAGAGTCCAAGAACCCCTGCATGGTGAATGGACCGCAAGCCCGTTTTGGCCATGGGGCCCTCTTCTCCTCGGGAGTCACCTGCACCCTCCTCCGCACTCACACCCCGAGGGGCTGACAGTGCGCCGAGGACGCCATAGACGGAGGGGCGGGGTCACCGTCAGGGAGGGTACCCCCCGTATGCCTCGGAGTGGCTGCGACCCCGGCCTCCTCCAAAGCTGCCGGCAGACAGGTCGGCGGGGAAAGGCCCGGGCAAGCCGGCAGCACTCAAAGGGGAAGAGTCCTCACCTGGCCATGCAGCGCTGAGGAGCCTCAGTCCCCGACCCCGGCCGGAGCCTGACCCCGCCCGCCGGACTCTGCCTGAGCACATGTGCAGTTCATACAGCAGCCGGGGTGGGGTCCGGAGAGGGTGATGGGGACTCTCAGTCCCAAGGGGGCAGGGTGAAACCTACCCCAAGGGGAAAGGGGACGCTCGTCGCCCTTGGGAGAAGAAGGCCAACTTCCCCCTTGGGGAAAGGTAAACCTTCCCCGGGGGCACACCCGCAGCCTCCTCTGGCTTCTCAGACCCACAGGGGCAGGCCGGGCGCCCGAAGACGCCCTAGTCGGAGGGGCGGGGTCACCGTCAGGGAGGGCAAGCCCTGCAAGCCTCGGACTGTCTGCGTCGGCGGCCCCCTCCAAAACTGCAGGCAGACAGGTCTGTGCGGAAAGCCCCTGGCAACCCAGCAGCACTCAAAGGGGAAGAGTCCTCAGCTGGCCAGGCAGCGCTGAGGAGCCTCAGGCCCCGCCCCCGGCCGGAGCCTGACCCCGCCCGCTGGACTCTGCCTGTGCAAAGGTGCACTTCACAGAGCCGCCGCTAGGGGGCGCAGGCGAGGGGCGTGGATTCGGGGAACCTCAGCCCCAAGAGGGTAGGTGGGACCTCTGCAACACGGAGGTACAGAGTCCAAGAACCCCTGCCTGGTGAATGGACCGCAAGCCCGTTTTGGCCATGGGGCCCTCTTCTCCTCGGGAGTCACCTGCACCCTCCTCCGCACTCACACCCCGAGGGGCTGACAGTGCGCCGAGGACGCCATAGACGGAGGGGCGGGGTCACCGTCAGGGAGGGTACCCCCCGTATGCCTCGGAGTGGCTGCGACCCCGGCCTCCTCCAAAGCTGCAGGTAGACAGGTCGGCGGGGAAAGGCCCGGGGAAGCCGGCAGCACTCAAAGGGGAAGAGTCCTCACCTGGCCATGCAGCGCTGAGGAGCCTCAGTCCCCGACCCCGGCCGGAGCCTGACCCCGCCCGCCGGACTCTGCCTGAGCACATGTGCAGTTCATACAGCCGCCGGAGGGGGGGGGGAGCCGGAGAGGGTGATGGGGACTCTCAGTCCCAAGGGGGCAGGGTGAAACCTACCCCAAGGGGAAAGGGGACGCTCTTCGCCCTTGGGGGAAGAAGGCCAACTTCCCCCTTGGGGAAAGGTAAACCTTCCCCGGGGGCACACCTGCAGCCTCCTCTAGCTTCTCAGACCCACAGGGGCAGGCCGGGCGCCCGAAGACGCCCTAGTCGGAGGGGCGGGGTCACCGTCAGGGAGGGCAAGCCCTGCAAGCCTCGGACTGTCTGCGTCGGCGGCCCCCTCCAAAACTGCAGGCAGACAGGTCGGTGCGGAAAGCCCCTGGCAACCCAGCAGCACTCAAAGGGGAAGAGTCCTCAGCTGGCCAGGCAGCGCTGAGGAGCCTCAGGCCCCGCCCCCGGCCGGAGCCTGACCCCGCCCGCCGGACTCTGCCTGTGCAAAGGTGCACTTCACAGAGCCGCCGCTAGGGGGCGCAGGCGAGGGGCGTGGATTCGGGGAACCTCAGCCCCAAGAGGGTAGGTGGGACCTCTGCAACACGGAGGTACAGAGTCCAAGCCCCCCTGCATGGTGAATGGAACGCAAGCCCGTTTTGGCCGTGGGGCCCTCTTATCCTCGGGAGTCACCTGCACCCTCCTCCGCACTCACACCCCGAGGGGCTGACAGTGCGCCGAGGACGCCATAGACGGAGGGGCGGGGTCACCGTCAGGGAGGGTAACCCCCGTATGCCTCGGACTGGCTGCGATCGCGGCCTGCTCCAAAGCTGCCGGTAGACAGGTCGGCGGGGAAAGGCCCGGGCAAGCCGGCAGCACTCAAAGGGGAAGAGTCCTCACCTGGCCAGTCAGCGCTGAGGAGCCTCAGGCCCCGCCCCCGGCCGGAGCCTGACCCCGCCCGCCGGACTCTGCCTGAGCACATGTGCAGTTCATAGAGCCGCAGGGGGGGGGGCCGGAGAGGGTGATGGGGACTCTCAGTCCCAAGGGGGCAGGGTGAACCCTACCCCAAGGGGAAATGGGACGCTCTTCCCCCATGGGGGAAGAAGGCCAACTGCCCCTGGGGAACGGTAAACCTTCCCCGGGGGCACACCTGCAGCCTCCTCTGGCTTCTCTGACCCACAGGGGCAGGCCGGGCGCCCGAAGACGCCCTAGTTGGAGGGGCGGGGTCACCGTCAGGGAGGGCAAGCCCTGCAAGCCTCGGACTGTCTGCGTCGGCGGCTCCCTCCAAAACTGCAGGCAGACAGGTCTGTGCGGAAAGCCCCTGGCAACCCAGCATCACTCAAAGGGGAAGAGTCCTCAGCTGGCCAGGCAGCGCTGAGGAGCCTCAGGCCCCGCCCCCGGCCGGAGCCTGACCCCGCCCGCCGGACTCTGCCTGTGCAAAGGTGCACTTCACAGAGCCGCCGCTAGGGGGCGGAGGCGAGGGGCGTGGATTCGGGGAACCTCAGCCCCAAGAGGGTAGGTGGGACCTCTGCAACACGGAGGTACAGAGTCCAAGAACCCCTGCCTGGTGAATGGTCCGCAAGCCCGTTTTGGCCATGGGGCCCTCTTCTCCTCGGGAGTCACCTGCACCCTCCTCCGCACTCACACCCCGAGGGGCTGACAGTGCGCCGAGGACGCCATAGACGGAGGGGCGGGGTCACCGTCAGGGAGGGTACCCCCCGTATGCCTCGGACTGGCTGCGACCGCGGCCTGCTCCAAAGCTGCCGGCAGACAGGTCGGCGGGGAAAGGCCCGGGCAAGCCGGCAGCACTCAAAGGGGAAGAGTCCTCACCTGGCCAGTCAGCGCTGAGGAGCCTCAGGCCCCGCCCCCGGCCGGAGCCTGACCCCGCCCGCCGGACTCTGCCTGAGCACATGTGCAATTAATAGAGCCGCCGGGGGGGGGGGCGGAGAGGGTGATGGGGACTCTCAGTCCCAAGGGGGCAGGGTGAACCCTACCCCAAGGGGAAAGGGGACGCTCTTCCCCCATGGGGGAAGAAGGCCAACTTCCCCCTGGGGAACGGTAAACCTTCCCCGGGGGCACACCTGCAGCCTCCTCTGGCTCTCACACACCCAGGGGCAGGACGGGCGCCCGAAGATGCCCTAGTCGGAGGGGCGGGGTCACCGTCAGGGAGGGCAAGCCATGCAAGCCTCGGACTGTCTGCGTCGGCGGCTCCCTCCAAAACTGCAGGCAGATAGGTCGGTGCGGAAAGCCCCTGGCAACCCAGCAGCACTCAAAGGGGAAGAGTCCTCAGCTGGCCAGGCAGCGCTGAAGAGCCTCAGGCCCCGCCCCCGTCCGGAGACTGACCCGCCTGCCGGACTCTGCCTGTGTAAAGGTGCACTTCACAGAGCCGCCGCTAGGGGGCGCAAGCGAGGGGCGTGGATTCGGGGAACCTCAGCCCCAAGAGGGTAGGTGGGACCTCTGCAACACGGAGGTACAGAGTCCAAGAACCCCTGCATGGTGAATGGACCGCAAGCCCGTTTTGGCCATGGGGCCCTCTTCTCCTCGGGAGTCACCTGCACCCTCCTCCGCACTCACACCCCGAGGGGCTGACAGTGCGCCGAGGACGCCATAGACGGAGGGGCGGGGTCACCGTCAGGGAGGGTACCCCCCGTATGCCTCGGAGTGGCTGCGACCCCGGCCTCCTCCAAAGCTGCCGGCAGACAGGTCGGCGGGGAAAGGCCCGGGCAAGCCGGCAGCACTCAAAGGGGAAGAGTCCTCACCTGGCCATGCAGCGCTGAGGAGCCTCAGTCCCCGACCCCGGCCGGAGCCTGACCCCGCCCGCCGGACTCTGCCTGAGCACATGTGCAGTTCATACAGCAGCCGGGGTGGGGTCCGGAGAGGGTGATGGGGACTCTCAGTCCCAAGGGGGCAGGGTGAAACCTACCCCAAGGGGAAAGGGGACGCTCGTCGCCCTTGGGGGAAGAAGGCCAACTTCCCCCTTGGGGAAAGGTAAACCTTCCCCGGGGGCACACCCGCAGCCTCCTCTGGCTTCTCAGACCCACAGGGGCAGGCCGGGCGCCCGAAGACGCCCTAGTCGGAGGGGCGGGGTCACCGTCAGGGAGGGCAAGCCCTGCAAGCCTCGGACTGTCTGCGTCGGCGGCCCCCTCCAAAACTGCAGGCAGACAGGTCTGTGCGGAAAGCCCCTGGCAACCCAGCAGCACTCAAAGGGGAAGAGTCCTCAGCTGGCCAGGCAGCGCTGAGGAGCCTCAGGCCCCGCCCCCGGCCGGAGCCTGACCCCGCCCGCTGGACTCTGCCTGTGCAAAGGTGCACTTCACAGAGCCGCCGCTAGGGGGCGCAGGCGAGGGGCGTGGATTCGGGGAACCTCAGCCCCAAGAGGGTAGGTGGGACCTCTGCAACACGGAGGTACAGAGTCCAAGAACCCCTGCCTGGTGAATGGACCGCAAGCCCGTTTTGGCCATGGGGCCCTCTTCTCCTCGGGAGTCACCTGCACCCTCCTCCGCACTCACACCCCGAGGGGCTGACAGTGCGCCGAGGACGCCATAGACGGAGGGGCGGGGTCACCGTCAGGGAGGGTACCCCCCGTATGCCTCGGAGTGGCTGCGACCCCGGCCTCCTCCAAAACTGCAGGTAGACAGGTCGGCGGGGAAAGGCCCGGGGAAGCCGGCAGCACTCAAAGGGGAAGAGTCCTCACCTGGCCATGCAGCGCTGAGGAGCCTCAGTCCCCGACCCCGGCCGGAGCCTGACCCCGCCCGCCGGACTCTGCCTGAGCACATGTGCAGTTCATACAGCCGCCGGAGGGGGGGGGGAGCCGGAGAGGGTGATGGGGACTCTCAGTCCCAAGGGGGCAGGGTGAAACCTACCCCAAGGGGAAAGGGGACGCTCTTCGCCCTTGGGGGAAGAAGGCCAACTTCCCCCTTGGGGAAAGGTAAACCTTCCCCGGGGGCACACCTGCAGCCTCCTCTAGCTTCTCAGACCCACAGGGGCAGGCCGGGCGCCCGAAGACGCCCTAGTCGGAGGGGCGGGGTCACCGTCAGGGAGGGCAAGCCCTGCAAGCCTCGGACTGTCTGCGTCGGCGGCCCCCTCCAAAACTGCAGGCAGACAGGTCGGTGCGGAAAGCCCCTGGCAACCCAGCAGCACTCAAAGGGGAAGAGTCCTCAGCTGGCCAGGCAGCGCTGAGGAGCCTCAGGCCCCGCCCCCGGCCGGAGCCTGACCCCGCCCGCCGGACTCTGCCTGTGCAAAGGTGCACTTCACAGAGCCGCCGCTAGGGGGCGCAGGCGAGGGGCGTGGATTCGGGGAACCTCAGCCCCAAGAGGGTAGGTGGGACCTCTGCAACACGGAGGTACAGAGTCCAAGCCCCCCTGCATGGTGAATGGAACGCAAGCCCGTTTTGGCCATGGGGCCCTCTTCTCCTCGGGAGTCACCTGCACCCTCCTCCGCACTCACACCCCGAGGGGCTGACAGTGCGCCGAGGACGCCATAGACGGAGGGGCGGGGTCACCGTCAGGGAGGGTACCCCCCGTATGCCTCGGACTGGCTGCGACCGCGGCCTGCTCCAAAGCTGCCGGCAGACAGGTCGGCGGGGAAAGGCCCGGGCAAGCCGGCAGCACTCAAAGGGGAAGAGTCCTCACCTGGCCATGCAGCGCTGAGGAGCCTCAGGCCCCGCCCCCGGCCGGAGCCTGACCCCGCCCGCCGGACTCTGCCTGAGCACATGTGCAATTAATAGAGCCGCCGGGGGGGGGGCGGAGAGGGTGATGGGGACTCTCAGTCCCAAGGGGGCAGGGTGAACCCTACCCCAAGGGGAAAGGGGACGCTCTTCCCCCATGGGGGAAGAAGGCCAACTTCCCCCTGGGGAACGGTAAACCTTCCCCGGGGGCACACCTGCAGCCTCCTCTGGCTCTCACACACCCAGGGGCAGGACGGGCGCCCGAAGATGCCCTAGTCGGAGGGGCGGGGTCACCGTCAGGGAGGGCAAGCCATGCAAGCCTCGGACTGTCTGCGTCGGCGGCTCCCTCCAAAACTGCAGGCAGATAGGTCGGTGCGGAAAGCCCCTGGCAACCCAGCAGCACTCAAAGGGGAAGAGTCCTCAGCTGGACAGGCAGCGCTGAAGAGCCTCAGGCCCCGCCCCCGTCCGGAGACTGACCCGCCTGCCGGACTCTGCCTGTGTAAAGGTGCACTTCACAGAGCCGCCGCTAGGGGGCGCAAGCGAGGGGCGTGGATTCGGGGAACCTCAGCCCCAAGAGGGTAGGTGGGACCTCTGCAACACGGAGGTACAGAGTCCAAGAACCCCTGCATGGTGAATGGACCGCAAGCCCGTTTTGGCCATGGGGCCCTCTTCTCCTCGGGAGTCACCTGCACCCTCCTCCGCACTCACACCCCGAGGGGCTGACAGTGCGCCGAGGACGCCATAGACGGAGGGGCGGGGTCACCGTCAGGGAGGGTAACCCCCGTATGCCTCGGACTGGCTGCGATCGCGGCCTGCTCCAAAGCTGCCGGTAGACAGGTCGGCGGGGAAAGGCCCGGGCAAGCCGGTAGCACTCAAAGGGGAAGAGTCCTCACCTGGCCATGCAGCGCTGAGGAGCCTCAGGCCCCGCCCCCGGCCGGAGCCTGACCCCGCCCGCCGGACTCTGCCTGAGCACATGTGCAGTTCATAGAGCCGCAGGGGGGGGGGGCCGGAGAGGGTGATGGGGACTCTCAGTCCCAAGGGGGCAGGGTGAACCCTACCCCAAGGGGAAAGGGGACGCTCTTCCCCCATGGGGGAAGAAGGCCAACTGCCCCCTGGGGAACGGTAAACCTTCCCCGGGGGCACACCTGCAGCCTCCTCTGGCTTCTCTGACCCACAGGGGCAGGCCGGGCGCCCGAAGACGCCCTAGTTGGAGGGGCGGGGTCACCGTCAGGGAGGGCAAGCCCTGCAAGCCTCGGACTGTCTGCGTCGGCGGCCCCCTCCAAAACTGCAGGCAGACAGGTCGGTGCGGAAAGCCGCTGGCAACCCAGCAGCACTCAAAGGGGAAGAGTCCTCAGCTGGCCAGGCAGCGCTGAGGAGCCTCAGTCCCGACCCGGCCGGAGCCTGACCCCACCCGCCGGAGTCTGCCTGTGCAAAGGTGTACTTCACAGAGCCGCCGCTAGTAGGCGCAGGCGAGGGGCGTGGATTCGGGGACCCTCAGCCCCAAGAGGGTAGGTGGGACCTCTGCAACACGGAGGTACAGAGTCCAAGCCACCCTGCATGGTGAATGGACCGCAAGCCCGTTTTGGCCATGGGGCCCTCTTTTCCTCGGGATTCACCTGCACCCTCCTCCGCACTCACACCCCGAGGGGCTGACAGTGCGCCGAGGACGCCATAGACGGAGGGGCGGGGTCACCGTCAGGGAGGGTACCCCCCGTATGCCTCGGAGTGGCTGTGACCCCGGCCTCCTCCAAATCTGCCAGCAGACAGGTCGGCGGGGAAAGGCCTGGGCAACCCGGCAGCACTCAAAGGGGAAGAGTCCTCACCTGGCCAGTCAGCGCTGATGAGCCTCAGGCTCCGCCCCCTGCCGGAGACTGACCCCGCCTACCGGACTCTACCTGAGCACATGTGCAGTTCATAGAGCCGCGGGGGGGGGGGCGGAGAGGGTGATGGGGACTCTCAGTCCCAAGGGGCAGGGTGAACACTACCCCAAGGGGAAAGGGGACGCTCTTCGCCCTTGGGGGAAGAAGGCCAACTTCCCCCTTGGGGAAAGGTAAACCTTCCCCGGGGGCACACCTGCAGCCTCCTCTGGCTTCTCTGACCCACAGGGGCAGGCCGGGCGCCCGAAGACGCCCTAGTCGGAGGGGCGGGGTCACCGTCAGGGAGGGCAAGCCCTGCAAGCCTCGGACTGTCTGCCTCGGCGGCCCCCTCCAAAACTACAGGCAGACAGGTCAGTGCGGAAAGCCCCTGGCAACCCAGCAGCACTCAAAGGGCAATAGTCCTCAGCTGGCCAGGCAGCGCTGAGGAGCCTCAGGCCCCGCCCCCGGCCGGAGCCTGACCCCGCCCGCCGGACTCTGCCTGTGCAAAGGTGCACTTCACAGAGCCGCCGCTAGGGGGCGCAGGCGAGGGGCGTGGATTCGGGGAACCTCAGCCCCAAGAGGGTAGGTGGGACCTCTGCAACACGGAGGTACAGAGTCCAAGAACCCCTGCCTGATGAATGGACCGCAAGCCCGTTTTGGCCATGGGGCCCTCTTCTCCTCGGGAGTCACCTGCACCCTCCTCCGCACTCACACCCCGAGAGGCTGACAGTGCGCCGAGGACGCCATAGACGGAGGGGCGGGGTCACCGTGAGGGAGGGTACCCCCCGTATGCCTCGGAGTGGCTGCGACCCCGGCCTCCTCCAAAGCTGCAGGTAGACAGGTCGGCGGGGAAAGGCCCGGGGAAGCCGGCAGCACTCAAAGGGGAAGAGTCCTCACCTGGCCATGCAGCGCTGAGGAGCCTCAGTCCCCGACCCCGGCCGGAGCCTGACCCCGCCCGCCGGACTCTGCCTGAGCACATGTGCAGTTCATACAGCCGCCGGGGGGGGGGGGGCCCGGAGAGGGTGATGGGGACTCTCAGTCCCAAGGGGGCAGGGTGAAACCTACCCCAAGGGGAAAGGGGACGCTCTTCGCCCTTGGGGGAAGAAGGCCAACTTCCCCCTTGAGGAAAGGTAAACGTTCCCCGGGGGCACACCTGTAGCCTCCTCTAGCTTCTCAGACCCACAGGGGCAGGCCGGGCGCCCGAAGACGCCCTAGTCGGAGGGGCGGGGTCACCGTCAGGGAGGTCAAGCCCTGCAAGCCTCGGACTGTCTACGTCGGCGGCCCCCTCCAAAACTGCAGGCAGACAGGTCGGTGCGGAAAGCCCCTGGCAACCCAGCAGCACTCAAAGGGGAAGAGTCCTCAGCTGGCCAGGCAGCGCTGAGGAGCCTCAGGCCCCGCCCCCGGCCGGAGCCTGACCCCGCCCGCCGGACTCTGCCTGTGCAAAGGTGCACTTCACAGAGCCGCCGCTAGGGGGCGCAGGCGAGGGGCGTGGATTCGGGGAACCTCAGCCCCAAGAGGGTAGGTGGGACCTCTGCAACACGGAGGTACAGAGTCCAAGCCCCCCTGCATGGTGAATGGAACGCAAGCCCGTTTTGGCCATGGGGCCCTCTTCTCCTCGGGAGTCAACTGCACCCTCCTCCGCACTCACACCCCGAGGGGCTGACAGTGCGCCGAGGACGCCATAGACGGAGGGGCGGGGTCACCGTCAGGGAGGGTACCCCCCGTATGCCTCGGACTGGCTGCGATCGCGGCCTGCTCCAAAGCTGCCGGCAGACAGGTCGGCGGGGAAAGGCCCGGGCAAGCCGGCAGCACTCAAAGGGGAAGAGTCCTCACCTGGCCATGCAGCGCTGAGGAGCCTCAGGCCCCGCCCCCGGCCGGAGCCTGACCCCGCCCGCCGGACTCTGCCTGAGCACATGTGCAGTTCATACAGCAGCCGGGGGGGGGTCCGGAGAGGGTGATGGGGACTCTCAGTCCCAAGGGGGCAGGGTGAAACCTACCCCAAGGGGAAAGGGGACGCTCGTCGCCCTTGGGGGAAGAAGGCCAACTTCCCCCTTGGGGAAAGGTAAACCTTCCCCGGGGGCACACCCGCAGCCTCCTCTGGCTTCTCAGACCCACAGGGGCAGGCCGGGCGCCCGAAGACGCCCTAGTCGGAGGGGCGGGGTCACCGTCAGGGAGGGCAAGCCCTGCAAGCCTCGGACTGTCTGCGTCGGCGGCCCCCTCCAAAACTGCAGGCAGACAGGTCTGTGCGGAAAGCCCCTGGCAACCCAGCAGCACTCAAAGGGGAAGAGTCCTCAGCTGGCCAGGCAGCGCTGAGGAGCCTCAGGCCCCGCCCCCGGCCGGAGCCTGACCCCGCCCGCCGGACTCTGCCTGTGTAAATGTGCACTTCACAGAGCCGCCGCTAGGGGGCGCAGGCGAGGGGCGTGGATTCGGGGAACCTCAGCCCCAAGAGGGTAGGTGGGTCCTCTGCAACACGGAGGTACAGAATCCAAGCCCCCCTGCATGGTGAATGGACCGCAAGCCCGTTTTGGCATTGGGGCCCTCTTCTCCTCGGGAGTCACCTGCACCCTCCTCCGCACTCACACCCCGAGGGGCTGACAGTGCGCCGAGGACGCCATAGACGGAGGGGCGGGGTCACCGTCAGGGAGGGTAACCCCCGTATGCCTCGGACTGGCTGCGATCGCGGCCTGCTCCAAAGCTGCCGGTAGACAGGTCGGCGGGGAAAGGCCCGGGCAAGCCGGCAGCACTCAAAGGGGAAGAGTCCTCACCTGGCCAGTCAGCGCTGAGGAGCCTCAGGCCCCGCCCCCGGCCGGAGCCTGACCCCGCCCGCCGGACTCTGCCTGAGCACATGTGCAGTTCATAGAGCCGCAGGGGGGGGGGCCGGAGAGGGTGATGGGGACTGTCAGTCCCAAGGGGGCAGGGTGAACCCTACCCCAAGGGGAAATGGGACGCTCTTCCCCCATGGGGGAAGAAGGCCAACTGCCCCCTGGGGAACGGTAAATCTTCCCCGGGGGCACACCTGCAGCCTCCTCTGGCTTCTCTGACCCACAGGGGCAGGCCGGGCGCCCGAAGACGCCCTAGTTGGAGGGGCGGGGTCACCGTCAGGGAGGGCAAGCCCTGCAAGCCTCGGACTGTCTGCGTCGGCGGCTCCCTCCAAAACTGCAGGCAGACAGGTCTGTGCGGAAAGCCCCTGGCAACCCAGCATCACTCAAAGGGGAAGAGTCCTCAGCTGGCCAGGCAGCGCTGAGGAGCCTCAGGCCCCGCCCCCGGCCGGAGCCTGACCCCGCCCGCCGGACTCTGCCTGTGCAAAGGTGCACTTCACAGAGCCGCCGCTAGGGGGCGGAGGCGAGGGGCGTGGATTCGGGGAACCTCAGCCCCAAGAGGGTAGGTGGGACCTCTGCAACACGGAGGTACAGAGTCCAAGAACCCCTGCCTGGTGAATGGTCCGCAACCCCGTTTTGGCCATGGGGCCCTCTTCTCCTCGGGAGTCACCTGCACCCTCCTCCGCACTCACACCCCGAGGGGCTGACAGTGCGCCGAGGACGCCATAGACGGAGGGGCGGGGTCACCGTCAGGGAGGGTACCCCCCGTATGCCTCGGACTGGCTGCGACCGCGGCCTGCTCCAAAGCTGCCGGCAGACAGGTCGGCGGGGAAAGGCCCGGGCAAGCCGGCAGCACTCAAAGGGGAAGAGTCCTCACCTGGCCATGCAGCGCTGAGGAGCCTCAGGCCCCGCCCCCGGCCGGAGCCTGACCCCGCCCGCCGGACTCTGCCTGAGCACATGTGCAATTAATAGAGCCGCCGGGGGGGGGCGGAGAGGGTGATGGGGACTCTCAGTCCCAAGGGGGCAGGGTGAACCCTACCCCAAGGGGAAAGGGGACGCTCTTCCCCCATGGGGGAAGAAGGCCAACTTCCCCCTGGGGAACGGTAAACCTTCCCCGGGGGCACACCTGCAGCCTCCTCTGGCTCTCACACACCCAGGGGCAGGACGGGCGCCCGAAGATGCCCTAGTCGGAGGGGCGGGGTCACCGTCAGGGAGGGCAAGCCATGCAAGCCTCGGACTGTCTGCGTCGGCGGCTCCCTCCAAAACTGCAGGCAGATAGGTCGGTGCGGAAAGCCCCTGGCAACCCAGCAGCACTCAAAGGGGAAGAGTCCTCAGCTGGCCAGGCAGCGCTGAAGAGCCTCAGGCCCCGCCCCCGTCCGGAGACTGACCCGCCTGCCGGACTCTGCCTGTGTAAAGGTGCACTTCACAGAGCCGCCGCTAGGGGGCGCAAGCGAGGGGCGTGGATTCGGGGAACCTCAGCCCCAAGAGGGTAGGTGGGACCTCTGCAACACGGAGGTACAGAGTCCAAGAACCCCTTCATGGTGAATGGACCGCAAGCCCGTTTTGGCCATGGGGCCCTCTTCTCCTCGGGAGTCACCTGCACCCTCCTCCGCACTCACACCCCGAGGGGCTGACAGTGCGCCGAGGACGCCATAGACGGAGGGGCGGGGTCACCGTCAGGGAGGGTACCCCCCGTATGCCTCGGAGTGGCTGCGACCCCTGCCTCCTCCAAAGCTGCCGGCAGACAGGTCGGCGGGGAAAGGCCCGGGCAAGCCGGCAGCACTCAAAGGGGAAGAGTCCTCACCTGGCCATGCAGCGCTGAGGAGCCTCAGGCCCCGACCCCGGCCGGAGCCTGACCCCGCCCGCCGGACTCTGCCTGAGCACATGTGCAGTTCATACAGCAGCCGGGGGGGGGGTCCGGAGAGGGTGATGGGGACTCTCAGTCCCAAGGGGGCAGGGTGAAACCTACCCCAAGGGGAAAGGGGACGCTCGTCGCCCTTGGGGGAAGAAGGCCAACTTCCCCCTTGGGGAAAGGTAAACCTTCCCCGGCGTCACACCCGCAGCCTCCTCTGGCTTCTCAGACCCACAGGGGCAGGCCGGGCGCCCAAAGACGCCCTAGTCGGAGGGGCGGGGTCACCGTCAGGGAGGGCAAGCCCTGCAAGCCTCGGACTGTCTGCGTCGGCGGCCCCCTCCAAAACTGCAGGCAGACAGGTCTGTGCGGAAAGCCCCTGGCAACCCAGCAGCACTCAAAGGGGAAGAGTCCTCAGCTGGCCAGGCAGCGCTGAGGAGCCTCAGGCCCCGCCCCTGGCCGGAGCCTGACCCCGCCCGCCGGACTCTGCCTGTGTAAATGTGCACTTCACAGAGCCGCCGCTAGGGGGCGCAGGCGAGGGGCGTGGATTCGGGGAACCTCAGCCCCAAGAGGGTAGGTGGGTCCTCTGCAACACGGAGGTACAGAATCCAAGCCCCCCTGCATGGTGAATGGACCGCAAGCCCGTTTTGGCCATGGGGCCCTCTTCTCCTCGGGAGTCACCTGCACCCTCCTCCGCACTCACACCCCGAGGGGCTGACAGTGCGCCGAGGACGCCATAGACGGAGGGGCGGGGTCACCGTCAGGGAGGGTAACCCCCGTATGCCTCGGACTGGCTGCGATCGCGGCCTGCTCCAAAGCTGCCGGTAGACAGGTCGGCGGGGAAAGGCCCGGGCAAGCCGGCAGCACTCAAAGGGGAAGAGTCCTCACCTGGCCAGTCAGCGCTGAGGAGCCTCAGGCCCCGCCCCCGGCCGGAGCCTGACCCCGCCCGCCGGACTCTGCCTGAGCACATGTGCAGTTCATAGAGCCGCAGGGGGGGGGGCCGGAGAGGGTGATGGGGACTCTCAGTCCCAAGGGGGCAGGGTGAACCCTACCCCAAGGGGAAAGGGGACGCTCTTCCCCCATGGGGGAAGAAGGCCAACTGCCCCCTGGGGAACGGTAAACCTTCCCCGGGGGCACACCTGCAGCCTCCTCTGGCTTCTCTGACCCACAGGGGCAGGCCGGGCGCCCGAAGACGGCCTAGTCGGAGGGGCGGGGTCACCGTCAGGGAGGGCAAGCCCTGCAAGCCTCGGACTGTCTGCGTCGGCGGCCCCCTCCAAAACTGCAGGCAGACAGGTCTGTGCGGAAAGCCCCTGGCAACCCAGCAGCACTCAAAGGGGAAGAGTCCTCAGCTGGCCAGGCAGCGCTGAGGAGCCTCAGGCCCCGCCCGCGGCCGGAGCCTGACCCCGCCCGCCGGACTCTGCCTGTGTAAATGTGCACTTCACAGAGCCGCCGCTAGGGGGCGCAGGCGAGGGGCGTGGATTCGGGGAACCTCAGCCCCAAGAGGGTAGCTGGGTCCTCTGCAACACGGAGGTACAGAGTCCAAGCCCCCCTGCATGGTGAATGGACCGCAAGCCCGTTTTGGCCATGGGGCCCTCTTCTCCTCGGGAGTCACCTGCACCCTCCTCCGCACTCACACCCCGAGGGGCTGACAGTGCGCCGAGGACGCCATAGACGGAGGGGCGGGGTCACCGTCAGGGAGGGTACCCCCCGTATGCCTCGGACTGGCTGCGATCGCGGCCTGCTCCAAAGCTGCCGGTAGACAGGTCGGCGGGGAAAGGCCCGGGCAAGCCGGCAGCACTCAAAGGGGAAGAGTCCTCACCTGGCCATGCAGCGCTGAGGAGCCTCAGGCCCCGCCCCCGGCCGGAGCCTGACCCCGCCCGCCGGACTCTGCCTGAGCACATGTGCAGTTCATAGAGCCGCAGGGGGGGGGGCCGGAGAGGGTGATGGGGACTCTCAGTCCCAAGGGGGCAGGGTGAACCCTACCCCAAGGGGAAAGGGGACGCTCTTCCCCCATGGGGGAAGAAGGCCAACTTCCACCTGGGGAACGGTAAACCTTCCCCGGGGGCACACCTGCAGCCTCCTCTGGCTCTCACACACCCAGGGGCAGGACGGGCGCCCGAAGATGCCCTAGTCGGAGGGGCGGGGTCACCGTCAGGGAGGGCAAGCCATGCAAGCCTCGGACTGTCTGCGTCGACGGCTCCCTCCAAAACTGCAGGCAGATAGGTCGGTGCGGAAAGCCCCTGGCAACCCAGCAGCACTCAAAGGGGAAGAGTCCTCAGCTGGCCAGGCAGCGCTGAAGAGCCTCAGGCCCCGCCCCCGTCCGGAGACTGACCCTCCTGCCGGACTCTGCCTGTGTAAAGGTGCACTTCACAGAGCCGCCGCTAGGGGGCGCAAGCGAGGGGCGTGGATTCGGGGAACCTCAGCCCCAAGAGGGTATGTGGGACCTCTGCAACACGGAGGTTCAGAGTCCAAGAACCCCTGCATGGTGAATAAACCGCAAGCCCGTTTTGGCCATGGGGCCCTCTTCTCATCGGGAGTCACCTGCACCCTCCTCCGCACTCACACCCCGAGGGGCTGACAGTGCGCCGAGGACGCCTTAGACGGAGGGGCGGGGTCACCGTCAGGGAGGGTAACCCCCGTATGCCTCGGACTGGCTGCGATCGCGGCCTGCTCCAAAGCTGCCGGTAGACAGGTCGGCGGGGAAAGGCCCGGGCAAGCCGGCAGCACTCAAAGGGGAAGAGTCCTCACCTGGCCAGTCAGCGCTGAGGAGCCTCAGGCCCCGCCCCCGGCCGGAGCCTGACCCCGCCCGCCGGACTCTGCCTGAGCACATGTGCAGTTCATAGAGCCGCAGGGGGGGGGGCCGGAGAGGGTGATGGGGACTCTCAGTCCCAAGGGGGCAGGGTGAACCCTACCCCAAGGGGAAAGGGGACGCTCTTCCCCCATGGGGGAAGAAGGCCAACTGCCCCCTGGGGAACGGTAAACCTTCCCCGGGGGCACACCTGCAGCCTCCTCTGGCTTCTCTGACCCACAGGGGCAGGCCGGGCGCCCGAAGACGCCCTAGTTGGAGGGGCGGGGTCACCGTCAGGGAGGGCAAGCCCTGCAAGCCTCGGACTGTCTGCGTCGGCGGCCCCCTCCAAAACTGCAGGCAGACAGGTCGGTGCGGAAAGCCCCTGGCAACCCAGCAGCACTCAAAGGGGAAGAGTCCTCAGCTGGCCAGGCAGCGCTGAGGAGCCTCAGTCCCGACCCGGCCGGAGCCTGACCCCACCCGCCGGAGTCTGCCTGTGCAAAGGTGTACTTCACAGAGCCGCGGCTAGTAGGCGTAGGCGAGGGGCGTGGATTCGGGGACCCTCAGCCCCAAGAGGGTAGGTGGGACCTCTGCAACACGGAGGTACAGAGTCCAAGCCCCCCTGCATGGTGAATGGACCGCAAGCCCGTTTTGGCCATGGGGCCCTCTTCTCCTCGGGATTCACCTGCACCCTCCTCCGCACTCACACCCCGAGGGGCTGACAGTGCGCCGAGGACGCCATAGACGGAGGGGCGGGGTCACCGTCAGGGAGGGTACCCCCCGTATGCCTCGGAGTGGCTGTGACCCCGGCCTCCTCCAAATCTGCCAGCAGACAGGTCGGCGGGGAAAGGCCTGGGCAACCCGGCAGCACTCAAAGGGGAAGAGTCCTCACCTGGCCAGTCAGCGCTGATGAGCCTCAGGCTCCGCCCCCTGCCGGAGACTGACCCCGCCTACCGGACTCTACCTGAGCACATGTGCAGTTCATAGAGCCGCGGGGGGGGGGCGGAGAGGGTGATGGGGACTCTCAGTCCCAAGGGGCAGGGTGAACACTACCCCAAGGGGAAAGGGGACGCTCTTCGCCCTTGGGGGAAGAAGGCCAACTTCCCCCTTGGGGAAAGGTAAACCTTCCCCGGGGGCACACCTGCAGCCTCCTCTGGCTTCTCAGACCCACAGGGGCAGGCCGGGCGCCCGAAGACGCCCTAGTCGGAGGGGCGGGGTCACCGTCAGGGAGGGCAAGCCCTGCAAGCCTCGGACTGTCTGCCTCGGCGGCCCCCTCCAAAACTACAGGCAGACAGGTCAGTGCGGAAAGTCCCTGGCAACCCAGCAGCACTCAAAGGGGAAGAGTCCTCAGCTGGCCAGGCAGCGCTGAGGAGCCTCAGGCCCCGCCCCCGGCCGGAGCCTGACCCCGCCCGCCGGACTCTGCCTGTGCAAAGGTGCACTTCACAGAGCCGCCGCTAGGGGGCGCAGGCGAGGGGCGTGGATTCGGGGAACCTCAGCCCCAAGAGGGTAGGTGGGACCTCTGCAACACGGAGGTACAGAGTCCAAGAACCCCTGCCTGATGAATGGACCGCAAGCCCGTTTTAGCCATGGGGCCCTCTTCTCCTCGGGAGTCACCTGCACCCTCCTCCGCACTCACACCCCGAGGGGCTGACAGTGCGCCGAGGACGCCATAGACGGAGGGGCGGGGTCACCGTCAGGGAGGGTACCCCCCGTATGCCTCGGAGTGGCTGCGACCCCGGCCTCCTCCAAAGCTGCAGGTAGACAGGTCGGCGGGGAAAGGCCCGGGGAAGCCGGCAGCACTTAAAGGGGAAGAGTCCTCACCTGGCCATGCAGCGCTGAGGAGCCTCAGTCCCCGACCCCGGCCGGAGCCTGACCCCGCCCGCCGGACTCTGCCTGAGCACATGTGCAGTTCATACAGCCGCCGGGGGGGGGGGGCCCGGAGAGGGTGATGGGGACTCTCAGTCCCAAGGGGGCAGGGTGAAACCTACCCCAAGGGGAAAGGGGACGCTCTTCGCCCTTGGGGGAAGAAGGCCAACTTCCCCCTTGAGGAAAGGTAAACGTTCCCCGGGGGCACACCTGCAGCCTCCTCTAGCTTCTCAGACCCACAGGGGCAGGCCGGGCGCCCGAAGACGCCCTAGTCGGAGGGGCGGGGTCACCGTCAGGGAGGGCAAGCCCTGCAAGCCTCGGACTGTCTGCGTCGGCGGCCCCCTCCAAAACTGCAGGCAGACAGGTCGGTGCGGAAAGCCCCTGGCAACCCAGCAGCACTCAAAGGGGAAGAGTCCTCAGCTGGCCAGGCAGCGCTGAGGAGCCTCAGGCCCCACCCCCGGCCGGAGCCTGACCCCGCCCGCCGGACTCTGCCTGTGCAAAGGTGCACTTCACAGAGCCGCCGCTAGGGGGCGCAGGCGAGGGGCGTGGATTCGGGGAACCTCAGCCCCAAGAGGGTAGGTGGGACCTCTGCAACACGGAGGTACAGAGTCCAAGCCCCCCTGCATGGTGAATGGAACGCAAGCCCGTTTTGGCCATGGGGCCCTCTTCTCCTCGGGAGTCACCTGCACCCTCCTCCGCACTCACACCCCGAGTGGCTGACAGTGCGCCGAGGACGCCATAGACGGAGGGGCGGGGTCACCGTCAGGGAGGGTACCCCCCGTATGCCTCGGACTGGCTGCGACCGCGGCCTGCTCCAAAGCTGCCGGCAGACAGGTCGGCGGGGAAAGGCCCGGGCAAGCCGGCAGCACTCAAAGGGGAAGAGTCCTCACCTGGCCATGCAGCGCTGAGGAGCCTCAGGCCCCGACCCCGGCCGGAGCCTGACCCCGCCCGCCGGACTCTGCCTGAGCACATGTGCAGTTCATACAGCAGCCGGGGGGGGGTCCGGAGAGGGTGATGGGGACTCTCAGTCCCAAGGGGGCAGGGTGAAACCTACCCCAAGGGGAAAGGGGACGCTCGTCGCCCTTGGGGGAAGAAGGCCAACTTCCCCCTTGGGGAAAGGTAAACCTTCCCCGGGGGCACACCTGCAGCCTCCTCTGGCTTCTCTGACCCACAGGGGCAGGCCGGGCGCCCGAAGACGCCCTAGTTGGAGGGGCGGGGTCACCGTCAGGGAGGGCAAGCCCTGCAAGCCTCGGACTGTCTGCGTCGGCGGCTCCCTCCAAAACTGCAGGCAGACAGGTCTGTGCGGAAAGCCCCTGGCAACCCAGCATCACTCAAAGGGGAAGAGTCCTCAGCTGGCCAGGCAGCGCTGAGGAGCCTCAGGCCCCGCCCCCGGCCGGAGCCTGACCCCGCCCGCCGGACTCTGCCTGTGTAAATGTGCACTTCACAGAGCCGCCGCTAGGGGGCGCAAGCGAGGGGCGTGGATTCGGGGAACCTCAGCCCCAAGAGGGTAGGTGGGACCTCTGCAACACGGAGGTACAGAGTCCAAGAACCCCTGCCTGGTGAATGGTCCGCAAGCCCGTTTTGGCCATGGGGCCCTCTTCTCCTCGGGAGTCACCTGCACCCTCCTCCGCACTCACACCCCGAGGGGCTGACAGTGCGCCGAGGACGCCATAGACGGAGGGGCGGGGTCACCGTCAGGGAGGGTACCCCCCGTATGCCTCGGACTGGCTGCGACCGCGGCCTGCTCCAAAGCTGCCGGCAGACAGGTCGGCGGGGAAAGGCCCGGGCAAGCCGGCAGCACTCAAAGGGGAAGAGTCCTCACCTGGCCATGCAGCGCTGAGGAGCCTCAGGCCCCGCCCCCGGCCGGAGCCTGACCCCGCCCGCCGGACTCTGCCTGAGCACATGTGCAATTAATAGAGCCGCCGGGGGGGGGGCGGAGAGGGTGATGGGGACTCTCAGTCCCAAGGGGGCAGGGTGAACCCTACCCCAAGGGGAAAGGGGACGCTCTTCCCCCATGGGGGAAGAAGGCCAACTTCCCCCTGGGGAACGGTAAACCTTCCCCGGGGGCACACCTGCAGCCTCCTCTGGCTCTCACACACCCAGGGGCAGGACGGGCGCCCGAAGATGCCCTAGTCGGAGGGGCGGGGTCACCGTCAGGGAGGGCAAGCCATGCAAGCCTCGGACTGTCTGCGTCGGCGGCTCCCTCCAAAACTGCAGGCAGATAGGTCGGTGCGGAAAGCCCCTGGCAACCCAGCAGCACTCAAAGGGGAAGAGTCCTCAGCTGGCCAGGCAGCGCTGAAGAGCCTCAGGCCCCGCCCCCGTCCGGAGACTGACCCGCCTGCCGGACTCTGCCTGTGTAAAGGTGCACTTCACAGAGCCGCCGCTAGGGGGCGCAAGCGAGGGGCGTGGATTCGGGGAACCTCAGCCCCAAGAGGGTAGGTGGGACCTCTGCAACACGGAGGTACAGAGTCCAAGAACCCCTGCATGGTGAATGGACCGCAAGCCCGTTTTGGCCATGGGGCCCTCTTCTCCTCGGGAGTCACCTGCACCCTCCTCCGCACTCACACCCCGAGGGGCTGACAGTGCGCCGAGGACGCCATAGACGGAGGGGCGGGGTCACCGTCAGGGAGGGTACCCCCCGTATGCCTCGGAGTGGCTGCGACCCCGGCCTCCTCCAAAGCTGCCGGCAGACAGGTCGGCGGGGAAAGGCCCGGGCAAGCCGGCAGCACTCAAAGGGGAAGAGTCCTCACCTGGCCATGCAGCGCTGAGGAGCCTCAGGCCCCGACCCCGGCCGGAGCCTGACCCCGCCCGCCGGACTCTGCCTGAGCACATGTGCAGTTCATACAGCAGCCGGGGGGGGGGTCCGGAGAGGGTGATGGGGACTCTCAGTCCCAAGGGGGCAGGGTGAAACCTACCCCAAGGGGAAAGGGGACGCTCGTCGCCCTTGGGGGAAGAAGGCCAACTTCCCCCTTGGGGAAAGGTAAACCTTCCCCGGGGGCACACCCGCAGCCTCCTCTGGCTTCTCAGACCCACAGGGGCAGGCCGGGCGCCCGAAGACGCCCTAGTCGGAGGGGCGGGGTCACCGTCAGGGAGGGCAAGCCCTGCAAGCCTCGGACTGTCTGCGTCGGCGGCCCCCTCCAAAACTGCAGGCAGACAGGTCTGTGCGGAAAGCCCCTGGCAACCCAGCAGCACTCAAAGGGGAAGAGTCCTCAGCTGGCCAGGCAGCGCTGAGGAGCCTCAGGCCCCGCCCCCGGCCGGAGCCTGACCCCGCCCGCCGGACTCTGCCTGTGCAATGGTGCACTTCACAGAGCCGCCGCTAGGGGGCGCAGGCGAGGGGCGTGGATTCGGGGAACCTCAGCCCCAAGAGGGTAGGTGGGACCTCTGCAACACGGAGGTACAGAGTCCAAGAACCCCTGCCTGGTGAATGGACCGCAAGCCCGTTTTGGCCATGGGGCCCTCTTCTCCTCGGGAGTCACCTGCACCCTCCTCCGCACTCACACCCCGAGGGGCTGACAGTGCGCCGAGGACGCCATAGACGGAGGGGCGGGGTCACCGTCAGGGAGGGTACCCCACGTATGCCTCGGAGTGGCTGCGACCCCGGCCTCCTCCAAAGCTGCAGGTAGACAGGTCGGCGGGGAAAGGCCCGGGGAAGCCGGCAGCACTCAAAGGGGAAGAGTCCTCACCTGGCCATGCAGCGCTGAGGAGCCTCAGTCCCCGACCCCGGCCGGAGCCTGACCCCGCCCGCCGGACTCTGCCTGAGCACATGTGCAGTTCATACAGCCGCCGGGGGGGGGGGGGAGCCGGAGAGGGTGATGGGGACTCTCAGTCCCAAGGGGGCAGGGTGAAACCTACCCCAAGGGGAAAGGGGACGCTCTTCGCCCTTGGGGGAAGAAGGCCAACTTCCCCCTTGGGGAAAGGTAAACCTTCCCCGGGGGCACACCTGCAGCCTCCTCTAGCTTCTCAGACCCACAGGGGCAGGCCGGGCGCCCGAAGACGCCCTAGTCGGAGGGGCGGGGTCACCGTCAGGGAGGGCAAGCCCTGCAAGCCTCGGACTGTCTGAGTCGGCGGCCCCCTCCAAAACTGCAGGCAGACAGGTCGGTGCGGAAAGCCCCTGGCAACCCAGCAGCACTCAAAGGGGAAGAGTCCTCAGCTGGCCAGGCAGCGCTGAGGAGCCTCAGGCCCCGCCCCCGGCCGGAGCCTGACCCCGCCCGCTGGACTCTGCCTGTGCAAAGGTGCACTTCACAGAGCCGCCGCTAGGGGGCGCAGGCAAGGGGCGTGGATTCGGGGAACCTCAGCCCCAAGAGGGTAGGTGGGACCTCTGCAACACGGAGGTACAGAGTCCAAGAACCCCTGCCTGGTGAATGGACCGCAAGCCCGTTTTGGCCATGGGGCCCTCTTCTCCTCGGGAGTCACCTGCACCCTCCTCCGCACTCACACCCCGAGGGGCTGACAGTGCGCCGAGGACGCCATAGACGGAGGGGCGGGGTCACCGTCAGGGAGGGTACCCCCCGTATGCCTCGGAGTGGCTGCGACCCCGGCCTCCTCCAAAGCTGCAGGTAGACAGGTCGGCGGGGAAAGGCCCGGGGAAGCCGGCAGCACTCAAAGGGGAAGAGTCCTCACCTGGCCATGCAGCGCTGAGGAGCCTCAGTCCCCGACCCCGGCCGGAGCCTGACACCGCCCGCCGGACTCTGCCTGAGCACATGTGCAGTTCATACAGCCGCCGGAGGGGGGGGGGGAGCCGGAGAGGGTGATGGGGACTCTCAGTCCCAAGGGGGCAGGGTGAAACCTACCCCAAGGGGAAAGGGGACGCTCTTCGCCCTTGGGGGAAGAAGGCCAACTTCCCCCTTGGGGAAAGGTAAACCTTCCCCGGGGGCACACCTGCAGCCTCCTCTAGCTTCTCAGACCCACAGGGGCAGGCCGGGCGCCTGAAGACGCCCTAGTCGGAGGGGCGGGGTCACCGTCAGGGAGGGCAAGCCCTGCATGCCTCGGACTGTCTGCGTCGGCGGCCCCCTCCAAAACTGCAGGCAGACAGGTCGGTGCGGAAAGCCCCTGGCAACCCAGCAGCACTCAAAGGGGAAGAGTCCTCAGCTGGCCAGGCAGCGCTGAGGAGCCTCAGGCCCCGCCCCCGGCCGGAGCCTGACCCCGCCCGCCGGACTCTGCCTGTGCAAAGGTGCACTTCACAGAGCCGCCGCTAGGGGGCGCAGGCGAGGGGCGTGGATTCGGGGAACCTCAGCCCCAAGAGGGTAGGTGGGACCTCTGCAAAACGGAGGTACAGAGTCCAAGCCCCCCTGCATGGTGAATGGAACGCAAGCCCGTTTTGGCCATGGGGCCCTCTTCTCCTCGGGAGTCACCTGCACCCTCCTCCGCACTCACACCCCGAGGGGCTGACAGTGCGCCGAGGACGCCATAGACGGAGGGGCGGGGTCACCGTCAGGGAGGGTACCCCCCGTATGCCTCGGACTGGCTGCGACCGCGGCCTGCTCCAAAGCTGCCGGCAGACAGGTCGGCGGGGAAAGGCCCGGGCAAGCCGGCAGCACTCAAAGGGGAAGAGTCCTCACCTGGCCATGCAGCGCTGAGGAGCCTCAGGCCCCGCCCCCGGCCGGAGCCTGACCCCGCCCGCCGGACTCTGCCTGAGCACATGTGCAATTAATAGAGCCGCCGGGGGGGGGGCGGAGAGGGTGATGGGGACTCTCAGTCCCAAGGGGGCAGGGTGAACCCTACCCCAAGGGGAAAGGGGACGCTCTTCCCCCATGGGGGAAGAAGGCCAACTTCCCCCTGGGGAACGGTAAACCTTCCCCGGGGGCACACCTGCAGCCTCCTCTGGCTCTCACACACCCAGGGGCAGGACGGGCGCCCGAAGATGCCCTAGTCGGAGGGGCGGGGTCACCGTCAGGGAGGGCAAGCCATGCAAGCCTCGGACTGTCTGCGTCGGCGGCTCCCTCCAAAACTGCAGGCAGATAGGTCGGTGCGGAAAGCCCCTGGCAACCCAGCAGCACTCAAAGGGGAAGAGTTCTCAGCTGGCCAGGCAGCGCTGAAGAGCCTCAGGCCCCGCCCCCGTCCGGAGATGACCCGCCTGCCGGACTCTGCCTGTGCAAAGGTGCACTTCACAGAGCCGCCGCTAGGGGGCGCAGGCGAGGGGCGTGGATTCGGGGAACCTCAGCCCCAAGAGGGTAGGTGGGACCTCTGCAACACGGAGGTACAGAGTCCAAGAACCCCTGCCTGGTGAATGGACCGCAAGCCCGTTTTGGCCATGGGGCCCTCTTCTCCTCGGGAGTCACCTGCACCCTCCTCCGCACTCACACCCCGAGGGGCTGACAGTGCGCCGAGGACGCCATAGACGGAGGGGCGGGGTCACCGTCAGGGAGGGTACCCCCCGTATGCCTCGGAGTGGCTGCGACCCCGGCCTCCTCCAAAGCTGCAGGTAGACAGGTCGGCGGGGAAAGGCCCGGGGAAGCCGGCAGCACTCAAAGGGGAAGAGTCCTCACCTGGCCATGCAGCGCTGAGGAGCCTCAGTCCCCGACCCCGGCCGGAGCCTGACCCCGCCCGCCGGACTCTGCCTGAGCACATGTGCAGTTCATACAGCCGCCGGGGGGGGGGGGCCCGGAGAGGGTGATGGGGACTCTCAGTCCCAAGGGGGCAGGGTGAAACCTACCCCAAGGGGAAAGGGGATGCTCTTCGGCCTTGGGGGAAGAAGGCCAACTTCCCCCTTGAGGAAAGGTAAACGTTCCCCGGGGGCACACCTGCAGCCTCCTCTAGCTTCTCAGACCCACAGGGGCAGGCCGGGCGCCCGAAGACGCCCTAGTCGGAGGGGCGGGGTCACCGTCAGGGAGGTCAAGCCCTGCAAGCCTCGGACTGTCTGCGTCGGCGGCCCCCTCCAAAACTGCAGGCAGACAGGTCGGTGCGGAAAGCCCCTGGCAACCCAGCAGCACTCAAAGGGGAAGAGTCCTCAGCTGGCCAGGCAGCGCTGAGGAGCCTCAGGCCCCACCCCCGGCCGGAGCCTGACCCCGCCCGCCGGACTCTGCCTGTGCAAAGGTGCACTTCACAGAGCCGCCGCTAGGGGGCGCAGGCGAGGGGCGTGGATTCGGGGAACCTCAGCCCCAAGAGGGTAGGTGGGACCTCTGCAACACGGAGGTACAGAGTCCAAGCCCCCCTGCATGGTGAATGGAACGCAAGCCCGTTTTGGCCATGGGGCCCTCTTCTCCTCGGGAGTCACCTGCACCCTCCTCCGCACTCACACCCCGAGGGGCTGACAGTGCGCCGAGGACGCCATAGACGGAGGGGCGGGGTCACCGTCAGGGAGGGTACCCCCCGTATGCCTCGGACTGGCTGCGACCGCGGCCTGCTCCAAAGCTGCCGGCAGACAGGTCGGCGGGGAAAGGCCCGGGCAAGCCGGCAGCCCTCAAAGGGGAAGAGTCCTCACCTGGCCATGCAGCGCTGAGGAGCCTCAGGCCCCGCCCCCGGCCGGAGCCTGACCCCGCCCGCCGGACTCTGCCTGAGCACATGTGCAGTTCATACAGCAGCCGGGGGGGGGTCCGGAGAGGGTGATGGGGACTCTCAGTCCCAAGGGGGCAGGGTGAAACCTACCCCAAGGGGAAAGGGGACGCTCGTCGCCCTTGGGGGAAGAAGGCCAACTTCCCCCTTGGGGAAAGGTAAACCTTCCCCGGGGGCACACCCGCAGCCTCCTCTGGCTTCTCAGACCCACAGGGGCAGGCCGGGCGCCCGAAGACGCCCTAGTCGGAGGGGCGGGGTCACCGTCAGGGAGGGCAAGCCCTGCAAGCCTCGGACTGTCTGCGTCGGCGGCCCCCTCCAAAACTGCAGGCAGACAGGTCTGTGCGGAAAGCCCCTGGCAACCCAGCAGCATTCAAAGGGGAAGAGTCCTCAGCTGGCCAGGCAGCGCTGAGGAGCCTCAGGCCCCGCCCCCGGCCGGAGCCTGACCCCGCCCGCCGGACTCTGCCTGTGTAAATGTGCACTTCACAGAGCCGCCGCTAGGGGGCGCAGGCGAGGGGCGTGGATTCGGGGAACCTCAGCCCCAAGAGGGTAGGTGGGTCCTCTGCAACACGGAGGTACAGTATCCAAGCCCCCCTGCATGGTGAATGGACCGCAAGCCCGTTTTGGACATGGGGCCCTCTTCTCCTCGGGAGTCACCTGCACCCTCCTCCGCACTCACACCCCGAGGGGCTGACAGTGCGCCGAGGACGCCATAGACGGAGGGGCGGGGTCACCGTCAGGGAGGGTAACCCCCGTATGCCTCGGACTGGCTGCGATCGCGGCCTGCTCCAAAGCTGCCGGTAGACAGGTCGGCGGGGAAAGGCCCGGGCAAGCCGGCAGCACTCAAAGGGGAAGAGTCCTCACCTGGCCAGTCAGCGCTGAGGAGCCTCAGTCCCCGCCCCCGGCCGGAGCCTGACCCCGCCCGCCGGACTCTGCCTGAGCACATGTGCAGTTCATAGAGCCGCAGGGGGGGGGGCCGGAGAGGGTGATGGGGACTCTCAGTCCCAAGGGGGCAGGGTGAACCCTACCCCAAGGGGAAATGGGACGCTCTTCCCCCATAGGGGAAGAAGGCCAACTGCCCCCTGGGGAACGGTAAACCTTCCCCGGGGGCACACCTGCAGCCTCCTCTGGCTTCTCTGTCCCACAGGGGCAGGCCGGGCGCCCGAAGACGCCCTAGTTGGAGGGGCGGGGTCACCGTCAGGGAGGGCAAGCCCTGCAAGCCTCGGACTGTCTGCGTCGGCGGCTCCCTCCAAAACTGCAGGCAGACAGGTCTGTGCGGAAAGCCCCTGGCAACCCAGCATCACTCAAAGGGGAAGAGTCCTCAGCTGGCCAGGCAGCGCTGAGGAGCCTCAGGCCCCGCCCCCGGCCGGAGCCTGACCCCGCCCGCCGGACTCTGCCTGTGTAAATGTGCACTTCACAGAGCCGCCGCTAGGGGGCGCAGGCGAGGGGCGTGGATTCGGGGAACCTCAGCCCCAAGAGGGTAGGTGGGACCTCTGCAACACGGAGGTACAGAGTCCAAGAACCCCTGCCTGGTGAATGGTCCGCAAGCCCGTTTTGGCCATGGGGCCCTCTTCTCCTCGGGAGTCACCTGCACCCTCCTCCGCACTCACACCCCGAGGGGCTGACAGTGCGCCGAGGACGCCATAGACGGAGGGGCGGGGTCACCGTCAGGGAGGGTACCCCCCGTATGCCTCGGACTGGCTGCGACCGCGGCCTGCTCCAAAGCTGCCGGCAGACAGGTCGGCGGGGAAAGGCCCGGGCAAGCCGGCAGCACTCAAAGGGGAAGAGTCCTCACCTGGCCATGCAGCGCTGAGGAGCCTCAGGCCCCGCCCCCGGCCGGAGCCTGACCCCGCCCGCCGGACTCTGCCTGAGCACATGTGCAATTAATAGAGCCGCCGGGGGGGGGGCGGAGAGGGTGATGGGGACTCTCAGTCCCAAGGGGGCAGGGTGAACCCTACCCCAAGGGGAAAGGGGACGCTCTTCCCCCATGGGGGAAGAAGGCCAACTTCCCCCTGGGGAACGGTAAACCTTCCCCGGGGGCACACCTGCAGCCTCCTCTGGCTCTCACACACCCAGGGGCAGGACGGGCGCCCGAAGATGCCCTAGTCGGAGGGGCGGGGTCACCGTCAGGGAGGGCAAGCCATGCAAGCCTCGGACTGTCTGCGTCGGCGGCTCCCTCCAAAACTGCAGGCAGATAGGTCGGTGCGGAAAGCCCCTGGCAACCCAGCAGCACTCAAAGGGGAAGAGTCCTCAGCTGGCCAGGCAGCGCTGAAGAGCCTCAGGCCCCGCCCCCGTCCGGAGACTGACCCGCCTGCCGGACTCTGCCTGTGTAAAGGTGCACTTCACAGAGCCGCCGCTAGGGGGCGCAAGCGAGGGGCGTGGATTCGGGGAACCTCAGCCCCAAGAGGGTAGGTGGGACCTCTGCAACACGGAGGTACAGAGTCCAAGAACCCCTGCATGGTGAATGGACCGCAAGCCCGTTTTGGCCATGGGGCCCTCTTCTCCTCGGGAGTCACCTGCACCCTCCTCCGCACTCACACCCCGAGGGGCTGACAGTGCGCCGAGGACGCCATAGACGGAGGGGCGGGGTCACCGTCAGGGAGGGTACCCCCCGTATGCCTCGGAGTGGCTGCGACCCCGGCCTCCTCCAAAGCTGCCGGCAGACAGGTCGGCGGGGAAAGGCCCGGGCAAGCCGGCAGCACTCAAAGGGGAAGAGTCCTCACGTGGCCATGCAGCGCTGAGGAGCCTCAGGCCCCGACCCCGGCCGGAGCCTGACCCCGCCCGCCGGACTCTGCCTGAGCACATGTGCAGTTCATACAGCAGCCGGGGGGGGGTCCGGAGAGGGTGATGGGGACTCTCAGTCCCAAGGGGGCAGGGTGAAACCTACCCCAAGGGGAAAGGGGACGCTCGTCGCCCTTGGGGGAAGAAGGCCAACTTCCCCCTTGGGGAAAGGTAAACCTTCCCCGGGGGCACACCCGCAGCCTCCTCTGGCTTCTCAGACCCACAGGGGCAGGCCGGGCGCCCGAAGACGCCCTAGTCGGAGGGGCGGGGTCACCGTCAGGGAGGGCAAGCCCTGCATGCCTCGGACTGTCTGCGTCGGCGGCCCCCTCCAAAACTGCAGGCAGACAGGTCTGTGCGGAAAGCCCCTGGCAACCCAGCAGCACTCAAAGGGGAAGAGTCCTCAGCTGGCCAGGCAGCGCTGAGGAGCCTCAGGCCCCGCCCCCGGCCGGAGCCTGACCCCGCCCGCCGGACTCTGCCTGTGTAAATGTGCACTTCACAGAGCCGCCGCTAGGGGGCGCAGGCGAGGGTCGTGGATTCGGGGAACCTCAGCCCCAAGAGGGTAGCTGGGTCCTCTGCAACACGGAGGTACAGAATCCAAGCCCCCCTGCATGGTGAATGGACCGCAAGCCCGTTTTGGCCATGGGGCCCTCTTCTCCTCGGGAGTCACCTGCACCCTCCTCCGCACTCACACCCCGAGGGGCTGACAGTGCGCCGAGGACGCCATAGACGGAGGGGCGGGGTCACCGTCAGGGAGGGTAACCCCCGTATGCCTCGGACTGGCTGCGATCGCGGCCTGCTCCAAAGCTGCCGGTAGACAGGTCGGCGGGGAAAGGCCCGGGCAAGCCGGCAGCACTCAAAGGGGAAGAGTCCTCACCTGGCCATGCAGCGCTGAGGAGCCTCAGGCCCCGCCCCCGGCCGGAGCCTGACCCCGCCCGCCGGACTCTGCCTGAGCACATGTGCAGTTCATAGAGCCGCAGGGGGGGGGGCCGGAGAGGGTGATGGGGACTCTCAGTCCCAAGGGGGCAGGGTGAACCCTACCCCAAGGGGAAAGGGGACGCTCTTCCCCCATGGGGGAAGGCCAACTGCCCCCTGGGGAACGGTAAACCTTCCCCGGGGGCACACCCGCAGCCTCCTCTGGCTTCTCAGACCCACAGGGGCAGGCCGGGCGCCCGAAGACGCCCTAGTCGGAGGGGCGGGGTCACCGTCAGGGAGGGCAAGCCCTGCATGCCTCGGACTGTCTGCGTCGGCGGCCCCCTCCAAAACTGCAGGCAGACAGGTCTGTGCGGAAAGCCCCTGGCAACCCAGCAGCACTCAAAGGGGAAGAGTCCTCAGCTGGCCAGGCAGCGCTGAGGAGCCTCAGGCCCCGCCCCCGGCCGGAGCCTGACCCCGCCCGCCGGACTCTGCCTGTGTAAATGTGCACTTCACAGAGCCGCCGCTAGAGGGCGCAGGCGAGGGGCGTGGATTCGGGGAACCTCAGCCCCAAGAGGGTAGCTGGGTCCTCTGCAACACGGAGGTACAGAATCCAAGCCCCCCTGCATGGTGAATGGACCGCAAGCCCGTTTTGGCCATGGGGCCCTCTTCTCCTCGGGAGTCACCTGCACCCTCCTCCGCACTCACACCCCGAGGGGCTGACAGTGCGCCGAGGACGCCATAGACGGAGGGAGGGGTCACCGTCAGGGAGGGTAACCCCCGTATGCCTCGGACTGGCTGCGATCGCGGCCTGCTCCAAAGCTGCCGGTAGACAGGTCGGCGGGGAAAGGCCCGGGCAAGCCGGCAGCACTCAAAGGGGAAGAGTCCTCACCTGGCCATGCAGCGCTCAGGAGCCTCAGGCCCCGCCCCCGGCCGGAGCCTGACCCCGCCCGCCGGACTCTGCCTGAGCACATGTGCATTTCATAGAGCCGCAGGGGGGGGGGGCGGAGAGGGTGATGGGGACTCTCAGTCCCAAGGGGGCAGGGTGAACCCTACCCCAAGGGGAAAGGGGACGCTCTTCCCCCATGGGGGAAGGCCAACTGCCCCCTGGGGAACGGTAAACCTTCCCCGGGGGCACACCTGCAGCCTCCTCTGGCTTCTCTGACCCACAGGGGCAGGCCGGGCGCCCGAAGACGCCCTAGTCGGAGGGGCGGGTCACCGTCAGGGAGGGCAAGCCCTGCAAGCCTCGGACTGTCTGCGTCGGCGGCCCCCTCCAAAACTGCAGGCAGACAGGTCTGTGCGGAAAGCCCCTGGCAACCCAGCAGCACTCAAAGGGGAAGAGTCCTCAGCTGGCCAGGCAGCGCTGAGGAGCCTCAGGCCCCGCCCGCGGCCGGAGCCTGACCCCGCCCGCCGGACTCTGCCTGTGTAAATGTGCACTTCACAGAGCCGCCGCTAGGGGGCGCACGCGAGGGGCGTGGATTCGGGGAACCTCAGCCCCAAGAGGGTAGGTGGGTCCTCTGCAACACGGAGGTACAGAATCCAAGCCCCCCTGCATGGTGAATGGACCGCAAGCCCGTTTTGGACATGGGGCCCTCTTCTCCTCGGGAGTCACCTGCACCCTCCTCCGCACTCACACCCCGAGGGGCTGACAGTGCGCCGAGGACGCCATAGACGGAGGGGCGGGGTCACCGTCAGGGAGGGTACCCCCCGTATGCCTCGGACTGGCTGCGATCGCGGCCTGCTCCAAAGCTGCCGGTAGACAGGTCGGCGGGGAAAGGCCCGGGCAAGCCGGCAGCACTCAAAGGGGAAGAGTCCTCACCTGGCCATGCAGCGCTGAGGAGCCTCAGGCCCCGCCCCCGGCCGGAGCCTGACCCGGCCCGCCGGACTCTGCCTGAGCACATGTGCAGTTCATAGAGCCGCAGGGGGGGGGGCCGGAGAGGGTGATGGGGACTCTCAGTCCCAAGGGGGCAGGGTGAACCCTACCCCAAGGGGAAAGGGGACGCTCTTCCCCCATGGGGGAAGAAGGCCAACTTCCACCTGGGGAACGGTAAACCTTCCCCGGGGGCACACCTGCAGCCTCCTCTGGCTCTCACACACCCAGGGGCAGGACGGGCGCCCGAAGATGCCCTAGTCGGAGGGGCGGGGTCACCGTCAGGGAGGGCAAGCCATGCAAGCCTCGGACTGTCTGCGTCGGCGGCTCCCTCCAAAACTGCAGGCAGATAGGTCGGTGCGGAAAGCCCCTGGCAACCCAGCAGCACTCAAAGGGGAAGAGTCCTCAGCTGGCCAGGCAGCGCTGAAGAGCCTCAGGCCCCGCCCCCGTCCGGAGACTGACCCTCCTGCCGGACTCTGCCTGTGTAAAGGTGCACTTCACAGAGCCGCCGCTAGGGGGCGCAAGCGAGGGGCGTGGATTCGGGGAACCTCAGCCCCAAGAGGGTAGGTGGGACCTCTGCAACACGGAGGTACAGAGTCCAAGAACCCCTGCATGGTGAATGGACCGCAAGCCCGTTTTGGCCATGGGGCCCTCTTCTCATCGGGAGTCACCTGCACCCTCCTCCGCACTCACACCCCGAGGGGCTGACAGTGCGCCGAGGACGCCATAGACGGAGGGGCGGGGTCACCGTCAGGGAGGGTACCCCCCGTATGCCTCGGAGTGGCTGCGACCCCGGCCTCCTCCAAAGCTGCCGGCAGACAGGTCGGCGGGGAAAGGCCCGGGCAAGCCGGCAGCACTCAAAGGGGAAGAGTCCTCACCTGGCCATGCAGCGCTGAGGAGCCTCAGGCCCCGACCCCGGCCGGAGCCTGACCCCGCCCGCCGGACTCTGCCTGAGCACATGTGCAGTTCATACAGCAGCCGGGGGGGGGTCCGGAGAGGGTGATGGGGACTCTCAGTCCCAAGGGGGCAGGGTGAAACCTACCCCAAGGGGAAAGGGGACGCTCGTCGCCCTTGGGGGAAGAAGGCCAACTTCCCCCTTGGGGAAAGGTAAACCTTCCCCGGGGGCACACCCGCAGCCTCCTCTGGCTTCTCAGACCCACAGGGGCAGGCCGGGCGCCCGAAGACGCCCTAGTCGGAGGGGCGGGGTCACCGTCAGGGAGGGCAAGCCCTGCATGCCTCGGACTGTCTGCGTCGGCGGCCCCCTCCAAAACTGCAGGCAGACAGGTCTGTGCGGAAAGCCCCTGGCAACCCAGCAGCACTCAAAGGGGAAGAGTCCTCAGCTGGCCAGGCAGCGCTGAGGAGCCTCAGGCCCCGCCCCCGGCCGGAGCCTGACCCCGCCCGCCGGACTCTGCCTGTGTAAATGTGCACTTCACAGAGCCGCCGCTAGGGGGCGCAGGCGAGGGGCGTGGATTCGGGGAACCTCAGCCCCAAGAGGGTAGCTGGGTCCTCTGCAACACGGAGGTACAGAATCCAAGCCCCCCTGCATGGTGAATGGACCGCAAGCCCGTTTTGTCCATGGGGCCCTCTTCTCCTCGGGAGTCACCTGCACCCTCCTCCGCACTCACACCCCGAGGGGCTGACAGTGCGCCGAGGACGCCATAGACGGAGGGGCGGGGTCACCGTCAGGGAGGGTAACCCCCGTATGCCTCGGACTGGCTGCGATCGCGGCCTGCTCCAAAGCTGCCGGTAGACAGGTCGGCGGGGAAAGGCCCGGGCAAGCCGGCAGCACTCAAAGGGGAAGAGTCCTCACCTGGCCATGCAGTGCTCAGGAGCCTCAGGCCCCGCCCCCGGCCGGAGCCTGACCCCGCCCGCCGGACTCTGCCTGAGCACATGTGCATTTCATAGAGCCGCAGGGGGGGGGGGCGGAGAGGGTGATGGGGACTCTCAGTCCCAAGGGGGCAGGGTGAACCCTACCCCAAGGGGAAAGGGGACGCTCTTCAACCATGGGGGAAGGCCAACTGCCCCCTGGGGAACGGTAAACCTTCCCCGGGGGCACACCTGCAGCCTCCTCTGGCTTCTCTGACCCACAGGGGCAGGCCGGGCGCCCGAAGACGCCCTAGTCGGAGGGGCGGGTCACCGTCAGGGAGGGCAAGCCCTGCAAGCCTCGGACTGTCTGCGTCGGCGGCCCCCTCCAAAACTGCAGGCAGACAGGTCTGTGCGGAAAGCCCCTGGCAACCCAGCAGCACTCAAAGGGGAAGAGTCCTCAGCTGGCCAGGCAGCGCTGAGGAGCCTCAGGCCCCGCCCGCGGCCGGAGCCTGACCCCGCCCGCCGGACTCTGCCTGTGTAAATGTGCACTTCACAGAGCCGCCGCTAGGGGGCGCACGCGAGGGGCGTGGATTCGGGGAACCTCAGCCCCAAGAGGGTAGGTGGGTCCTCTGCAACACGGAGGTACAGAATCCAAGCCCCCCTGCATGGTGAATGGACCGCAAGCCCGTTTTGGACATGGGGCCCTCTTCTCCTCGGGAGTCACCTGCACCCTCCTCCGCACTCACACCCCGAGGGGCTGACAGTGCGCCGAGGACGCCATAGACGGAGGGGCGGGGTCACCGTCAGGGAGGGTACCCCCCGTATGCCTCGGACTGGCTGCGATCGCGGCCTGCTCCAAAGCTGCCGGTAGACAGGTCGGCGGGGAAAGGCCCGGGCAAGCCGGCAGCACTCAAAGGGGAAGAGTCCTCACCTGGCCATGCAGCGCTGAGGAGCCTCAGGCCCCGCCCCCGGCCGGAGCCTGACCCGGCCCGCCGGACTCTGCCTGAGCACATGTGCAGTTCATAGAGCCGCAGGGGGGGGGGCCGGAGAGGGTGATGGGGACTCTCAGTCCCAAGGGGGCAGGGTGAACCCTACCCCAAGGGGAAAGGGGACGCTCTTCCCCCATGGGGGAAGAAGGCCAACTTCCACCTGGGGAACGGTAAACCTTCCCCGGGGGCACACCTGCAGCCTCCTCTGGCTCTCACACACCCAGGGGCAGGACGGGCGCCCGAAGATGCCCTAGTCGGAGGGGCGGGGTCACCGTCAGGGAGGGCAAGCCATGCAAGCCTCGGACTGTCTGCGTCGGCGGCTCCCTCCAAAACTGCAGGCAGATAGGTCGGTGCGGAAAGCCCCTGGCAACCCAGCAGCACTCAAAGGGGAAGAGTCCTCAGCTGGCCAGGCAGCGCTGAAGAGCCTCAGGCCCCGCCCCCGTCCGGAGACTGACCCTCCTGCCGGACTCTGCCTGTGTAAAGGTGCACTTCACAGAGCCGCCGCTAGGGGGCGCAAGCGAGGGGCGTGGATTCGGGGAACCTCAGCCCCAAGAGGGTAGGTGGGACCTCTGCAACACGGAGGTACAGAGTCCAAGAACCCCTGCATGGTGAATGGACCGCAAGCCCGTTTTGGCCATGGGGCCCTCTTCTCATCGGGAGTCACCTGCACCCTCCTCCGCACTCACACCCCGAGGGGCTGACAGTGCGCCGAGGACGCCATAGACGGAGGGGCGGGGTCACCGTCAGGGAGGGTACCCCCCGTATGCCTCGGAGTGGCTGCGACCCCGGCCTCCTCCAAAGCTGCCGGCAGACAGGTCGGCGGGGAAAGGCCCGGGCAAGCCGGCAGCACTCAAAGGGGAAGAGTCCTCACCTGGCCATGCAGCGCTGAGGAGCCTCAGGCCCCGCCCCCGGCCGGAGCCTGACCCCGCCCGCCGGACTCTGCCTGAGCACATGTGCAGTTCATGGAGCCGCAGGGGGGGGGGCCGGAGAGGGTGATGGGGACTCTCAGTCCCAAGGGGGCAGGGTGAACCCTACCCCAAGGGGAAAGGGGACGCTCTTCCCCCATGGGGGAAGAAGGCCAACTGCCCCCTGGGGAACGGTAAACCTTCCCCGGGGGCACACCTGCAGCCTCCTCTGGCTTCTCTGACCCACAGGGGCAGGCCGGGCGCCCGAAGACGCCCTAGTTGGAGGGGCGGGGTCACCGTCAGGGAGGGCAAGCCCTGCAAGCCTCGGACTGTCTGCGTCGGCGGCCCCCTCCAAAACTGCAGGCAGACAGGTCGGTGCGGAAAGCCCCTGGCAACCCAGCAGCACTCAAAGGGGAAGAGTCCTCAGCTGGCCAGGCAGCGCTGAGGAGCCTCAGTCCCGACCCGGCCGGATCCTGACCCCACCCGCCGGAGTCTGCCTGTGCAAAGGTGTACTTCACAGAGCCGCCGCTAGTAGGCGCAGGCGAGGGGCGTGGATTCGGGGACCCTCAGCCCCAAGAGGGTAGGTGGGACCTCTGCAACACGGAGGTACAGAGTCCAAGCCCCCCTGCATGGTGAATGGACCGCAAGCCCGTTTTGGCCATGGGGCCCTCTTCTCCTCGGGATTCACCTGCACCCTCCTCCGCACTCAGACCCCGAGGGGCTGACAGTGCGCCGAGGACGCCATAGACGGAGGGGCGGGGTCACCGTCAGGGAGGGTACCCCCCGTATGCCTCGGAGTGGCTGTGACCCCGGCCTCCTCCAAATCTGCCAGCAGACAGGTCGGCGGGGAAAGGCCTGGGCAACCCGGCAGCACTCAAAGGGGAAGAGTCCTCACCTGGCCAGTCAGCGCTGATGAGCCTCAGGCTCCGCCCCCTGCCGGAGACTGACCCCGCCTACCGGACTCTACCTGAGCACATGTGCAGTTCATAGAGCCGCGGGGGGGGGGGCGGAGAGGGTGATGGGGACTCTCAGTCCCAAGGGGCAGGGTGAACACTACCCCAAGGGGAAAGGGGACGCTCTTCGCCCTTGGGGGAAGAAGGCCAACTTCCCCCTTGGGGAAAGGTAAACCTTCCCCGGGGGCACACCTGTAGCCTCCTCTGGCTTCTCAGACCCACAGGGGCAGGCCGGGCGCCCGAAGACGCCCTAGTCGGAGGGGCGGGGTCACCGTCAGGGAGGGCAAGCCCTGCAAGCCTCGGACTGTCTGCGTCGGCGGCCCCCTCCAAAACTGCAGGCAGACAGGTCGGTGCGGAAAGCCCCTGGCAACCCAGCAGCACTCAAAGGGGAAGAGTCCTCAGCTGGCCAGGCAGCGCTGAGGAGCCTCAGGCCCCACCCCCGGCCGGAGCCTGACCCCGCCCGCCGGACTCTGCCTGTGCAAAGGTGCACTTCACAGAGCCGCCGCTAGGGGGCGTAGGCGAGGGGCGTGGATTCGGGGAACCTCAGCCCCAAGAGGGTAGGTGGGACCTCTGCAACACGGAGGTACAGAGTCCAAGCCCCCCTGCATGGTGAATGGAACGCAAGCCCGTTTTGGCCATGGGGCCCTCTTCTCCTCGGGAGTCACCTGCACCCTCCTCCGCACTCACACCCCGAGGGGCTGACAGTGCGCCGAGGACGCCATAGACGGAGGGGCGGGGTCACCGTCAGGGAGGGTACCCCCCGTATGCCTCGGACTGGCTGCGACCGCGGCCTGCTCCAAAGCTGCCGGCAGACAGGTCGGCGGGGAAAGGCCCGGGCAAGCCGGCAGCCCTCAAAGGGGAAGAGTCCTCACCTGGCCATGCAGCGCTGTGGAGCCTCAGGCCCCGCCCCCGGCCGGAGCCTGACCCCGCCCGCCGGACTCTGCCTGAGCACATGTGCAGTTCATACAGCAGCCGGGGGGGGGTCCGGAGAGGGTGATGGGGACTCTCAGTCCCAAGGGGGCAGGGTGAAACCTACCCCAAGGGGAAAGGGGACGCTCGTCGCCCTTGGGGGAAGAAGGCCAACTTCCCCCTTGGGGAAAGGTAAACCTTCCCCGGGGGCACACCCGCAGCCTCCTCTGGCTTCTCAGACCCACAGGGGCAGGCCGGGCGCCCGAAGACGCCCTAGTCGGAGGGGCGGGGTCACCGTCAGGGAGGGCAAGCCCTGCAAGCCTCGGACTGTCTGCGTCGGCGGCCCCCTCCAAAACTGCAGGCAGACAGGTCTGTGCGGAAAGCCCCTGGCAACCCAGCAGCACTCAAAGGGGAAGAGTCCTCAGCTGGCCAGGCAGCGCTGAGGAGGCTCAGGCCCCGCCCCCGGCCGGAGCCTGACCCCGCCCGCCGACTCTGCCTGTGTAAATGTGTACTTCACAGAGCCGCCGCTAGGCGGCGCAGGCGAGGGGCGTGGATTCGGGGAACCTCAGCCCCAAGAGGGTAGGTGGGTCCTCTGCAACACGGAGGTACAGAATCCAAGCCCCCCTGCATGGTGAATGGACCGCAAGCCCGTTTTGGCCATGGGGCCCTCTTCTCCTCGGGAGTCACCTGCACCCTCCTCCGCACTCACACCCCGAGGGGCTGACAGTGCGCCGAGGACGCCATAGACGGAGGGGCGGGGTCACCGTCAGGGAGGGTAACCCCCGTATGCCTCGGACTGGCTGCGATCGCGGCCTGCTCCAAAGCTGCCGGTAGACAGGTCGGCGGGGAAAGGCCCGGGCAAGCCGGCAGCACTCAAAGGGGAAGAGTCCTCACCTGGCCAGTCAGCGCTGAGGAGCCTCAGTCCCCGCCCCCGGCCGGAGCCTGACCCCGCCCGCCGGACTCTGCCTGAGCACATGTGCAGTTCATAGAGCCGCAGGGGGGGGGGGCGGAGAGGGTGATGGGGACTCTCAGTCCCAAGGGGGCAGGGTGAACCCTACCCCAAGGGGAAATGGGACGCTCTTCCCCCATGGGGGAAGAAGGCCAACTGCCCCCTGGGGAACGGTAAACCTTCCCCGGGGGCACACCTGCAGCCTCCTCTGGCTCTCACACACCCAGGGGCAGGACGGGCGCCCGAAGATGCCCTAGTCGGAGGGGCGGGGTCACCGTCAGGGAGGGCAAGCCCTGCAAGCCTCGGACTGTCTGCGTCGGCGGCTCCCTCCAAAACTGCAGGCAGATAGGTCGGTGCGGAAAGCCCCTGGCAACCCAGCAGCACTCAAAGGGGAAGAGTCCTCAGCTGGCCAGGCAGCGCTGAAGAGCCTCAGGCCCCGCCCCCGGCCGGAGCCTGACCCCGCCCGCCGGACTCTGCCTGTGTAAATGTGCACTTCACAGAGCCGCCGCTAGGGGGCGCAGGCGAGGGGCGTGGATTCGGGGAACCTCAGCCCCAAGAGGGTAGGTGGGTCCTCTGCAACACGGAGGTACAGAATCCAAGCCCCCCTGCATGGTGAATTGCCCGCAAGCCCGTTTTGGCCATGGGGCCCTCTTCTCCTCGGGAGTCACCTGCACCCTCCTCCGCACTCACACCCCGAGGGGCTGACAGTGCGCCGAGGACGCCATAGACGGAGGGGCGGGGTCACCGTCAGGGAGGGTACCCCCCGTATGCCTCGGACTGGCTGCGATCGCGGCCTGCTCCAAAGCTGCCGGTAGACAGGTCGGCGGGGAAAGGCCCGGGCAAGCCGGCAGCACTCAAAGGGGAAGAGTCCTCACCTGGCCATGCAGCGCTGAGGAGCCTCAGGCCCCGCCCCCGGCCGGAGCCTGACCCCGCCCGCCGGACTCTGCCTGAGCACATGTGCAGTTCATAGAGCCGCAGGGGGGGGGGCCGGAGAGGGTGATGGGGACTCTCAGTCCCAAGGGGGCAGGGTGAACCCTACCCCAAGGGGAAAGGGGACGCTCTTCCCCCATGGGGGAAGAAGGCCAACTTCCACCTGGGGAACGGTAAACCTTCCCCGGGGGCACACCTGCAGCCTCCTCTGGCTCTCACACACCCAGGGGCAGGACGGGCGCCCGAAGATGCCCTAGTCGGAGGGGCGGGGTCACCGTCAGGGAGGGCAAGCCATGCAAGCCTCGGACTGTCTGCGTCGGCGGCTCCCTCCAAAACTGCAGGCAGATAGGTCGGTGCGGAAAGCCCCTGGCAAACCAGCAGCACTCAAAGGGGAAGAGTCCTCAGCTGGCCAGGCAGCGCTGAAGAGCCTCAGGCCCCGCCCCCGTCCGGAGACTGACCCTCCTGCCGGACTCTGCCTGTGTAAAGGTGCACTTCACAGAGCCGCCGCTAGGGGGCGCAAGCGAGGGGCGTGGATTCGGGGAACCTCAGCCCCAAGAGGGTAGGTGGGACCTCTGCAACACGGAGGTACAGAGTCCAAGAACCCCTGCATGGTGAATGGACCGCAAGCCCGTTTTGGCCATGGGGCCCTCTTCTCCTCGGGAGTCACCTGCACCCTCCTCCGCACTCACACCCCGAGGGGCTGACAGTGCGCCGAGGACGCCATAGACGGAGGGCGGGGTCACCGTCAGGGAGGGTACCCCCGTATGCCTCGGACTGGCTGCGACCGCGGCCTCCTCCAAAGCTGCCGGTAGACAGGTCGGCGGGGAAAGGCCCGGGGAAGCCGGCAGCACTCAAAGGGGAAGAGTCCTCACCTGGCCATGCAGCGCTGAGGAGCCTCAGGCCCCGCCCCCGGCCGGAGCCTGACCCCGCCCGCCGGACTCTGCCTGAGCACATGTGCAGTTCATACAGCAGCCGGGGGGGGGGTCCGGAGAGGGTGATGGGGACTCTCAGTCCCAAGGGGGCAGGGTGAAACCTACCCCAAGGGGAAAGGGGACGCTCGTCGCCCTTGGGGGAAGAAGGCCAACTTCCCCCTTGGGGAAAGGTAAACCTTCCCCGGGGGCACACCCGCAGCCTCCTCTGGCTTCTCAGACCCACAGGGGCAGGCCGGGCGCCCGAAGACGCCCTAGTCGGAGGGGCGGGGTCACCGTCAGGGAGGGCAAGCCCTGCAAGCCTCGGACTGTCTGCGTCGGCGGCCCCCTCCAAAACTGCAGGCAGACAGGTCTGTGCGGAAAGCCCCTGGCAACCCAGCAGCACTCAAAGGGGAAGAGTCCTCAGCTGGCCAGGCAGCGCTGAGGAGCCTCAGGCCCTCCCCCGGCCGGAGCCTGACCCCGCCCGCCGGACTCTGCCTGTGTAAATGTGCACTTCACAGAGCCGCCGCTAGGGGGCGCAGGCGAGGGGCGTGGATTCGGGGAACCTCAGCCCCAAGAGGGTAGGTGGGTCCTCTGCAACAAGGAGGTACATAATCCAAGCCCCCCTGCATGGTGAATGGACCGCAAGCCCGTTTTGGCCATGGGGCCCTCTTCTCCTCGGGAGTCACCTGCACCCTCCTCCGCACTCACACCCCGAGGGGCTGACAGTGCGCCGAGGACGCCATAGACGGAGGGGCGGGGTCACCGTCAGGGAGGGTAACCCCCGTATGCCTCGGACTGGCTGCGATCGCGGCCTGCTCCAAAGCTGCCGGTAGACAGGTCGGCGGGGAAAGGCCCGGGCAAGCCGGCAGCACTCAAAGGGGAAGAGTCCTCACCTGGCCATGCAGCGCTGAGGAGCCTCAGGCCCCGCCCCCGGCCGGAGCCTGACCCCGCCCGCCGGACTCTGCCTGAGCAAATGTGCAGTTCATAGAGCCGCAGGGGGGGGGGCCGGAGAGGGTGATGGGGACTCTCAGTCCCAAGGGGGCAGGGTGAACCCTACCCCAAGGGGAAAGGGGACGCTCTTCCCCCATGGGGGAAGAAGGCCAACTGCCCCCTGGGGAACGGTAAACCTTCCCCGGGGGCACACCTGCAGCCTCCTCTGGCTTCTCTGACCCACAGGGGCAGGCCGGGCGCCCGAAGACGCCCTAGTTGGAGGGGCGGGGTCACCGTCAGGGAGGGCAAGCCCTGCAAGCCTCGGACTGTCTGCGTCAGCGGCCCCCTCCAAAACTGCAGGCAGACAGGTCGGTGCGGAAAGCCCCTGGCAACCCAGCAGCACTCAAAGGGGAAGAGTCCTCAGCTGGCCAGGCAGCGCTGAGGAGCCTCAGGCCCCGACCCGGCCGGAGCCTGACCCCACCCGCCGGAGTCTGCCTGTGCAAAGGTGTACTTCACAGAGCCGCCGCTAGTAGGCGCAGGCGAGGGGCATGGATTCGGGGACCCTCAGCCCCAAGAGGGTAGGTGGGACCTCTGCAACACGGAGGTACAGAGTCCAAGCCCCCCTGCATGGTGAATGGACCGCAAGCCCGTTTTGGCCATGGGGCCCTCTTCTCCTCGGGATTCACCTGCACCCTCCTCCGCACTCACACCCCGAGGGGCTGACAGTGCGCCGAGGACGCCATAGACGGAGGTGCGGGGTCACCGTCAGGGAGGGTACCCCCCGTATGCCTCGGAGTGGCTGTGACCCCGGCCTCCTCCAAATCTGCCAGCAGACAGGTCGGCGGCGAAAGGCCTGGGCAACCCGGCAGCACTCAAAGGGGAAGAGTCCTCACCTGGCCAGTCAGCGCTGATGAGCCTCAGGCTCCGCCCCCTGCCGGAGACTGACCCCGCCTACCGGACTCTACCTGAGCACATGTGCAGTTCATAGAGCCGCGGGGGGGGGGGGCGGAGAGGGTGATGGGGACTCTCAGTCCCAAGGGGCAGGGTGAACACTACCCCAAGGGGAATGGGGACGCTCTTCGCCCTTGGGGGAAGAAGGCCAACTTCCCCCTTGGGGAAAGGTAAACCTTCCCCGGGGGCACACCTGCAGCCTCCTCTGGCTTCTCAGACCCACAGGGGCAGGCCGGGCGCCCGAAGACGCCCTAGTCGGAGGGGCGGGGTCACCGTCAGGGAGGGCAAGCCCTGCAAGCCTCGGACTGTCTGCCTCGGCGGCCCCCTCCAAAACTACAGGCAGACAGGTCAGTGCGGAAAGCCCCTGGCAACCCAGCAGCACTCAAAGGGGAAGAGTCCTCAGCTGGCCAGGCAGCGCTGAGGAGCCTCAGGCCCCGCCCCCGGCCGGAGCCTGACCCCGCCCGCCGGACTCTGCCTGTGCAAAGGTGCACTTCACAGAGCCGCCGCTAGGGGGCGCAGGCGAGGGGCGTGGATTCGGGGAACCTCAGCCCCAAGAGGGTAGGTGGGACCTCTGCAACACGGAGGTACAGAGTCCAAGAACCCCTGCCTGGTGAATGGACCGCAAGCCCGTTTTGGCCATGGGGCCCTCTTCTCCTCGGGAGTCACCTGCACCCTCCTCCGCACTCACACCCCGAGGGGCTGACAGTGCGCCAAGGACGCCATAGACGGAGGGGCGGGGTCACCGTCAGGGAGGGTACCCCCCGTATGCCTCGGAGTGGCTGCGACCCCGGCCTCCTCCAAAGCTGCAGGTAGACAGGTCGGCGGGGAAAGGCCCGGGGAAGCCGGCAGCACTCAAAGGGGAAGAGTCCTCACCTGGCCATGCAGCGCTGAGGAGCCTCAGTCCCCGACCCCGGCCGGAGCCTGACCCCGCCCGCCGGACTCTGCCTGAGCACATGTGCAGTTCATACAGCCGCCGGGGGGGGGGGGGCCGGAGAGGGTGATGGGGACTCTCAGTCCCAAGGGGGCAGGGTGAAACCTACCCCAAGGGGAAAGGGGACGCTCTTCGCCCTTGGGGGAAGAAGGCCAACTTCCCCCTTGAGGAAAGGTAAACGTTCCCCGGGGGCACACCTGCAGCCTCCTCTAGCTTCTCAGACCCACAGGGGCAGGCCGGGCGCCCGAAGACGCCCTAGTCGGAGGGGCGGGGTCACCGTCAGGGAGGGTACCCCCCGTATGCCTCGGAATGGCTGCGACCGCGGCCTGCTCCAAAGCTGCCGGTAGACAGGTCGGCGGGGAAAGGCCCGGGCATGCCGGCAGCACTCAAAGGGGAAGAGTCCTCACCTGGCCATGCAGCGCTGAGGAGCCTCAGGCCCCACCCCGGCCGGAGCCTGACCCCGCCCGCCGGACTCTGCCTGAGCACATGTGCAGTTCATAGAGCCGCAGGGGGGGGGGCCGGAGAGGGTGATGGGGACTCTCAGTCCCAAGGGGGCAGGGTGAACCCTACCCCAAGGGGAAAGGGGACGCTCTTCCCCCATGGGGGAAGAAGGCCAACTGCCCCCTGGGGAACGGTAAACATTTCCCGGGGGCACACCTGCAGCCTCCTCTGGCTTCTCAGACCAACAGGGGCAGGCCGGGCGCCCGAAGACGCCCTAGTTGGAGGGGCGGGGTCACCGTCAGGGAGGGCAAGCCCTGCAAGCCTCGGACTGTCTGCGTCGGCGGCCCCCTCCAAAACTGCAGGCAGACAGGTCGGTGCGGAAAGCCCCTGGCAACCCAGCAGCACTCAAAGGGGAAGAGTCCTCAGCTGGCCAGGCAGCGCTGAGGAGCCTCAGGCCCCGACCCGGCCGGAGCCTGACCCCACCCGCCGGAGTCTGCCTGTGCAAAGGTGTACTTCACAGAGCCGCCGCTAGTAGGCGCAGGCGAGGGGCGTGGATTCGGGGACCCTCAGCCCCAAGAGGGTAGGTGGGACCTCTGCAACACGGAGGTACAGAGTCCAAGCCCCCCTGCATGGTGAATGGACCGCAAGCCCGTTTTGGCCATGGGGCCCTCTTCTCCTCGGGATTCACCTGCACCCTCCTCCGCACTCACACCCCGAGGGGCTGACAGTGCGCCGAGGACGCCATAGACGGAGGGGCGGGGTCACCGTCAGGGAGGGTACCCCCCGTATGCCTCGGAGTGGCTGTGACCCCGGCCTCCTCCAAATCTGCCAGCAGACAGGTCGGCGGGGAAAGGCCTGGGCAACCCGGCAGCACTCAAAGGGGAAGAGTCCTCACCTGGCCAGTCAGCGCTGATGAGCCTCAGGCTCCGCCCCCTGCCGGAGACTGACCCCGCCTACCGGACTCTACCTGAGCACATGTGCAGTTCATAGAGCCGCGGGGGGGGGGGGCGGAGAGGGTGATGGGGACTCTCAGTCCCAAGGGGCAGGGTGAACACTACCCCAAGGGGAAAGGGGACGCTCTTCGCCCTTGGGGGAAGAAGGCCAACTTCCCCCTTGGGGAAAGGTCAACCTTCCCCGGGGGCACACCTGCAGCCTCCTCTGGCTTCTCAGACCCACAGGGGCAGGCCGGGCGCCCGAAGACGCCCTAGTCGGAGGGGCGGGGTCACCGTCAGGGAGGGCAAGCCCTGCAACCCTCGGACTGTCTGCCTCGGCGGCCCCCTCCAAAACTACAGGCAGACAGGTCAGTGCGGAAAGCCCCTGGCAACCCAGCAGCACTCAAAGGGGAAGAGTCCTCAGCTGGCCAGGCAGCGCTGAGGAGCCTCAGGCCCCGCCCCCGGCCGGAGCCTGACCCCGCCCGCCGGACTCTGCCTGTGCAAAGGTGCACTTCACAGAGCCGCCGCTAGGGGGCGCATGCGAGGGGCGTGGATTCGGGGAACCTCAGCCCCAAGAGGGTAGGTGGGACCTCTGCAACACGGAGGTACAGAGTCCAAGAACCCCTGCCTGATGAATGGACCGCAAGCCCGTTTTGGCCATGGGGCCCTCTTCTCCTCGGGAGTCACCTGCACCCTCCTCCGCACTCACACCCCGAGGGGCTGACAGTGCGCCGAGGACGCCATAGACGGAGGGGCGGGGTCACCGTCAGGGAGGGTACCCCCCGTATGCCTCGGAGTGGCTGCGACCCCGGCCTCCTCCAAAGCTGCAGGTAGACAGGTCGGCGGGGAAAGGCCCGGGGAAGCCGGCAGCACTCAAAGGGGAAGAGTCCTCACCTGGCCATGCAGCGCTGAGGAGCCTCAGTCCCCGACCCCGGCCGGAGCCTGACCCCGCCCGCCGGACTCTGCCTGAGCACATGTGCAGTTCATACAGCCGCCGGGGGGGGGGGGGCCCGGAGAGGGTGATGGAGACTCTCAGTCCCAAGGGGGCAGGGTGAAACCTACCCCAAGGGGAAAGGGGACGCTCTTCGCCCTTGGGGGAAGAAGGCCAACTTCCCCCTTGAGGAAAGGTAAACGTTCCCCGGGGGCACACCTGCAGCCTCCTCTAGCTTCTCAGACCCACAGGGGCAGGCCGGGCGCCCGAAGACGCCCTAGTCGGAGGGGCGGGGTCACCGTCAGGGAGGGCAAGCCCTGCAAGCCTCGGACTGTCTGCGTCGGCGGCCCCCTCCAAAACTGCAGGCAGACAGGTCGGTGCGGAAAGCCCCTGGCAACCCAGCAGCACTCAAAGGGGAAGAGTCCTCAGCTGGCCAGGCAGCGCTGAGGAGCCTCAGGCCCCACCCCCGGCCGGAGCCTGACCCCGCCCGCCGGACTCTGCCTGTGCAAAGGTGCACTTCACAGAGCCGCCGCTAGGGGGCGCAGGCGAGGGGCGTGGATTCGGGGAACCTCAGCCCCAAGAGGGTAGGTGGGACCTCTGCAACACGGAGGTACAGAGTCCAAGCCCCCCTGCATGGTGAATGGAACGCAAGCCCGTTTTGGCCATGGGGCCCTCTTCTCCTCGGGAGTCACCTGCACCCTCCTCCGCACTCACACCCCGAGGGGCTGACAGTGCGCCGAGGACGCCATAGACGGAGGGGCGGGGTCACCGTCAGGGAGGGTACCCCCCGTATGCCTCGGACTGGCTGCGACCGCGGCCTCCTCCAAAGCTGCCGGCAGACAGGTCGGCGGGGAAAGGCCCGGGCAAGCCGGCAGCACTCAAAGGGGAAGAGTCCTCACCTGGCCATGCAGCGCTGAGGAGCCTCAGGCCCCGCCCCCGGCCGGAGCCTGACCCCGCCCGCCAGACTCTGCCTGAGCACATGTGCAGTTCATACAGCAGCCGGGGGGGGGTCCGGAGAGGGTGATGGGGACTCTCAGTCCCAAGGGGGCAGGGTGAAACCTACCCCAAGGGGAAAGGGGACGCTCGTCGCCCTTGGGGGAAGAAGGCCAACTTCCCCCTTGGGGAAAGGTAACCCTTCCCCGGGGGCACACCCGCAGCCTCCTCTGGCTTCTCAGACCCACAGGGGCAGGCCGGGCGCCCGAAGACGCCCTAGTCGGAGGGCGGGGTCACCGTCAGGGAGGGCAAGCCCTGCAAGCCTCGGACTGTCTGCGTCGGCGGCCCCCTCCAAAACTGCAGGCAGACAGGTCTGTGCGGAAAGCCCCTGGCAACCCAGCAGCACTCAAAGGGGAAGAGTCCTCAGCTGGCCAGGCAGCGCTGAGGAGCCTCAGGCCCCGCCCCCGGCCGGAGCCTGACCCCGCCCGCCGGACTCTGCCTGTTAAAATGTGCACTTCACAGAGCCGCCGCTAGGGGGCGCAGGCGAGGGGCGTGGATTCGGGGAACCTCAGCCCCAAGAGGGTAGGTGGGTCCTCTGCAACACGGAGGTACAGAATCCAAGCCCCCCTGCATGGTGAATGGACCGCAAGCCCGTTTTGGCCATGGGGCCCTCTTCTCCTCGGGAGTCACCTGCACCCTCCTCCGCACTCACACCCCGAGGGGCTGACAGTGCGCCGAGGACGCCATAGACGGAGGGGCGGGGTCACCGTCAGGGAGGGTAACCCCCGTATGCCTCGGACTGGCTGCGATCGCGGCCTGCTCCAAAGCTGCCGGTAGACAGGTCGGCGGGGAAAGGCCCGGGCAAGCCGGCAGCACTCAAAGGGGAAGAGTCCTCACCTGGCCATGCAGCGCTGAGGAGCCTCAGGCCCCGCCCCCGGCCGGAGCCTGACCCCGCCCGCCGGACTCTGCCTGAGCACATGTGCAGTTCATAGAGCCGGGGGGGGGGCCGGAGAGGGTGATGGGGACTCTCAGTCCCAAGGGGGCAGGGTGAACCCTACCCCAAGGGGAAATGGGACGCTCTTCCCCCATGGGGGAAGAAGGCCAACTGCCCCCTGGGGAACGGTAAACCTTCCCCGGGGGCACACCTGCAGCCTCCTCTGGCTTCTCTGACCCACAGGGGCAGGCCGGGCGCCCGAAGACGCCCTACTTGGAGGGGCGGGGTCACCGTCAGGGAGGGCAAGCCCTGCAAGCCTCGGACTGTCTGCGTCGGCGGCTCCCTCCAAAACTGCAGGCAGACAGGTCTGTGCGGAAAGACCCTGGCAACCCAGCATCACTCAAGGGGAAGAGTCCTCAGCTGGCCAGGCAGCGCTGAGGAGCCTCAGGCCCCGCCCCCGGCCGGAGCCTGACCCCGCCCGCCGGACTCTGTCTGTGCAAAGGTGCACTTCACAGAGCCGCCGCTAGGGGGCGCAGGCGAGGGGCGTGGATTCGGGGAACCTCAGCCCCAAGAGGGTAGGTGGGACCTCTGCAACACGGAGGTACAGAGTCCAAGAACCCCTGCCTGGTGAATGGTCCGCAAGCCCGTTTTGGCCATGGGGCCCTCTTCTCCTCGGGAGTCACCTGCACCCTCCTCCGCACTCACACTCCGAGGGGCTGACAGTGCGCCGAGGACGCCATAGACGGAGGGGCGGGGTCACCGTCAGGGAGGGTACCCCCGTATGCCTCGGACTGGCTGCGACCGCGGCCTGCTCCAAAGCTGCCGGCAGACAGGTCGGCGGGGAAAGGCCCGGGCAAGCCGGCAGCACTCAAAGGGGAAGAGTCCTCACCTGGCCATGCAGCGCTGAGGAGCCTCAGGCCCCGCCCCCGGCCGGAGCCTGACCCCGCCCGCCGGACTCTGCCTGAGCACATGTGCAATTAATAGAGCCGCCGGGGGGGGGGGCGGAGAGGGTGATGGGGACTCTCAGTCCCAAGGGGGCAGGGTGAACCCTACCCCAAGGGGAAAGGGGACGCTCTTCCCCCATGGGGGAAGAAGGCCAACTTCCCCCTGGGGAACGGTAAACCTTCCCCGGGGGCACACCTGCAGCCTCCTCTGGCTCTCACACACCCAGGGGCAGGACGGGCGCCCGAAGATGCCCTAGTCGGAGGGGCGGGGTCACCGTCAGGGAGGGCAAGCCATGCAAGCCTCGGACTGTCTGCGTCGGCGGCTCCCTCCAAAACTGCAGGCAGATAGGTCGGTGCGGAAAGCCCCTGGCAACCCAGCAGCACTCAAAGGGGAAGAGTCCTCAGCTGGCCAGGCAGCGCTGATGAGCCTCAGGCCCCGCCCCCGTCCGGAGACTGACCCGCCTGCCGGACTCTGCCTGTGTAAAGGTGCACTTCACAGAGCCGCCGCTAGGGGGCGCAAGCGAGGGGCGAGGATTCGGGGACCCTCAGCCCCAAGAGGGTAGGTGGGACCTCTGCAACACGGAGGTACAGAGTCCAAGCCCCCCTGCATGGTGAATGGACCGCAAGCCCGTTTTGGCCATGGGGCCCTCTTCTCCTCGGGAGTCACCTGCACCCTCCTCCGCACTCACACCCCGAGGGGCTGACAGTGCGCCGAGGACGCCATAGACGGAGGGGCGGGGTCACCGTCAGGGAGGGTACCCCCCGTATGCCTCGGAGTGGCTGCGACCCCGGCCTCCTCCAAAGCTGCAGGTAGACAGGTCGGCGGGGAAAGGCCCGGGGAAGCCGGCAGCACTCAAAGGGGAAGAGTCCTCACCTGGCCATGCAGCGCTGAGGAGCCTCAGGCCCCGCCCCCGGCCGGAGCCTGACCCCGCCCGCCGGACTCTGCCTGAGCACATGTGCAGTTCATACAGCAGCCGGGGGGGGGTCCGGAGAGGGTGATGTGGACTCTCAGTCCCAAGGGGGCAGGGTGAAACCTACCCCAAGGGGAAAGGGGACGCTCGTCGCCCTTGGGGGAAGAAGGCCAACTTCCCCCTTGGGGAAAGGTAAACCTTCCCCGGGGGCACACCCGCAGCCTCCTCTGGCTTCTCAGACCCACAGGGGCAGGCCGGGCGCCCGAAGACGCCCTAGTCGGAGGGGCGGGGTCACCGTCAGGGAGGGCAAGCCCTGCAAGCCTCGGACTGTCTGCGTCGGCGGCTCCCTCCAAAACTGCAGGCAGACAGGTCTGTGCGGAAAGCCCCTGGCAACCCAGCATCACTCAAAGGGGAAGAGTCCTCAGCTGGCCAGGCAGCGCTGAGGAGCCTCAGGCCCCGCCCCCGGCCGGAGCCTGACCCCGCCCGCCGGACTCTGCCTGTGCAAAGGTGCACTTCACAGAGCCGCCGCTAGGGGGCGCAGGCGAGGGGCGTGGATTCGGGGAACCTCAGCCCCAAGAGGGTAGGTGGGACCTCTGCAACACGGAGGTACAGAGTCCAAGAACCCCTGCCTGGTGAATGGACCGCAAGCCCGTTTTGGCCATGGGGCCCTCTTCTCCTCGGGAGTCACCTGCACCCTCCTCCGCACTCACACCCCGAGGGGCTGACAATGCGCCGAGGACTCCATAGACGGAGGGGCGGGGTCAGGGTCAGGGAGGGTACCCCCCGTATGCCTCGGAGTGGCTGCGACCCCGGCCTCCTCCAAAGCTGCAGGTAGACAGGTCGGCGGGGAAAGGCCCGGGGAAGCCGGCAGCACTCAAAGGGGAAGAGTCCTCACCTGGCCATGCAGCGCTGAGGAGCCTCAGTCCCCGACCCCGGCCGGAGCCTGACCCCGCCCGCCGGACTCTGCCTGAGCACATGTGCAGTTCATACAGCCGCCGGGGGGGGGGGGAGCCGGAGAGGGTGATGGGGACTCTCAGTCCCAAGGGGGCAGGGTGAAACCTACCCCAAGGGGAAAGGGGACGCTCTTCGCCCTTGGGGGAAGAAGGCCAACTTCCCCCTTGGGGAAAGGTAAACCTTCCCCGGGGGCACACCTGCAGCCTCCTCTAGCTTCTCAGACCCACAGGGGCAGGCCGGGCGCCCGAAGACGCCCTAGTCGGAGGGGCGGGGTCACCGTCAGGGAGGGCAAGCCCTGCAAGCCTCCGACTGTCTGCGTCGGCGGCCCCCTCCAAAACTGCAGGCAGACAGGTCGGTGCGGAAAGCCCCTGGCAACCCAGCAGCACTCAAAGGGGAAGAGTCCTCAGCTGGCCAGGCAGCGCTGAGGAGCCTCAGGCCCCGCCCCCGGCCGGAGCCTGACCCCGCCCACGGACTCTGCCTGTGCAAAGGTGCACTTCACAGAGCCGCCGCTAGGGGGCGCATGCGAGGGGCGTGGATTCGGGGAACCTCAGCCCCAAGAGGGTAGGTGGGACCTCTGCAACACGGAGGTACAGAGTCCAAGCCCCCCTGCATGGTGAATGGAACGCAAGCCCGTTTTGGCCATGGGGCCCTCTTCTCCTCGGGAGTCACCTGCATCCTCCTCCGCACTCACACCCCGAGGGGCTGACAGTGCGCCGAGGACGCCATAGACGGAGGGGCGGGGTCACCGTCAGGGAGGGTACCCCCCGTATGCCTCGGACTGGCTGCGACCGCGGCCTGCTCCAAAGCTGCCGGCAGACAGGTCGGCGGGGAAAGGCCCGGGCAAGCCGGCAGCACTCAAAGGGGAAGAGTCCTCACCTGGCCATGCAGCGCTGCGGAGCCTCAGGCCCCGCCCCCGGCCGGAGCCTGACCCCGCCCGCCGGACTCTGCCTGAGCACATGTGCAATTAATAGAGCCGCCGGGGGGGGGGCCGGAGAGGGTGATGGGGACTCTCAGTCCCAAGGGGGCAGGGTGAACCCTACCCCAAGGGGAAAGGGGACGCTCTTCCCCCATGGGGGAAGAAGGCCAACTTCCCCCTGGGGAACGGTAAACCTTCCCCGGGGGCACACCTGCAGCCTCCTCTGGCTCTCACACACCCAGGGGCAGGACGGGCGCCCGAAGATGCCCTAGTCGGAGGGGCGGGGTCACCGTCAGGGAGGGCAAGCCATGCAAGCCTCGGACTGTCTGCGTCGGCGGCTCCCTCCAAAACTGCAGGCAGATAGGTCGGTGCGGAAAGCCCCTGGCAACCCAGCAGCACTCAAAGGGGAAGAGTCCTCAGCTGGCCAGGCAGCGCTGAAGAGCCTCAGGCCCCGCCCCCGTCCGGAGACTGACCCGCCTGCCGGACTCTGCGTGTGTAAAGGTGCACTTCACAGAGCCGCCGCTAGGGGGCGCAAGCGAGGGGCGTGGATTCGGGGAACCTCAGCCCCAAGAGGGTAGGTGGGACCTCTGCAACACGGAGGTACAGAGTCCAAGAACCCCTGCATGGTGAATGGACCGCAAGCCCGTTTTGGCCATGGGGCCCTCTTCTCCTCGGGAGTCACCTGCACCCTCCTCCGCACTCACACCCCGAGGGGCTGACAGTGCGCCGAGGACGCCATAGACGGAGGGGCGGGGTCACCGTCAGGGAGGGTACCCCCCGTATGCCTCGGAGTGGCTGCGACCCCGGCCTCCTCCAAAGCTGCCGGCAGACAGGTCGGCGGGGAAAGGCCCGGGCAAGCCGGCAGCACTCAAAGGGGAAGAGTCCTCACCTGGCCATGCAGCGCTGAGGAGCCTCAGGCCCCGACCCCGGCCGGAGCCTGACCCCGCCCGCCGGACTCTGCCTGAGCACATGTGCAGTTCATACAGCAGCCAGGGGGGGGTCCGGAGAGGGTGATGGGGACTCTCAGTCCCAAGGGGGCAGGGTGAAACCTACCCCAAGGGGAAAGGGGACGCTCGTCGCCCTTGGGGGAAGAAGGCCAACTTCCCCCTTGGGGAAAGGTAAACCTTCCCCGGGGGCACACCCGCAGCCTCCTCTGGCTTCTCAGACCCACAGGGGCAGGCCGGGCGCCCGAAGACGCCCTAGTCGGAGGGGCGGGGTCACCGTCAGGGAGGGCAAGCCCTGCAAGCCTCGGACTGTCTGCGTCGGCGGCCCCCTCCAAAACTGCAGGCAGACAGGTCTGTGCGGAAAGCCCCTGGCAACCCAGCAGCACTCAAAGGGGAAGAGTCCTCAGCTGGCCAGGCAGCGCTGAGGAGCCTCAGGCCCCGCCCCCGGCCGGAGCCTGACCCCGCCCGCCGGACTCTGCCTGTGTAAATGTGCACTTCACAGAGCCGCCGCTAGGGGGCGCAGGCGAGGGGCGTGGATTCGGGGAACCTCAGCCCCAAGAGGGTAGGTGGGTCCTCTGCAACACGGAGGTACAGAATCTAAGCCCCCCTGCATGGTGAATGGACCGCAAGCCCGTTTTGGCCATGGGGCCCTCTTCTCCTCGGGAGTCACCTGCACCCTCCTCCGCACTCACACCCCGAGGGGCTGACAGTGCGCCGAGGACGCCATAGACGGAGGGGCGGGGTCACCGTCAGGGAGGGTACCCCCCGTATGCCTCGGACTGGCTGCGATCGCGGCCTGCTCCAAAGCTGCCGGTAGACAGGTCGGCGGGGAAAGGCCCGGGCAAGCCGGCAGCACTCAAAGGGGAAGAGTCCTCACCTGGCCATGCAGCGCTGAGGAGCCTCAGGCCCCGCCCCCGGCCGGAGCCTGACCCCGCCCCCGGACTCTGCCTGAGCACATGTGCAGTTCATAGAGCCGCAGGGGGGGGGGCCGGAGAGGGTGATGGGGACTCTCAGTCCCAAGGGGGCAGGGTGAACCCTACCCCAAGGGGAAAGGGGACGCTCTTCCCCCATGGGGGAAGAAGGCCAACTGCCCCCTGGGGAACGGTAAACCTTCCCCGGGGGCACACCTGCAGCCTCCTCTGGCTTCTCTGACCCACAGGGGCAGGCCGGGCGCCCGAAGACGCCCTAGTTGGAGGGGCGGGGTCACCGTCAGGGAGGGCAAGCCCTGCAAGCCTCGGACTGTCTGCGTCGGCGGCCCCCTCCAAAACTGCAGGCAGACAGGTCGGTGCGGAAAGCCCCTGGCAACCCAGCAGCACTCAAAGGGGAAGAGTCCTCAGCTGGCCAGGCAGCGCTGAGGAGTCTCAGTCCCGACCCGGCCGGAGCCTGACCCCACCCGCCGGAGTCTGCCGGTGCAAAGGTGTACTTCACAGAGCCGCCGCTAGTAGGCGCAGGCGAGGGGCGTGGATTCGGGGACCCTCAGCCACAAGAGGGTAGGTGGGACCTCTGCAACACGGAGGTACAGAGTCCAAGCCCCCCTGCATGGTGAATGGACCGCATGCCCGTTTTGGCCATGGGGCCCTCTTCTCCTCGGGATTCACCTGCACCCTCCTCCGCACTCACACCCCGAGGGGCTGACAGTGCGCCGAGGACGCCATAGACGGAGGGGCGGGGTCACCGTCAGGGAGGGTACCCCCCGTATGCCTCGGAGTGGTGTGACCCCGGCCTCCTCCAAATCTGCCAGCAGACAGGTCGGCGGGGAAAGGCCTGGGCAACCCGGCAGCACTCAAAGGGGAAGAGTCCTCACCTGGCCAGTCAGCGCTGATGAGCCTCAGGCTCCGCCCCCTGCCGGAGACTGACCCCGCCTACCGGACTCTACCTGAGCACATGTGCAGTTCATAGTGCCGCGGGGGGGGGGCGGAGAGGGTGATGGGGACTCTCAGTCCCAAGGGGCAGGGTGAACACTACCCCAAGGGGAACGGGGACGCTCTTCGCCCTTGGGGGAAGAAGGCCAACTTCCCCCTTGGGGAAAGGTAAACCTTCCCCGGGGGCACACCTGCAGCCTCCTCTGGCTTCTCAGACCCACAGGGGCAGGCCGGGCGCCCGAAGACGCCCTAGTCGGAGGGGCGGGGTCACCGTCAGGGAGGGCAAGCCCTGCAAGCCTCGGACTGTCTGCGTCGGCGGCCCCCTCCAAAACTGCAGGCAGACAGGTCGGTGCGGAAAGCCCCTGGCAACCCAGCAGCACTCAAAGGGGAAGAGTCCTCAGCTGGCCAGGCAGCGCTGAGGAGCCTCAGGCCCCGCCCCCGGCCGGAGCCTGACCCCGCCCGCCGGACTCTGCCTGTGCAATGGTGCACTTCACAGAGCCGCCGCTAGGGGGCGCAGGCGAGGGGCGTGGATTCGGGGAACCTCAGCCCCAAGAGGGTAGGTGGGACCTCTGCAACACGGAGGTACAGAGTCCAAGCCCCCCTGCATGGTGAATGGAACGCAAGCCCGTTTTGGCCATGGGGCCCTCTTCTCCTCGGGAGTCACCTGCACCCTCCTCCGCACTCACACCCCGAGGGGCTGACAGTGCGCCGAGGACGCCATAGACGGAGGGGCGGGGTCACCGTCAGGGAGGGTACCCCCCGTATGCCTCGGACTGGCTGCGACCGCGGCCTGCTCCAAAGCTGCCGGCAGACAGGTCGGCGGGGAAAGGCCCGGGCAAGCCGGCAGCACTCAAAGGGGAAGAGTCCTCACCTGGCCATGCAGCGCTGAGGAGCCTCAGGCCCCGCCCCCGGCCGGAGCCTGACCCCGCCCGCCGGACTCTGCCTGAGCACATGTGCAGTTCATACAGCAGCCGCGGGGGGGTCCGGAGAGGGTGATGGGGACTCTCAGTCCCAAGGGGGCAGGGTGAAACCTACCCCAAGGGGAAAGGGGACGCTCGTCGCCCTTGGGGGAAGAAGGCCAACTTCCCCCTTGGGGAAAGGTAAACCTTCCCCGGGGGCACACCCGCAGCCTCCTCTGGCTTCTCAGACCCACAGGGGCAGGCCGGGCGCCCGAAGACGCCCTAGTCGGAGGGGCGGGGTCACCGTCAGGGAGGGCAAGCCCTGCAAGCCTCGGACTGTCTGCGTCGGCGGCCCCCTCCAAAACTGCAGGCAGACAGGTCTGTGCGGAAAGCCCCTGGCAACCCAGCAGCACTCAAAGGGGAAGAGTCCTCAGCTGGCCAGGCAGCGCTGAGGAGCCTCAGGCCCCACCCCCGGCCGGAGCCTGACCCCGCCCGCCGGACTCTGCCTGTGTAAATGTGCACTTCACAGAGCCGCCGCTAGGGGGCGCAGGCGAGGGGCGTGGATTCGGGGAACCTCAGCCCCAAGAGGGTAGGTGGGACCTCTGCAACACGGAGGTACAGAGTCCAAGCCCCCCTGCATGGTGAATGGAACGCAAGCCCGTTTTGGCAATGGGGCCCTCTTCTCCTCGGGAGTCACCTGCACCCTCCTCCGCACTCACACCCCGAGGGGCTGACAGTGCGCCGAGGACGCCATAGACGGAGGGGCGGGGTCACCGTCAGGGAGGGTACCCCCCGTATGCCTCGGACTGGCTGCGACCGCGGCCTGCTCCAAAGCTGCCGGCAGACAGGTCGGCGGGGAAAGGCCCGGGCAAGCCGGCAGCACTCAAAGGGGAAGAGTCCTCACCTGGCCATGCAGCGCTGTGGAGCCTCAGGCCCCGCCCCCGGCCGGAGCCTGACCCCGCCCGCCGGACTCTGCCTGAGCACATGTGCAGTTCATACAGCAGCCGGGGGGGGGGTCCGGAGAGGGTGATGGGGACTCTCAGTCCCAAGGGGGCAGGGTGAAACCTACCCCAAGGGGAAAGGGGACGCTCGTCGCCCTTGGGGGAAGAAGGCCAACTTCCGCTTGGGGAAAGGTAAACCTTCCCCGGGGGCACACCCGCAGCCTCCTCTGGCTTCTCAGACCCACAGGGGCAGGCCGGGCGCCCGCAGACGCCCTAGTCGGAGGGGCGGGGTCACCGTCAGGGAGGGCAAGCACTGCAAGCTTCGGACTGTCTGCGTCGGCGGCCCCCTCCAAAACTGCAGGCAGACAGGTCTGTGCGGAAAGCCCCTGGCAACCCAGCAGCACTCAAAGGGGAAGAGTCCTCAGCTGGCCAGGCAGCGCTGAGGAGCCTCAGGCACCGCCCCCGGCCGGAGCCTGACCCCGCCCGCCGGACTCTGCCTGTGTAAATGTGCACTTCACAGAGCCGCCGCTAGGGGGCGCAGGCGAGGGGCGTGGATTCGGGGAACCTCAGCCCCAAGAGGGTAGGTGGGTCCTCTGCAACACGGAGGTACAGAATCCAAGCCCCCCTGCATGGTGAATGGACCGCAAGCCCGTTTTGGCCATGGGGCCCTCTTCTCCTCGGGAGTCACCTGCACCCTCCTCCGCACTCACACCCCGAGGGGCTGACAGTGCGCCGAGGACACCATAGACGGAGGGGCGGGGTCACCGTCAGGGAGGGTAACCCCCGTATGCCTCGGACTGGCTGCGATCGCGGCCTGCTCCAAAGCTGCCGGTAGACAGGTCGGCGGGGAAAGGCCCGGGCAAGCCGGCAGCACTCAAAGGGGAAGAGTCCTCACCTGGCCATGCAGCGCTCAGGAGCCTCAGGCCCCGCCCCCGGCCGGAGCCTGACCCCGCCCGCCGGACTCTGCCTGAGCACATGTGCAGTTCATAGAGCCGCAGGGGGGGGGGCCGGAGAGGGTGATGGGGACTCTCAGTCCCAAGGGGGCAGGGTGAACCCTACCCCAAGGGGAAAGGGGACGCTCTTCCCCCATGGGGGAAGAAGGCCAACTGCCCCCTGGGGAACGGTAAACCTTCCCCGGGGGCACACCTGCAGCCTCCTCTGGCTTCTCTGACCCACAGGGGCAGGCCGGGCGCCCGAAGACGCCCTAGTTGGAGGGGCGGGGTCACCGTCAGGGAGGGCAAGCCCTGCAAGCCTCGGACTGTCTGCGTCGGCGGCTCCCTCCAAAACTGCAGGCAGACAGGTCTGTGCGGAAAGCCCCTGGCAACCCAGCATCACTCAAAGGGGAAGAGTCCTCAGCTGGCCAGGCAGCGCTGAGGAGCCTCAGGCCCCGCCCCCGGCCGGAGCCTGACCCCGCCCGCCGGACTCTGCCTGTGCAAAGGTGCACTTCACAGAGCCGCCGCTAGGGGGCGCAGGCGAGGGGCGTGGATTCGGGGAACCTCAGCCCCAAGAGGGTAGGTGGGACCTCTGCAACACGGAGGTACAGAGTCCAAGAACCCCTGCCTGGTGAATGGACCGCAAGCCCGTTTTGGCCATGGGGCCCTCTTCTCCTCGGGAGTCACCTGCACCCTCCTACGCACTCACACCCCGAGGGGCTGACAGTGCGCCGAGGACGCCATAGACGGAGGGGCGGGGTCACCGTCAGGGAGGGTACCCCCCGTATGCCTCGGAGTGGCTGCGACCCCGGCCTCCTCCAAAGCTGCAGGTAGACAGGTCGGCGGGGAAAGGCCCGGGGAAGCCGGCAGCACTCAAAGGGGAAGAGTCCTCACCTGGCCATGCAGCGCTGAGGAGCCTCAGTCCCCGACCCCGGCCGGAGCCTGACCCCGCCCGCCGGACTCTGCCTGAGCACATGTGCAGTTCATACAGCCGCCAGGGGGGGGTGAGCCGGAGAGGGTGATGGGGACTCTCAGTCCCAAGGGGGCAGGGTGAAACCTACCCCAAGGGGAAAGGGGACGCTCTTCGCCCTTGGGGGAAGAAGGCCAACTTCCCCCTTGGGGAAAGGTAAACCTTCCCCGGGGGCACACCTGCAGCCTCCTCTAGCTTCTCAGACCCACAGGGGCAGGCCGGGCGCCCGAAGACGCCCTAGTCGGAGGGGCGGGGTCACCATCAGGGAGGGCAAGCCCTGCAAGCCTCGGACTGTCTGCGTCGGCGGCCCCCTCCAAAACTGCAGGCAGACAGGTCGGTGCGGAAAGCCCCTGGCAACCCAGCAGCACTCAAAGGGGAAGAGTCCTCAGCTGGCCAGGCAGCGCTGAGGAGCCTCAGGCCCCGCCCCCGGCCGGAGCCTGACCCCGCCCGCCGGACTCTGCCTGTGCAAAGGTGCACTTCACAGAGCCGCCGCTAGGGGGCGCAGGCGAGGGGCGTGGATTCGGGGAACCTCAGCCCCAAGAGGGTAGGTGGGACCTCTGCAACACGGAGGTACAGAGTCCAAGCCCCCCTGCATGGTGAATGGAACGCAAGCCCGTTTTGGCCATGGGGCCCTCTTCTCCTCGGGAGTCACCTGCACCCTCCTCCGCACTCACACCCCGAGGGGCTGACAGTGCGCCGAGGACGCCATAGACGGAGGGGCGGGGTCACCGTCAGGGAGGGTACCCCCCGTATGCCTCGGACTGGCTGCGACCGCGGCCTGCTCCAAAGCTGCCGGCAGACAGGTCGGCGGGGAAAGGCCCGGGCAAGCCGGCAGCACTCAAAGGGGAAGAGTCCTCACCTGGCCATGCAGCGCTGAGGAGCCTCAGGCCCCGCCCCCGGCCGGAGCCTGACCCCGCCCGCCGGACTCTGCCTGAGCACATGTGCAGTTCATACAGCAGCCGGGGGGGGGTCCGGAGAGGGTGATGGGGACTCTCAGTCCCAAGGGGGCAGGGTGAACCCTACCCCAAGGGGAAAGGGGACGCTCTTCCCCCATGGGGGAAGAAGGCCAACTTCCCCCTGGGGAACGGTAAACCTTCCCCGGGGGCACACCTGCAGCCTCCTCTGGCTCTCACACACCCAGGGGCAGGACGGGCGCCCGAAGATGCCCTAGTCGGAGGGGCGGGGTCACCGTCAGGGAGGGCAAGCCATGCAAGCCTCGGACTGTCTGCGTCGGCGGCTCCCTCCAAAACTGCAGGCAGATAGGTCGGTGCGGAAAGCCCCTGGCAACCCAGCAGCACTCAAAGGGGAAGAGTCCTCAGCTGGCCAGGCAGCGCTGAAGAGCCTCAGGCCCCGCCCCCGTCCGAGACTGACCCGCCTGCCGGACTCTGCCTGTGTAAAGGTGCACTTCACAGAGCCGCCGCTAGGGGGCGCAAGCGAGGGGCGTGGTTCGGGGAACCTCAGCCCCAAGAGGGTAGGTGGGACCTCTGCAACACGGAGGTACAGAGTCCAAGAACCCCTGCATGGTGAATGGACCGCAAGCCCGTTTTGGCCATGGGGCCCTCTTCTCCTCGGGAGTCACCTGCACCCTCCTCCGCACTCACACCCCGAGGGGCTGACAGTGCGCCGAGGACGCCATAGACGGAGGGGCAGGGTCACCGTCAGGGAGGGTACCCCCCGTATGCCTCGGAGTGGCTGCGACCCCGGCCTCCTCCAAAGCTGCAGGTAGACAGGTCGGCGGGGAAAGGCCCGGGCAAGCCGGCAGCACTCAAAGGGGAAGAGTCCTCACCTGGCCATGCAGCGCTGAGGAGCCTCAGGCCCCGCCCCCGGCCGGAGCCTGACCCCGCCCGCCGGACTCTGCCTGAGCACATGTGCAGTTCATACAGCAGCCGGGGGGGGGTCCGGAGAGGGTGATGGGGACTCTCAGTCCCAAGGGGGCAGGGTGAAACCTACCCCAAGGGGAAAGGGGACGCTCGTCGCCCTTGGGGGAAGAAGGCCAACTTCCCCCTTGGGGAAAGGTAAACCTTCCCCGGGGGCACACCCGCAGCCTCCTCTGGCTTCTCAGACCCACAGGGGCAGGCCGGGCGCCAGAAGACGCCCTAGTCGGCGGGGCGGGGTCACCGTCAGGGAGGGTACCCCCCGTATGCCTCGGACTGGCTGCGACCGCGGCCTGCTCCAAAGCTGCCGGCAGACAGGTCGGCGGGGAAAGGCCCGGGCAAGCCGGCAGCACTCAAAGGGGAAGAGTCCTCACCTGGCCATGCAGCGCTGAGGAGCCTCAGGCCCCGACCCCGGCCGGAGCCTGACCCCGCCCGCCGGACTCTGCCTGAGCACATGTGCAGTTCATACAGCAGCCGGGGGGGGGGTCCGGAGAGGGTGATGGGGACTCTCAGTCCCAAGGGGGCAGGGTGAAACCTACCCCAAGGGGAAAGGGGACGCTCGTCGCCCTTGGGGGAAGAAGGCCAACTTCCCCCTTGGGGAAAGGTAAACCTTCCCCGGGGGCACACCCGCAGCCTCCTCTGGCTTCTCAGACCCACAGGGGCAGGCCGGGCGCCCGAAGACGCCCTAGTCGGAGGGGCGGGGTCACCGTCAGGGAGGGCAAGCCCTGCAAGCCTCGGACTGTCTGCGTCGGCGGCCCCCTCCAAAACTGCAGGCAGACAGGTCTGTGCGGAAAGCCCCTGGCAACCCAGCAGCACTCAAAGGGGAAGAGTCCTCAGCTGGCCAGGCAGCGCTGAGGAGCCTCAGGCCCCGCCCCCGGCCGGAGCCTGACCCCGCCCGCCGGACTCTGCCTGTGTAAATGTGCACTTCACAGAGCCGCCGCTAGGGGGCGCAGGCGAGGGGCGTGGATTCGGGGAACCTCAGCCCCAAGAGGGTAGGTGGGTCCTCTGCAACACGGAGGTACAGAATCCAAGCCCCCCTGCATGGTGAATGGACCGCAAGCCCGTTTTGGCCATGGGGCCCTCTTCTCCTCGGGAGTCACCTGCACCCTCCTCCGCACTCACACCCCGAGGGGCTGACAGTGCGCCGAGGATGCCATAGACGGAGGGGCGGGGTCACCGTCAGGGAGGGTACTCCCCGTATGCCTCGGACTGGCTGCGATGGCGGCCTGCTCCAAAGCTGCCGGTAGACAGGTCGGCGGGGAAAGGCCCGGGCAAGCCGGCAGCACTCAAAGGGGAAGAGTCCTCACCTGGCCATGCAGCGCTGAGGAGCCTCAGGCCCCGCCCCCGGCCGGAGCCTGACCCCGCCCGCCGGACTCTGCCTGAGCACATGTGCAGTTCATAGAGCCGCAGGGGGGGGGGCCGGAGAGGGTGATGGGGACTCTCAGTCCCAAGGGGGCAGGGTGAACCCTACCCCAAGGGGAAAGGGGACGCTCTTCCCCCATGGGGGAAGAAGGCCAACTGCCCCCTGGGGAACGGTAAACCTTCCCCGGGGGCACACCTGCAGCCTCCTCTGGCTTCTCAGACCCACAGGGGCAGGCCGGGCGCCCGAAGACGCCCTAGTTGGAGGGGCGGGGTCACCGTCAGGGAGGGCAAGCCCTGCAACCCTCGGACTGTCTGCGTCGGCGGCCCCCTCCAAAACTGCAGGCAGACAGGTCGGTGCGGAAAGCCCCTGGCAACCCAGCAGCACTCAAAGGGGAAGAGTCCTCAGCTGGCCAGGCAGCGCTGAGGAGCCTCAGGCCCCGACCCGGCCGGAGCCTGACCCCACCCGCCGGAGTCTGCCTGTGCAAAGGTGTACTTCACAGAGCCGCCGCTAGTAGGCGCAGGCGAGGGGCGTGGATTCGGGGACCCTCAGCCCCAAGAGGGTAGGTGGGACCTCTGCAACACGGAGGTACAGAGTCCAAGCCCCCCTGCATGGTGAATGGACCGCAAGCCCGTTTTGGCCATGGGGCCCTCTTCTCCTCGGGATTCACCTGCACCCTCCTCCGCACTCACACCCCGAGGGGCTGACAGTGCGCCGAGGACGCCATAGACGGAGGGGCGGGGTCACCGTCAGGGAGGGTACCCCCCGTATGCCTCGGACTGGCTGCGACCGCGGCCTGCTCCAAAGCTGCCGGCAGACAGGTCGGCGGGGAAAGGCCCGGGCAAGCCGGCAGCACTCAAAGGGGAAGAGTCCTCACCTGGCCATGCAGCGCTGAGGAGCCTCAGGCCCCGCCCCCGGCCGGAGCCTGACCCCGCCCGCCGGACTCTGCCTGAGCACATGTGCAATTAATAGAGCCGCCGGGGGGGGGGCCGGAGAGGGTGATGGGGACTCTCAGTCCCAAGGGGGCAGGGTGAACTCTACCCCAAGGAGAAAGGGGACGCTCTTCCCCCATGGGGGAAGAAGGCCAACTTCCCCCTGGGGAATGGTAAACCTTCCCCGGGGGCACACCTGCAGCCTCCTCTGGCTTCTCAGACCCACAGGGGCAGGCCGGGCACCCGAAGACGCCCTAGTCGGAGGGGCGGGGTCACCGTCAAGGAGGGCAAGCCCTGCAAGCCTCGGACTGTCTGCGTCGGCGGCTCCCTCCAAAACTGCAGGCAGACAGGTCTGTGCGGAAAGCCCCTGGCAACCCAGCAGCACTCAAAGGGGAAGAGTCCTCAGCTGGCCAGGCAGCGCTGAGGAGCCTCAGGCCCCGCCCCAGGCCGGAGCCTGACCCCGCCCGCCGGACTCTGCCTGTGCAAAGGTGCACTTCACAGAGCCGCCGCTAGGGGGCGCAGGCGAGGGGCGTGGATTCGGGGAACCTCAGCCCCAAGAGGGTAGGTGGGACCTCTGCAACACGGAGGTACAGAGTCCAAGACCCCTGCCTGGTGAATGGACCGCAAGCCCGTTTTGGCCATGGGGCCCTCTTCTCCTCGGGAGTCACCTGCACCCTCCTCCGCACTCACACCCTGAGGGGCTGACAGTGCGCCGAGGACGCCATAGACGGAGGGGCGGGGTCACCGTCAGGGAGGGTACCCCCCGTATGCCTCGGAGTGGCTGCGACCCCGGCCTCCTCCAAAGCTGCCGGTAGACAGGTCGGCGGGGAAAGGCCCGGGCAAGCCGGCAGCACTCAAAGGGGAAGAGTCCTCACCTGGCCATGCAGCGCTGAGGAGCCTCAGGCCCCGACCCCGGCCGGAGCCTGACCCCGCCCGCCGGACTCTGCCTGAGCACAAGTGCAGTTCATACAGCAGCCGGGGGGGGGTCCGGAGAGGGTGATGGGGACTCTCAGTCCCAAGGGGGCAGGGTGAAACCTACCCCAAGGGGAAAGGGGACGCTCTTCCCCCATGGGGGAAGAAGGCCAACTTCCCCCTGGGGAACGGAAAAACTTCCCCGGGGGCACACCTGCAGCCTCCTCTGGCTCTCACACACCCAGGGGCAGGACGGGCGCCCGAAGATGCCCTAGTCGGAGGGGCGGGGTCACCGTCAGGGAGGGCAAGCCATGCAAGCCTCGGACTGTCTGCGTCGGCGGCTCCCTCCAAAACTGCAGGCAGATAGGTCGGTGCGGAAAGCCCCTGGCAACCCAGCAGCACTCAAAGGGGAAGAGTCCTCAGCTGGCCAGGCAGCGCTGAAGAGCCTCAGGCCCCGCCCCCGTCCGGAGACTGACCCGCCTGCCGGACTCTGCCTGTGTAAAGGTGCACTTCATAGAGCCGCCGCTAGGGGGCGCAAGCGAGGGGCGTGGATTCGGGGAACCTCAGCCCCAAGAGGGTAGGTGGGACCTCTGCAACACGGAGGTACAGAGTCCAAGAACCCCTGCATGGTGAATGGACCGCAAGCCCGTTTTGGCCATAGGGCCCTCTTCTCCTCGGGAGTCACCTGCACCCTCATCCGCACTCACACCCCGAGGGGCTGACAGTGCGCCGAGGACGCCATAGACGGAGGGGCGTGGTCACCGTCAGGGAGGGTACCCCCCGTATGCCTCGGAGTGGCTGCGACCCCGGCCTCCTCCAAAGCTGCCGGCAGACAGGTCAGCGGGGAAAGGCCCGGGCAAGCCGGCAGCACTCAAAGGGGAAGAGTCCTCACCTGGCCATGCAGCGCTGAGGAGCCTCAGGCCCCGACCCCGGCCGGAGCCTGACCCCGCCCGCCGGACTCTGCCTGAGCACATGTGCAGTTCATACAGCAGCCGGGGGGGGGTCCGGAGAGGGTGATGGGGACTCTCAGTCCCAAGGGGTCAGGGTGAAACCTACCCCAAGGGGAAAGGGGACGCTCGTCGCCCTTGGGGGAAGAAGGCCAACTTCCCCCTTGGGGAAAGGTAAACCTTCCCCGGGGGCACACCCGCAGCCTCCTCTGGCTTCTCAGACCCACAGGGGCAGGCCGGGCGCCCGAAGACGCCCTAGTCGGAGGGGCGGGGTCACCGTCAGGGAGGGCAAGCCCTGCAAGCCTCGGACTGTCTGCGTCGGCGGCCCCCTCCAAAACTGCAGGCAGACAGGTCGGTGCGGAAAGCCCCTGGCAACCCAGCAGCACTCAAAGGGGAAGAGTCCTCAGCTGGCCAGGCAGCGCTGAGGAGCCTCAGGCCCCGACCCGGCCGGAGCCTGACCCCACCCGCCGGAGTCTGCCTGTGCAAAGGTGTACTTCACAGAGCCGCCGCTAGTAGGCGCAGGCGAGGGGCGTGGATTCGGGGACCCTCAGCCCCAAGAGGGTAGGTGGGACCTCTGCAACACGGAGGTACAGAGTCCAAGCCCCCCTGCATGGTGAATGGACCGCAAGCCCGTTTTGGCCATGGGGCCCTCTTCTCCTCGGGATTCACCTGCACCCTCCTCCGCACTCACACCCCGAGGGGCTGACAGTGCGCCGAGGACGCCATAGACGGAGGGGCGGGGTCACCGTCAGGGAGGGTACCCCCCGTATGCCTCGGACTGGCTGCGACCGCGGCCTGCTCCAAAGCTGCCGGCAGACAGGTCGGCGGGGAAAGGCCCGGGCAAGCCGGCAGCACTCAAAGGGGAAGAGTCCTCACCTGGCCATGCAGCGCTGAGGAGCCTCAGGCCCCGCCCCCGGCCGGAGCCTGACCCCGCCCGCCGGACTCTGCCTGAGCACATGTGCAGTTCATACAGCAGCCGGGGGGGGGGGTCCGGAGAGGGTGATGGGGACTCTCAGTCCCAAGGGGGCAGGGTGAAACCTACCCCAAGGGGAAAGGGGACGCTCGTCGCCCTTGGGGGAAGTAGGCCAACTTCCCCCTTGGGGAAAGGTAAACCTTCCCCGGGGGCACACCCGCAGCCTCCTCTGGCTTCTCAGACCCACAGGGGCAGGCCGGGCGCCCGAAGACGCCCTAGTCGGAGGGGCGGAGTCACCGTCAGGGAGGGCAAGCCCTGCAAGCCTCGGACTGACTGCGTCGGCGGCCCCCTCCAAAACTGCAGGCAGACAGGTCTGTGCGGAAAGCCCCTGGCAACCCAGCAGCACTCAAAGGGGAAGAGTCCTCAGCTGGCCAGGCAGCGCTGAGGAGCCTCAGGCCCCGCCCCCGGCCGGAGCCTGACCCCGCCCGCCGGACTCTGCCTGTGTAAATGTGCACTTCACAGAGCCGCCGCTAGGGGGCGCAGGCGAGGGGCGTGGATTCGGGGAACCTCAGCCCCAAGAGGGTAGGTGGGTCCTCTGCAACACGGAGGTACAGAATCCAAGCCCCCCTGCATGGTGAAAGGACCGCAAGCCCGTTTTGGCCATGGGGCCCTCTTCTCCTCGGGAGTCACCTGCACCCTCCTCCGCACTCACACCCCGAGGGGCTGACAGTGCGCCGAGGACGCCATAGACGGAGGGGCGGGGTCACCGTCAGGGAGGGTACCCCCCGTATGCCTCGGATTGGCTGCGACCCCGGCCTCCTCCAAAGCTGCAGGTAGACAGGTCGGCGGGGAAAGGCCCGGGGAAGCCGGCAGCACTCAAAGGGGAAGAGTCCTCACCTGGCCATGCAGCGCTGAGGAGCCTCAGTCCCCGACCCCGGCCGGAGCCTGACCCCGCCCGCCGGACTCTGCCTGAGCACATGTGCAGTTCATAGAGCCGCAGGGGGGGGGCCGGAAAGGGTGATGGGGACTGTCAGTCCCAAGGGGGCAGGGTGAACCCTACCCCAAGGGGAAAGGGGACGCTCTTCCCCCATGGGGGAAGAAGGCCAACTGCCCCCTGGGGAACGGTAAACCTTCCCCGGGGGCACACCTGCAGCCTCCTCTGGCTTCTCTGACCCACAGGGGCAGGCCGGGCGCCCGAAGACGCCCTAGTTGGAGGGGCGGGGTCACCGTCAGGGAGGGCAAGCCCTGCAAGCCTCGGACTGTCTGCGTCGGCGGCCCCCTCCAAAACTGCAGGCAGACAGGTCGGTGCGGAAAGCCCCTGGCAACCCAGCAGCACTCAAAGGGGAAGAGTCCTCAGCTGGCCAGGCAGCGCTGAGGAGCCTCAGTCCCCGACCCGGCCGGAGCCTGACCCCACCCGCCGGAGTCTGCCTGTGCAAAGGTGTACTTCACAGAGCCGCCGCTAGTAGGCGCAGGCGAGGGGCGTGGATTCGGGGACCCTCAGCCCCAAGAGGGTAGGTGGGACCTCTGCAACACGGAGGTACAGAGTCCAAGCCCCCCTGCATGGTGAATGGACCGCAAGCCCGTTTTGGCCATGGGGCCCTCTTCTCCTCGGGATTCACCTGCACCCTCCTCCGCACTCACACCCCGAGGGGCTGACAGTGCGCCGAGGACGCCATAGACGGAGGGGCGGGGTCACCGTCAGGGAGGGTACCCCCCGTATGCCTCGGAGTGGCTGTGACCCCGGCCTCCTCCAAATCTGCCAGCAGACAGGTCGGCGGGGAAAGGCCTGGGCAACCCGGCAGCACTCAAAGGGGAAGAGTCCTCACCTGGCCAGTCAGCGCTGATGAGCCTCAGGCTCCGCCCCCTGCCGGAGACTGACCCCGCCTACCGGACTCTACCTGAGCACATGTGCAGTTCATAGAGCCGCGGGGGGGGGGCGGAGAGGGTGATGGGGACTCTCAGTCCCAAGGGGCAGGGTGAACACTACCCCAAGGGGAAAGGGGACGCTCTTCGCCCTTGGGGGAAGAAGGCCAACTTCCCCCTTGGGGAAAGGTAAACCTTCCCCGGGGGCACACCTGCAGCCTCCTCTGGATTCTCAGACCCACAGGGGCAGGCCGGGCGCCCGAAGACGCCCTAGTCGGAGGGGCGGGGTCACCGTCAGGGAGGGCAAGCCCTGCAAGCCTCGGACTGTCTGCCTCGGCGGCCCCCTCCAAAACTACAGGCAGACAGGTCAGTGCGGAAAGCCCCTGGCAACCCAGCAGCACTCAAAGGGGAAGAGTCCTCAGCTGGCCAGGCAGCGCTGAGGAGCCTCAGACCCCGCCCCCGGCCGGAGCCTGACCCCGCCCGCCGGACTCTGCCTGTGCAAAGGTGCACTTCACAGAGCCGCCGCTAGGGGGCGCAGGCGAAGGGCGTGGATTCGGGGAACCTCAGCCCCAAGAGGGTAGGTGGGACCTCTGCAACACGGAGGTACAGAGTCCAAGAACCCCTGCCTGGTGAATGGACCGCAAGCCCGTTTTGGCCATGGGGACCTCTTCTCCTCGGGAGTCACCTGCACCCTCCTCCGCACTCACACCCCGAGGGGCTGACAGTGCGCCGAGGACGCCATAGACGGAGGGGCGGGGTCACCGTCAGGGAGGGTACCCCCGTATTCCTCGGAGTGGCTGCGACCCCGGCCTCCTCCAAAGCTGCAGGTAGACTGGTCGGCGGGGAAAGGCCCGGGGAAGCCGGCAGCACTCAAAGGGGAAGAGTCCTCACCTGGCCATGCAGCGCTGAGGAGCCTCAGTCCCCGACACCGGCCGGAGCCTGACCCCGCCCGCCGGACTCTGCCTGAGCACATGTGCAGTTCATACAGCCGCCGGGGGGGGGGGGGCCGGAGAGGGTGATGGGGACTCTCAGTCCCAAGGGGGCAGGGTGAAACCTACCCCAAGGGGAAAGGGGACGCTCTTCGCCCTTGGGGGAAGAAGGCCAACTTCCCCCTTGAGGAAAGGTAAACCTTCCCCGGGGGCACACCTGCAGCCTCCTCTGGCTTCTCAGACCCACAGGGGCATGCCGGGCGCCCGAAGACGCCCTAGTCGGAGGGGCGGGGTCACCGTCAGGGAGGGCAAGCCCTGCAAGCCTCGGACTGTCTGCGTCGGCGGCCCCCTCCAAAACTGCAGGCAGACAGGTCGGTGCGGAAAGCCCCTGGCAACCCAGCAGCACTCAAAGGGGAAGAGTCCTCAGCTGGCCAGGCAGCGCTGAGGAGCCTCAGGCCCCGCCCCCGGCCGGAGCCTGACCCCGCCCGCCGGACTCTGCCTGTGCAAAGGTGCACTTCACAGAGCCGCCGCTAGGGGGCGCAGGCGAGGGGCGTGGATTCGGGGAACCTCAGCCCCAAGAGGGTAGGTGGGACCTCTGCAACACGGAGGTACAGAGTCCAAGAACCCCTGCCTGGTGAATGGACCGCAAGCCCGTTTTGGCCATGGGGCCCTCTTCTCCTCGGGAGTCACCTGCACCCTCCTCCGCACTCACACCCCGAGGGGCTGACAGTGCGCCGAGGACGCCATAGACGGAGGGGCGGGGTCACCGTCAGGGAGGGTACCGTACCCCCCGTATGCCTCGGAGTGGCTGCGACCCCGGCCTCCTCCAAAGCTGCAGGTAGACTGGTCGGCGGGGAAAGGCCCGGGGAAGCCGGCAGCACTCAAAGGGGAAGAGTCCTCACCTGGCCATGCAGCGCTGAGGAGCCTCAGTCCCCGACCCCGGCCGGAGCCTGACCCCGCCCGCCGGACTCTGCCTGAGCACATGTGCAGTTCATACAGCAGCCGGGGGGGGGTCCGGAGAGGGTGATGGGGACTCTCAGTCCCAAGGGGGCAGGGTGAAACCTACCCCAAGGGGAAAGGGGACGCTCGTCGCCCTTGGGGGAAGAAGGCCAACTTCCCCCTTGGGGAAAGGTAAACCTTCCCCGGGGGCACACCCGCAGCCTCCTCTGGCTTCTCAGACCCACAGGGGCAGGCCGGGCGCCCGAAGACGCCCTAGTTGGAGGGGCGGGGTCACCGTCAGGGAGGGCAAGCCCTGCAAGCCTCGGACTGTCTGCGTCGGCGGCCCCCTCCAAAACTGCAGGCAGACAGGTCTGTGCGGAAAGCCCCTGGCAACCCAGCAGCACTCAAAGGGGAAGAGTCCTCAGCTGGCCAGGCAGCGCTGAGGAGCCTCAGGCCCCGCCCCCGGCCGGAGCCTGACCCCGCCCGCCGGACTCTGCCTGTGTAAATGTGCACTTCACAGAGCCGCCGCTAGGGGGCGCAGGCGAGGGGCGTGGATTCGGGGAACCTCAGCCCCAAGAGGGTAGGTGGGTCCTCTGCAACACGGAGGTACAGAATCCAAGCCCCCCTGCATGGTGAATGGACCGCCAGCCCGTTTTGGCCATGGGGCCCTCTTCTCCTCGGGAGTCACCTGCACCCTCCTCCGCACTCACACCCCGAGGTGCTGACAGTGCGCCGAGGATGCCATAGACGGAGGGGCGGGGTCACCGTCAGGGAGGGTACCCCCCGTATGCCTCGGACTGGCTGCGATCGCGGCCTGCTCCAAAGCTGCCGGTAGACAGGTCGGCGGGGAAAGGCCCAGGCAAGCCGGCAGCACTCAAAGGGGAAGAGTCCTCACCTGGCCATGCAGCGCTGAGGAGCCTCAGGCCCCGCCCCCGGCCGGAGCCTGACCCCGCCCGCTGGACTCTGCCTGAGCACATGTGCAGTTCATAGAGCCGCAGGGGGGGGGGCCGGAAAGGGTGATGGGGACTCTCAGTCCCAAGGGGGCAGGGTGAACCCTACCCCAAGGGGAAAGGGGACGCTCTTCCCCCATGGGGGAAGAAGGCCAACTGCCCCCTGGGGAACGGTAAACCTTCCCCGGTGGCACACCTGCAGCCTCCTCTGGCTTCTCAGACCCACAGGGGCAGGCCGGGCGCCCGAAGACGCCCTAGTTGGAGGGGCGGGGTCACCGTCAGGGAGGGCAAGCCCTGCAAGCCTCGGACTGTCTGCGTCGGCGGCCCCCTCCAAAACTGCAGGCAGACAGGTCGGTGCGGAAAGCCCCTGGCAACCCAGCAGCACTCAAAGGGGAAGAGTCCTCAGCTGGCCAGGCAGCGCTGAGGAGCCTCAGGCCCCGACCCGGCCGGAGCCTGACCCCACCCGCCGGAGTCTGCCTGTGCAAAGGTGTACTTCACAGAGCCGCCGCTAGTAGGCGCAGGCGAGGGGCGTGGATTCGGGGACCCTCAGCCCCAAGAGGGTAGGAGGGACCTCTGCAACACGGAGGTACAGAGTCCAAGCCCCCCTGCATGGTGAATGGACCGCAAGCCCGTTTTGGCCATGGGGCCCTCTTCTCCTCGGGATTCACCTGCACCCTCCTCCGCACTCACACCCCGAGGGGCTGACAGTGCGCCGAGGACGCCATAGACGGAGGGGCGGGGTCACCGTCAGGGAGGGTACCGTACCCCCCGTATGCCTCGGAGTGGCTGCGACCCCGGCCTCCTCCAAAGCTGCAGGTAGACTGGTCGGCGGGGAAAGGCCCGGGGAAGCCGGCAGCACTCAAAGGGGAAGAGTCCTCACCTGGCCATGCAGCGCTGAGGAGCCTCAGGCCCCGCCCCCGGCCGGAGCCTGACCCCGCCCGCCGGACTCTGCCTGAGCACATGTGCAGTTCATACAGCAGCCGGGGGGGGGGGTCCGGAGAGGGTGATGGGGACTCTCAGTCCCAAGGGGGCAGGGTGAAACCTACCCCAAGGGGAAAGGGGACGCTCGTCGCCCTTGGGGGAAGTAGGCCAACTTCCCCCTTGGGGAAAGGTAAACCTTCCCCGGGGGCACACCCGCAGCCTCCTCTGGCTTCTCAGACCCACAGGGGCAGGCCGGGCGCCCGAAGACGCCCTAGTCGGAGGGGCGGAGTCACCGTCAGGGAGGGCAAGCCCTGCAAGCCTCGGACTGACTGCGTCGGCGGCCCCCTCCAAAACTGCAGGCAGACAGGTCTGTGCGGAAAGCCCCTGGCAACCCAGCAGCACTCAAAGGGGAAGAGTCCTCAGCTGGCCAGGCAGCGCTGAGGAGCCTCAGTCCCCGCCCCCGGCCGGAGCCTGACCCCGCCCGCCGGACTCTGCCTGTGTAAATGTGCACTTCACAGAGCCGCCGCTAGGGGGCGCAGGCGAGGGGCGTGGATTCGGGGAACCTCAGCCCCAAGAGGGTAGGTGGGTCCTCTGCAACACGGAGGTACAGAATCCAAGCCCCCCTGCATGGTGAATGGACCGCAAGCCCGTTTTGGCCATGGGGCCCTCTTCTCCTCGGGAGTCACCTGCACCCTCCTCCGCACTCACACCCCGAGGGGCTGACAGTGCGCCGAGGACGCCATAGACGGAGGGGCGGGGTCACCGTCAGGGAGGGTACCCCCCGTATGCCTCGGATTGGCTGCGACCCCGGCCTCCTCCAAAGCTGCAGGTAGACAGGTCGGCGGGGAAAGGCCCGGGGAAGCCGGCAGCACTCAAAGGGGAAGAGTCCTCACCTGGCCATGCAGCGCTGAGGAGCCTCAGTCCCCGACCCCGGCCGGAGCCTGACCCCGCCCGCCGGACTCTGACTGAGCACATGTGCAGTTCATAGAGCCGCAGGGGGGGGGGCCGGAAAGGGTGATGGGGACTGTCAGTCCCAAGGGGGCAGGGTGAACCCTACCCCAAGGGGAAAGGGGACGCTCTTCCCCCATGGGGGAAGAAGGCCAACTGCCCCCTGGGGAACGGTAAACCTTCCCCGGGGGCACACCTGCAGCCTCCTCTGGCTTCTCTGACCCACAGGGGCAGGCCGGGCGCCCGAAGACGCCCTAGTTGGAGGGGCGGGGTCACCGTCAGGGAGGGCAAGCCCTGCAAGCCTCGGACTGTCTGCGTCGGCGGCCCCCTCCAAAACTGCAGGCAGACAGGTCGGTGCGGAAAGCCCCTGGCAACCCAGCAGCACTCAAAGGGGAAGAGTCCTCAGCTGGCCAGGCAGCGCTGAGGAGCCTCAGGCCCCGACCCGGCCGGAGCCTGACCCCACCCGCCGGAGTCTGCCTGTGCAAAGGTGTACTTCACAGAGCCGCCGCTAGTAGGCGCAGGCGAGGGGCGTGGATTCGGGGACCCTCAGCCCCAAGAGGGTAGGTGGGACCTCTGCAACACGGAGGTACAGAGTCCAAGCCCCCCTGCATGGTGAATGGACCGCAAGCCCGTTTTGGCCATGGGGCCCTCTTCTCCTCGGGATTCACCTGCACCCTCCTCCGCACTCACACCCCGAGGGGCTGACAGTGCGCCGAGGACGCCATAGACGGAGGGGCGGGGTCACCGTCAGGGAGGGTACCCCCGTATGCCTCGGAGTGGCTGTGACCCCGGCCTCCTCCAAATCTGCCAGCAGACAGGTCGGCGGGGAAAGGCCTGGGCAACCCGGCAGCACTCAAAGGGGAAGAGTCCTCACCTGGCCAGTCAGCGCTGATGAGCCTCAGGCTCCGCCCCCTGCCGGAGACTGACCCCGCCTACCGGACTCTACCTGAGCACATGTGCAGTTCATAGATCCGCGGGGGGGGGGCGGAGAGGGTGATGGGGACTCTCAGTCCCAAGGGGCAGGGTGAACACTACCCCAAGGGGAAAGGGGACGCTCTTCGCCCTTGGGGGAAGAAGGCCAACTTCCCCCTTGGGGAAAGGTAAACCTTCCCCGGGGGCACACCTGCAGCCTCCTCTGGATTCTCAGACCCACAGGGGCAGGCCGGGCGCCCGAAGACGCCCTAGTCGGAGGGGCGGGGTCACCGTCAGGGAGGGCAAGCCCTGCAAGCCTCGGACTGTCTGCCTCGGCGGCCCCCTCCAAAACTACAGGCAGACAGGTCAGTGCGGAAAGCCCCTGGCAACCCAGCAGCACTCAAAGGGGAAGAGTCCTCAGCTGGCCAGGCAGCGCTGAGGAGCCTCAGACCCCGCCCCCGGCCGGAGCCTGACCCCGCCCGCCGGACTCTGCCTGTGCAAAGGTGCACTTCACAGAGCCGCCGCTAGGGGGCGCAGGCGAGGGGCGTGGATTCGGGGAACCTCAGCCCCAAGAGGGTAGGTGGGACCTCTGCAACACGGAGGTACAGAGTCCAAGAACCCCTGCCTGGTGAATGGACCGCAAGCCCGTTTTGGCCATGGGGCCCTCTTCTCCTCGGGAGTCACCTGCACCCTCCTCCGCACTCACACCCCGAGGGGCTGACAGTGCGCCGAGGACGCCATAGACGGAGGGGCGGGGTCACCGTCAGGGAGGGTACCCCCGTATTCCTCGGAGTGGCTGCGACCCCGGCCTCCTCCAAAGCTGCAGGTAGACAGGTCGGCGGGGAAAGGCCCGGGGAAGCCGGCAGCACTCAAAGGGGAAGAGTCCTCACCTGGCCATGCAGCGCTGAGGAGCCTCAGTCCCCGACACCGGCCGGAGCCTGACCCCGCCCGCCGGACTCTGCCTGAGCACATGTGCAGTTCATACAGCCGCCGGGGGGGGGGGGCCGGAGAGGGTGATGGGGACTCTCAGTCCCAAGGGGGCAGGGTGAAACCTACCCCAAGGGGAAAGGGGACGCTCTTCGCCCTTGGGGGAAGAAGGCCAACTTCCCCCTTGAGGAAAGGTAAACCTTCCCCGGGGGCACACCTGCAGCCTCCTCTGGCTTCTCAGACCCACAGGGGCATGCCGGGCGCCCGAAGACGCCCTAGTCGGAGGGGCGGGGTCACCGTCAGGGAGGGCAAGCCCTGCAAGCCTCGGACTGTCTGCGTCGGCGGCCCCCTCCAAAACTGCAGGCAGACAGGTCGGTGCGGAAAGCCCCTGGCAACCCAGCAGCACTCAAAGGGGAAGAGTCCTCAGCTGGCCAGGCAGCGCTGAGGAGCCTCAGGCCCCGCCCCCGGCCGGAGCCTGACCCCGCCCGCCGGACTCTGCCTGTGCAAAGGTGCACTTCACAGAGCCGCCGCTAGGGGGCGCAGGCGAGGGGCGTGGATTCGGGGAACCTCAGCCCCAAGAGGGTAGGTGGGACCTCTGCAACACGGAGGTACAGAGTCCAAGAACCCCTGCCTGGTGAATGGACCGCAAGCCCGTTTTGGCCATGGGGCCCTCTTCTCCTCGGGAGTCACCTGCACCCTCCTCCGCACTCACACCCCGAGGGGCTGACAGTGCGCCGAGGACGCCATAGACGGAGGGGCGGGGTCACCGTCAGGGAGGGTACCGTACCCCCCGTATGCCTCGGAGTGGCTGCGACCCCGGCCTCCTCCAAAGCTGCAGGTAGACAGGTCAGCGGGGAAAGGCCCGGGGAAGCCGGCAGCACTCAAAGGGGAAGAGTCCTCACCTGGCCATGCAGCGCTGAGGAGCCTCAGTCCCCGACCCCGGCCGGAGCCTGACCCCGCCCGCCGGACTCTGCCTGAGCACATGTGCAGTTCATACAGCAGCCGGGGGGGGGTCCGGAGAGGGTGATGGGGACTCTCAGTCCCAAGGGGGCAGGGTGAACCCTACCCCAAGGGGAAAGGGGACGCTCTTCCCCCATGGGGGAAGAAGGCCAACTGCCCCCTGGGGAACGGTAAACCTTCCCCGGTGGCACACCTGCAGCCTCCTCTGGCTTCTCAGACCCACAGGGGCAGGCCGGGCGCCCGAAGACGCCCTAGTTGGAGGGGCGGGGTCACCGTCAGGGAGGGCAAGCCCTGCAAGCCTCGGACTGTCTGCGTCGGCGGCCCCCTCCAAAACTGCAGGCAGACAGGTCGGTGCGGAAAGCCCCTGGCAACCCAGCAGCACTCAAAGGGGAAGAGTCCTCAGCTGGCCAGGCAGCGCTGAGGAGCCTCAGGCCCCGACCCGGCCGGAGCCTGACCCCACCCGCCGGAGTCTGCCTGTGCAAAGGTGTACTTCACAGAGCCGCCGCTTGTAGGCGCAGGCGAGGGGCGTGGATTCGGGGACCCTCAGCCCCAAGAGGGTAGGAGGGACCTCTGCAACACGGAGGTACAGAGTCCAAGCCCCCCTGCATGGTGAATGGACCGCAAGCCCGTTTTGGCCATGGGGCCCTCTTCTCCTCGGGATTCACCTGCACCCTCCTCCGCACTCACACCCCGAGGGGCTGACAGTGCGCCGAGGACGCCATAGACGGAGGGGCGGGGTCACCGTCAGGGAGGGTACCCCCCGTATGCCTCGGACTGGCTGCGACCGCGGCCTGCTCCAAAGCTGCCGGCAGACAGGTCGGCGGGGAAAGGCCCGGGCAAGCCGGCAGCACTCAAAGGGGAAGAGTCCTCACCTGGCCATGCAGCGCTGAGGAGCCTCAGGCCCCGCCCCCGGCCGGAGCCTGACCCCGCCCGCCGGACTCTGCCTGAGCACATGTGCAGTTCATACAGCCGCCGGGGGGGGGGGAGCCGGAGAGGGTGATGGGGACTCTCAGTCCCAAGGGGGCAGGGTGAAACCTACCCCAAGGGGAAAGGGGACGCTCTTCGCCCTTGGGGGAAGAAGGCCAACTTCCCCCGTGGGGAAAGGTAAACCTTCCCCGGGGGCACACCTGCAGCCTCCTCTAGCTTCTCAGACCCACAGGGGCAGGCCGGGCGCCCGAAGACGCCCTAGTCGGAGGGGCGGGGTCACCGTCAGGGAGGGCAAGCCCTGCAAGCCTCGGACTGTCTGCGTCGGCGGCCCCCTCCAAAACTGCAGGCAGACAGGTCGGTGCGGAAAGCCCCTGGCAACCCAGCAGCACTCAAAGGGGAAGAGTCCTCAGCTGGCCAGGCAGCGCTGAGGAGCCTCAGGCCCCGCCCCCGGCCGGAGCCTGACCCCGCCCGCCGGACTCTGCCTGTGCAAAGGTGCACTTCACAGAGCCGCCGCTAGGGGGCGCAGGCGAGGGGCGTGGATTCGGGGAACCTCAGCCCCAAGAGGGTAGGTGGGACCTCTGCAACACGGAGGTACAGAGTCCAAGCCCCCCTGCATGGTGAATGGAACGCAAGCCCGTTTTGGCCATGGGGCCCTCTTCTCCTCGGGAGTCACCTGCACCCTCATCCGCACTCACACCCCGAGGGGCTGACAGTGCGCCGAGGACGACATAGACGGAGGGGCGGGGTCACCGTCAGGGAGGGTACCCCCCGTATGCCTCGGACTGGCTGCGACCGCGGCCTGCTCCAAAGCTGCCGGCAGACAGGTCGGCGGGGAAAGGCCCGGGCAAGCCGGCAGCACTCAAAGGGGAAGAGTCCTCACCTGGCCATGCAGCGCTGAGGAGCCTCAGGCCCCGCCCCCGGCTGGAGCCTGACCCCGACCGCCGGACTCTGCCTGAGCACATGTGCAATTAATAGAGCCGCCGGGGGGGGGGGGGGCCGGAGAGGGTGATGGGGACTCTCAGTCCCAAGGGGGCAGGGTGAACCCTACCCCAAGGGGAAAGGGGACGCTCTTCCCCCATGGGGGAAGAAGGCCAACTGCCCCCTGGGGAACGGTAAACCTTCCCCGGGGGCACACCTGCAGCCTCCTCTGGCTCTCACACACCCAGGGGCAGGACGGGCGCCCGAAGATGCCCTAGTCGGAGGGGCGGGGTCACCGTCAGGGAGGGCAAGCCATGCAAGCCTCGGACTGTCTGCGTCGGCGGCTCCCTCCAAAACTGCAGGCAGATAGGTCGGTGCGGAAAGCCCCTGGCAACCCAGCAGCACTCAAAGGGGAAGAGTCCTCAGCTGGCCAGGCAGCGCTGAAGAGCCTCAGGCCCCGCCCCCGTCCGGAGACTGACCCGCCTGCCGGACTCTGCCTGTGTAAAGGTGCACTTCACAGAGCCGCCGCTAGGGGGCGCAAGCGAGGGGCGTGGATTCGGGGAACCTCAGCCCCAAGAGGGTAGGTGGGACCTCTGCAACACGGAGGTACAGAGTCCAAGAACCCCTGCATGGTGAATGGACCGCAAGCCCGTTTTGGCCATGGGGCCCTCTTCTCCTCGGGAGTCACCTGCACCCTCCTCCGCACTCACACCCCGAGGGGCTGACAGTGCGCCGAGGACGCCATAGACGGAGGGGCGGGGTCACCGTCAGGGAGGGTACCCCCCGTATGCCTCGGAGTGGCTGCGACCCCGGCCTCCTCCAAAGCTGCCGGCAGACAGGTCGGCGGGGAAAGGCCCGGGCAAGCCGGCAGCACTCAAAGGGGAAGAGTCCTCACCTGGCCATGCAGCGCTGAGGAGCCTCAGGCCCCGACCCCGGCCGGAGCCTGACCCCGCCCGCCGGACTCTGCCTGAGCACATGTGCAGTTCATACAGCAGCCGGGGGGGGGTCCGGAGAGGGTGATGGGGACTCTCAGTCCCAAGGGGGCAGGGTGAAACCTACCCCAAGGGGAAAGGGGACGCTCGTCGCCCTTGGGCGAAGAAGGCCAACTTCCCCCTTGGGGAAAGGTAAACCTTCCCCGGGGGCACACCCGCAGCCTCCTCTGGCTTCTCAGACCCACAGGGGCAGGCCGGGCGCCCGAAGACGCCCTAGTCGGAGGGGCGGGGTCACCGTCAGGGAGGGCAAGCCCTGCAAGCCTCGGACTGTCTGCGTCGGCGGCCCCCTCCAAAACTGCAGGCAGACAGGTCTGTGCGGAAAGCCCCTGGCAACCCAGCAGCACTCAAAGGGGAAGAGTCCTCAGCTGGCCAGGCAGCGCTGAGGAGCCTCAGGCCCCGCCCCCGGCCGGAGCCTGACCCCGCCCGCCGGACTCTGCCTGTGTAAATGTGCACTTCACAGAGCCGCCGCTAGGGGGCGCAGGCGAGGGGCGTGGATTCGGGGAACCTCAGCCCCAAGAGGGTAGGTGGGTCCTCTGCAACACGGAGGTACAGAATCCAAGCCCCCCTGCATGGTGAATGGACCGCAAGCCCGTTTTGGCCATGGGGCCCTCTTCTCCTCGGGAGTCACCTGCACCCTCCTCCGCACTCACACCCCGAGGAGCTGACAGTGCGCCGAGGACGCCATAGACGGAGGGGCGGGGTCACCGTGAGGGAGGGTAACCCCCGTATGCCTCGGACTGGCTGCGATCGCGGCCTGCTCCAAAGCTGCCGGTAGACAGGTCGGCGGGGAAAGGCCCGGGCAAGCCGGCAGCAGTCAAAGGGGAAGAGTCCTCACCTGGCCATGCAGCGCTGAGGAGCCTCAGGCCCCGCCCCCGGCCGGAGCCTGACCCCGCCCGCCGGACTCTGCCTGAGCACATGTGCAGTTCATAGAGCCGCAGGGGGGGGGGCCGGAGAGGGTGATGGGGACTCTCAGTCCCAAGGGGGCAGGGTGAACCCTACCCCAAGGGGAAAGGGGACGCTCTTCCCCCATGGGGGAAGAAGGCCAACTTCCACCTGGGGAACGGTAAACCTTCCCCGGGGGCACACCTGCAGCCTCCTCTGGCTCTCACACACCCAGGGGCAGGACGGGCGCCCGAAGATGCCCTAGTCGGAGGGGCGGGGTCACCGTCAGGGAGGGCAAGCCATGCAAGCCTCGGACTGTCTGCGTCGGCGGCTCCCTCCAAAACTGCAGGCAGATAGGTCGGTGCGGAAAGCCCCTGGCAACCCAGCAGCACTCAAAGGGGAAGAGTCCTCAGCTGGCCAGGCAGCGCTGAAGAGCCTCAGGCCCCGCCCCCGTCCGGAGACTGACCCGCCTGCCGGACTCTGCCTGTGTAAAGGTGCACTTCACAGAGCCGCCGCTAGGGCTCGCAAGCGAGGGGCGTGGATTCGGGGAACCTCAGCCCCAAGAGGGTAGGTGGGACCTCTGCAACACGGAGGTACAGAGTCCAAGAACCCCTGCATGGTGAATGGACCGCAAGCCCGTTTTGGCCATGGGGCCCTCTTCTCCTCGGGAGTCACCTGCACCCTCCTCCGCACTCACACCCCGAGGGGCTGACAGTGCGCCGAGGACGCCATAGACGGAGGGGCGGGGTCACCGTCAGGGAGGGTACCCCCCGTATGCCTCGGAGTGGCTGCGACCCCGGCCTCCTCCAAAGCTGCCGGCAGACAGGTCGGCGGGGAAAGGCCCGGGCAAGCCGGCAGCACTCAAAGGGGAAGAGTCCTCACCTGGCCATGCAGCGCTGAGGAGCCTCAGGCCCCGACCCCGGCCGGAGCCTGACCCCGCCCGCCGGACTCTGCCTGAGCACATGTGCAGTTCATACAGCAGCCGGGGGGGGGTCCGGAGAGGGTGATGGGGACTCTCAGTCCCAAGGGGGCAGGGTGAAACCTACCCCAAGGGGAAAGGGGACGCTCGTCGCCCTTGGGCGAAGAAGGCCAACTTCCCCCTTGGGGAAAGGTAAACCTTCCCCGGGGGCACACCCGCAGCCTCCTCTGGCTTCTCAGACCCACAGGGGCAGGCCGGGCGCCCGAAGACGCCCTAGTCGGAGGGGCGGGGTCACCGTCAGGGAGGGCAAGCCCTGCAAGCCTCGGACTGTCTGCGTCGGCGGCCCCCTCCAAAACTGCAGGCAGACAGGTCTGTGCGGAAAGCCCCTGGCAACCCAGCAGCACTCAAAGGGGAAGAGTCCTCAGCTGGCCAGGCAGCGCTGAGGAGCCTCAGGCCCCGCCCCCGGCCGGAGCCTGACCCCGCCCGCCGGACTCTGCCTGTGTAAATGTGCACTTCACAGAGCCGCCGCTAGGGGGCGCAGGCGAGGGGCGTGGATTCGGGGAACCTCAGCCCCAAGAGGGTAGGTGGGTCCTCTGCAACACGGAGGTACAGAATCCAAGCCCCCCTGCATGGTGAATGGACCGCAAGCCCGTTTTGGCCATGGGGCCCTCTTCTCCTCGGGAGTCACCTGCACCCTCCTCCGCACTCACACCCCGAGGAGCTGACAGTGCGCCGAGGACGCCATAGACGGAGGGGCGGGGTCACCGTGAGGGAGGGTAACCCCCGTATGCCTCGGACTGGCTGCGATCGCGGCCTGCTCCAAAGCTGCCGGTAGACAGGTCGGCGGGGAAAGGCCCGGGCAAGCCGGCAGCACTCAAAGGGGAAGAGTCCTCACCTGGCCATGCAGCGCTGAGGAGCCTCAGGCCCCGCCCCCGGCCGGAGCCTGACCCCGCCCGCCGGACTCTGCCTGAGCACATGTGCAGTTCATAGAGCCGCAGGGGGGGGGGGCCGGAGAGGGTGATGGGGACTCTCAGTCCCAAGGGGGCAGGGTGAACCCTACCCCAAGGGGAAAGGGGACGCTCTTCCCCCATGGGGGAAGAAGGCCAACTTCCACCTGGGGAACGGTAAACCTTCCCCGGGGGCACACCTGCAGCCTCCTCTGGCTCTCACACACCCAGGGGCAGGACGGGCGCCCGAAGATGCCCTAGTCGGAGGGGCGGGGTCACCGTCAGGGAGGGCAAGCCCTGCAAGCCTCGGACTGTCTGCGTCGGCGGCTCCCTCCAAAACTGCAGGCAGATAGGTCGGTGCGGAAAGCCCCTGGCAACCCAGCAGCACTCAAAGGGGAAGAGTCCTCAGCTGGCCAGGCAGCGCTGAAGAGCCTCAGGCCCCGCCCCCGTCCGGAGACTGACCCGCCTGCCGGACTCTGCCTGTGTAAAGGTGCACTTCACAGAGCCGCCGCTAGGGGGCGCAAGCGAGGGGCGTGGATTCGGGGAACCTCAGCCCCAAGAGGGTAGGTGGGACCTCTGCAACACGGAGGTACAGAGTCCAAGAACCCCTGCATGGTGAATGGACCGCAAGCCCGTTTTGGCCATGGGGCCCTCTTCTCCTCGGGAGTCACCTGCACCCTCCTCCGCACTCACACCCCGAGGGGCTGACAGTGCGCCGAGGACGCCATAGACGGAGGGGCGGGGTCACCGTCAGGGAGGGTACCCCCCGTATGCCTCGGAGTGGCTGCGACCCCGGCCTCCTCCAAAGCTGCCGGCAGACAGGTCGGCGGGGAAAGGCCCGGGCAAGCCGGCAGCACTCAAAGGGGAAGAGTCCTCACCTGGCCATGCAGCGCTGAGGAGCCTCAGGCCCCGACCCCGGCCGGAGCCTGACCCCGCCCGCCGGACTCTGCCTGAGCACATGTGCAGTTCATACAGCAGCCGGGGGGGGTTCCGGAGAGGGTGATGGGGACTCTCAGTCCCAAGGGGGCAGGGTGAAACCTACCCCAAGGGGAAAGGGGACGCTCGTCGCCCTTGGGCGAAGAAGGCCAACTTCCCCCTTGGGGAAAGGTAAACCTTCCCCGGGGGCACACCCGCAGCCTCCTCTGGCTTCTCAGACCCACAGGGGCAGGCCGGGCGCCCGAAGACGCCCTAGTCGGAGGGGCGGGGTCACCGTCAGGGAGGGCAAGCCCTGCAAGCCTCGGAATGTCTGCGTCGGCGGCCCCCTCCAAAACTGCAGGCAGACAGGTCTGTGCGGAAAGCCCCTGGCAACCCAGCAGCACTCAAAGGGGAAGAGTCCTCAGCTGGCCAGGCAGCGCTGAGGAGCCTCAGGCCCCGCCCCCGGCCGGAGCCTGACCCCGCCCGCCGGACTCTGCCTGTGTAAATGTGCACTTCACAGAGCCGCCGCTAGGGGGCGCAGGCGAGGGGCGTGGATTCGGGGAACCTCAGCCCCAAGAGGGTAGGTGGGTCCTCTGCAACACGGAGGTACAGAATCCAAGCCCCCCTGCATGGTGAATGGACCGCAAGCCCGTTTTGGCCATGGGGCCCTCTTCTCCTCGGGAGTCACCTGCACCCTCCTCCGCACTCACACCCCGAGGAGCTGACAGTGCGCCGAGGACGCCATAGACGGAGGGGCGGGGTCACCGTGAGGGAGGGTAACCCCCGTATGCCTCGGACTGGCTGTGATCGCGGCCTGCTCCAAAGCTGCCGGTAGACAGGTCGGCGGGGAAAGGCCCGGGCAAGCCGGCAGCACTCAAAGGGGAAGAGTCCTCACCTGGCCATGCAGCGCTGAGGAGCCTCAGGCCCCGCCCCCGGCCGGAGCCTGACCCCGCCCGCCGGACTCTGCCTGAGCACATGTGCAGTTCATAGAGCCGCAGGGGGGGGGGCCGGAGAGGGTGATGGGGACTCTCAGTCCCAAGGGGGCAGGGTGAACCCTACCCCAAGGGGAAAGGGGACGCTCTTCCCCCATGGGGGAAGAAGGCCAACTTCCACCTGGGGAACGGTAAACCTTCCCCGGGGGCACACCTGCAGCCTCCTCTGGCTCTCACACACCCAGGGGCAGGACGGGCGCCCGAAGATGCCCTAGTCGGAGGGGCGGGGTCACCGTCAGGGAGGGCAAGCCATGCAAGCCTCGGACTGTCTGCGTCGGCGGCTCCCTCCAAAACTGCAGGCAGATAGGTCGGTGCGGAAAGCCCCTGGCAACCCAGCAGCACTCAAAGGGGAAGAGTCCTCAGCTGGCCAGGCAGCGCTGAAGAGCCTCAGGCCCCGCCCCCGTCCGGAGACTGACCCTCCTGCCGGACTCTGCCTGTGTAAAGGTGCACTTCACAGAGCCGCCGCTAGGGGGCGCAAGCGAGGGGCGTGGATTCGGGGAACCTCAGCCCCAAGAGGGTAGGTGGGACCTCTGCAACACGGAGTTACAGAGTCCAAGAACCCCTGAATGGTGAATGGACCGCAAGCCCGTTTTGGCCATGGGGCCCTCTTCTCCTCGGGAGTCACCTGCACCCTCCTCCGCACTCACATCCCGAGGAGCTGACAGTCCGCCGAGGACGCCATAGACGGAGGGGCGGGGTCACCGTCAGGGAGGGTACCCCCCGTATGCCTCGGAGTGGCTGCGACCCCGGCCTCCTCCAAAGCTGCCGGCAGACAGGTCGGCGGGGAAAGGCCCGGGCAAGCCGGCAGCACTCAAAGGGGAAGAGTCCTCACCTGGCCATGCAGCGCTGAGGAGCCTCAGGCCCCGCCCCCGGCCGGAGCCTGACCCCGCCCGCCGGACTCTGCCTGAGCACATGTGCAGTTCATACAGCAGCCGGGGGGGGGGTCCGGAGAGGGTGATGGGGACTCTCAGTCCCAAGGGGGCAGGGTGAAACCTACCCCAAGGGGAAAGGGGACGCTCGTCGCCCTTGGGGGAAGAAGGCCAACTTCCCCCTTGGGGAAAGGTAAACCTTCCCCGGGGGCACACCCGCAGCCTCCTCTGGCTTCTCAGACCCACAGGGGCAGGCCGGGCGCCCGAAGACGCCCTAGTCGGAGGGGCGGGGTCACCGTCAGGGAGGTCAAGCCCTGCAAGCCTCGGACTGTCTGCGTCGGCGGCCCCCTCCAAAACTGCAGGCAGACAGGTCTGTGCGGAAAGCCCCTGGCAACCCAGCAGCACTCAAAGGGGAAGAGTCCTCAGCTGGCCAGGCAGCGCTGAGGAGCCTCAGGCCCTCCCCCGGCCGGAGCCTGACCCCGCCCGCCGGACTCTGCCTGTGTAAATGTGCACTTCACAGAGCCGCCGCTAGGGGGCGCAGGCGAGGGGCGTGGATTCGGGGAACCTCAGCCCCAAGAGGGTAGGTGGGTCCTCTGCAACACGGAGGTACAGAATCCAAGCCCCCCTGCATGGTGAATGGACCGCAAGCCCGTTTTGGCCATGGGGCCCTCTTCTCCTTGGGAGTCACCTGCACCCTCCTCCGCACTCACACCCCGAGGGGCTGACAGTGCGCCGAGGACGCCATAGACGGAGGGGCGGGGTCACCGTCAGGGAGGGTAACCCCCGTATGCCTCGGACTGGCTGCGATCGCGGCCTGCTCCAAAGCTGCCGGTAGACAGGTCGGCGGGGAAAGGCCCGGGCAAGCCTGCAGCACTCAAAGGGGAAGAGTCCTCACCTGGCCATGCAGCGCTGAGGAGCCTCAGGCCCCGCCCCCGGCCGGAGCCTGACCCCGCCCGCCGGACTCTGCCTGAGCACATGTGCAGTTCATAGAGCCGCAGGGGGGGGGGCCGGAGAGGGTGATGGGGACTCTCAGTCCCAAGGGGGCAGGGTGAACCCTACCCCAAGGGGAAAGGGGACGCTCTTCCCCCATGGGGGAAGAAGGCCAACTGCCCCCTGGGGAACGGTAAACCTTCCCCGGGGGCACACCTGCAGCCTCCTCTGGCTTCTCTGACCCACAGGGGCAGGCCGGGCGCCCGAAGACGCCCTAGTTGGAGGGGCGGGGTCACCGTCAGGGAGGGCAAGCCCTGCAAGCCTCGGACTGTCTGCGTCGGCGGCCCCCTCCAAAACTGCAGGCAGACAGGTCGGTGCGGAAAGCCCCTGGCAACCCAGCAGCACTCAAAGGGGAAGAGTCCTCAGCTGGCCAGGCAGCGCTGAGGAGCATCAGGCCCCGACCCGGCCGGAGCCTGACCCCACCCGCCGGAGTCTGCCTGTGCAAAGGTGTACTTCACAGAGCCGCCGCTAGGGGCGCAGGCGAGGGGCGTGGATTCGGGGACCCTCAGCCCCAAGAGGGTAGGTGGGACCTCTGCAACACGGAGGTACAGAGTCCAAGCCCCCCTGCATGGTGATTGGACCGCAAGCCCGTTTTGGCCATGGGGCCCTCTTCTCCTCGGGATTCACCTGCACCCTCCTCCGCACTCACACCCCGAGGGGCTGACAGTGCGCCGAGGACGCCATAGACGGAGGGGCGGGGTCACCGTCAGGGAGGGTACCCCCCGTAAGCCTCGGAGTGGCTGTGACCCCGGCCTCCTCCAAATCTGCCAGCAGACAGGTCGGCGGGGAAAGGCCTGGGCAACCCGGCAGCACTCAAAGGGGAAGAGTCCTCACCTGGCCAGTCAGCGCTGATGAGCCTCAGGCTCCGCCCCCTGCCGGAGACTGACCCTGCTGCACCTCCCCCTGCAGTGACCTTTAGGGCTAACCGGCCCTAGGTCCGGCTGGGCAACCAGCGCGCAGGGGGAGAACAGCAAAACCCTACCTGCTGCACCTCCCACCGCAGTGATCTTAGGAATGGCTTTCGCCACGGTCCCTAGATCGAATGGCTTTCGCCACGGTCCCTAGATCTGGCTGGGCACCAGCGCGCGGTGGGAGAACAGCCTGAAGCAGAGGAAGTGCAGCAGAAGCTCCCTGAAAAGGCAGAAGCTTATCAATAGATAACGACCACCAAGAACCACTACAAGAATGCTAAAAATCCTATCCCGGCTTCCTAGAACTACAAACTTTAATCCCTTATCTGTCTTTCTAAACTTCCTCCTTTCTTCTATAATGGTCATTGCTTGTTATGTAGATCACCTCCCTGATAGTGATAGACTGAGCCAGCGAGCAAGCTAATTTCTTTGATATTCATTCCTGTGCTTTTAGAAAACATATATATACTAGTCACAAACTTAAGGAAAATTACACTCAGATTTTCACTCTTGAAGTGTGTCTGTGTGTCATTTCTTTCGCCGACTCCCTGACCACCCTGCACGCTTCTCTCAACCCTGAGGTGGCCTCATCGTCTACTGCTGTGCTGGTCCGCGGCAGGTGGCGCCCGAACGTGGGGCCCCGACATTTTATTTCATTTCATTGTGTCTTCCACCCAAAGAAGAGGTGAGTAACGAAGAGATCGTGTTGGGTAAGCTATCTCCCTTCTTGTGTGTGTGAGTGTGAATGTGATTCCCCTAAAATACCCTCTTTTAAACAGTCAGGGATAGGATCCTCACTGGAGCGTCCGGAGCTCGCTGATAAAGGATGATCAGTTTGAAATAGTGAGAAGTTTTTCTAAGAGTGATTGCTCGTGGAGCTGTGTGTGTGTGAGTGTATGAATACGGCTCCACGGCCTCGTGGCTACGGAGTCTGAGTGGGCTGCACCCGCGATTCCCGTGGAGGACGTCATAAGGCATAACGGTCATCTGCTCTTCGGAGTAGCCTGGTCCGGGACTTATACGGACAGACCTTAGCTAAGACGCCTCCACAAGTTCCAGCGAGGGACACGGGCCGGACAGCACAGTTGAAAGAAATCTTTGCTTAAGTGAACAAAAGCACCACGAGACCAAAAACAAAAATCTTTTTCTATCTATATTAAAAAATATGATTGAAACACGAGGTATTAAAGTAAATAAAAAAGCTCTACTGCAACTTTATAAATTTATATTACGGGTATGCCCGTGGTTTCCAGAAGAAGGTAGTTTGTCACTGGAAACTAGCTAAGACAGCTAAGACAGCTTCTTTTGTAAATGACCTTACCAAAAACGTGTCCATGGCGCTCGCAATACAGCGGGACATTGATTATAAGTTAGAAAGAAAGTTAAATGCTCTAGAAGAAATTGTTATTGCTATTGGCAATGAGGTTCAACTTCTCAAACAACAACTGTCTACTCGTTGCCATGTTCAGTTTCGTTTCATTTGTGTTACGCCTTTACATTATAACTCTTCCTTACATTGGAATCTTACCAAACATCACCTATTAGGCATCTGGCAAGACAATGACCTTTCTCATGACCTTTCGTCTCTCCAAGCTGAAATTTCTGCTGTCAGTAAGTCTCATCTGCACACTTCACTCTCTTCCTTTGCTCATTCTCTAGCTTCTACTCTCCAATCTTTGACTCCTACTCACTGGTATCATCTCATTCTCTTTTTTATTGTTCTTTCCTGTTGTTTACTCCTTCCCCTCTGTGCCCGCTTACTTCACAGGTCCATTCATCGTCTTCAACGAGATATGTACGCCTTCCAGCTCCGATATATGTACGCCTTCCAGCTCCCTTCTAAAAACGAAGGGGGACCTGCTGCACCTCCCCCTGCAGTGACCTTTAGGGCTAACCGGCCCTAGGTCCGGCTGGGCAACCAGCGCGCAGGGGGAGAACAGCAAAACCCTACCTGCTGCACCTCCCACCGCAGTGATCTTAGGAATGGCTTTCGCCACGGTCCCTAGATCGAATGGCTTTCGCCACGGTCCCTAGATCTGGCTGGGCACCAGCGCGCGGTGGGAGAACAGCCTGAAGCAGAGGAAGTGCAGCAGAAGCTCCCTGAAAAGGCAGAAGCTTATCAATAGATAACGACCACCAAGAACCACTACAAGAATGCTAAAAATCCTATCCCGGCTTCCTAGAACTACAAACTTTAATCCCTTATCTGTCTTTCTAAACTTCCTCCTTTCTTCTATAATGGTCATTGCTTGTTATGTAGATCACCTCCCTGATAGTGATAGACTGAGCCAGCGAGCAAGCTAATTTCTTTGATATTCATTCCTGTGCTTTTAGAAAACATATATATACTAGTCACAAACTTAAGGAAAATTACACTCAGATTTTCACTCTTGAAGTGTGTCTGTGTGTCATTTCTTTCGCCGACTCCCTGACCACCCTGCACGCTTCTCTCAACCCTGAGGTGGCCTCATCGTCTACTGCTGTGCTGGTCCGCGGCATGACCCCGCCTACCGGACTCTACCTGAGCACATGTGCAGTTCATAGAGCCGCGGGGGGGGGGCGGAGAGGGTGATGGGGACTCTCAGTCCCAAGGGGCAGGGTGTACACTACCCCAAGGGGAAAGGGGACGCTCTTCGCCCTTGGGGGAAGAAGGCCAACTTCCCCCTTGGGGAAAGGTAAACCTTCCCCGGGGGCACACCTGCAGCCTCCTCTGGCTTCTCAGACCCACAGGGGCAGGCCGGGCACCCGAAGACGCCCTAGTCGGAGGGGCGGGGTCACCGTCAGGGAGGGCAAGCCCTGCAAGCCTCGGACTGTCTGCCTCGGCGGCCCCCTCCAAAACTACAGGCAGACAGGTCAGTGCGGAAAGCCCCTGGCAACCCAGCAGCACTCAAAGGGGAAGAGTCCTCAGCTGGCCAGGCAGCGCTGAGGAGCCTCAGGCCCCGCCCCCGGCCGGAGCCTGACCCCGCCCGACGGACTCTGCCTGTGCAAAGGTGCACTTCACAGAGCCGCCGCTAGGGGGCGCAGGCGAGGGGCGTGGATTCGGGGAACCTCAGCCCCAAGAGGGTAGGTGGGACCTCTGCAACACGGAGGTACAGAGTCCAAGAACCCCTGCATGGTGAATGGACCGCAAGCCCGTTTTGGCCATGGGGCCCTCTTCTCCTCGGGAGTCACCTGCACCCTCCTCCGCACTCACACCCCGAGGGGCTGACAGTGCGCCGAGGACGCCATAGACGGAGGGGCGGGGTCACCGTCAGGGAGGGTACCCCCCGTATGCCTCGGAGTGGCTGCGACCCCGGCCTCCTCCAAAGCTGCAGGTAGACAGGTCGGCGGGGAAAGGCCCGGGGAAGCCGGCAGCACTCAAAGGGGAAGAGTCCTCACCTGGCCATGCAGCGCTGAGGAGCCTCAGTCCCCGACCCCGGCCGGAGCCTGACCCCGCCCGCCGGACTCTGCCTGAGCACATGTGCAGTTCATACAGCCGCCGGGGGGGGGGGGGCCGGAGAGGGTGATGGGGACTCTCAGTCCCAAGGGGGCAGGGTGAAACCTACCCCAAGGGGAAAGGGGACGCTCTTCGCCCTTGGGGGAAGAAGGCCAACTTCCCCCTTGAGGAAAGGTAAACGTTCCCCGGGGGCACACCTGCAGCCTCCTCTAGCTTCTCAGACCCACAGGGGCAGGCCGGGCGCCCGAAGACGCCCTAGTCGGAGGGGCGGGGTCACCGTCAGGGAGGGCAAGCCCTGCAAGCCTCGGACTGTCTGCGTCGGCGGCCCCCTCCAAAACTGCAGACAGACAGGTCGGTGAGGAAAGCCCCTGGCAACCCAGCAGCACTCAAATGGGAAGAGTCCTCAGCTGGCCAGGCAGCGCTGAGGAGCCTCAGGCCCCGCCCCCGGCCGGAGCCTGACCCCGCCCGCCGGACTCTGCCTGTGCAAAGGTGCACTTCACAGAGCCGCCGCTAGGGGGCGCAGGCGAGGGGCGTGGATTCGGGGAACCTCAGCCCCAAGAGGGTAGGTGGGACCTCTGCAACACGGAGGTACAGAGTCCAAGCCCCCCTGCATGGTGAATGGAACGCAAGCCCGTTTTGGCCATGGGGCCCTCTTCTCCTCGGGAGTCACCTGCACCCTCCTCCGCACTCACACCCCGAGGGGCTGACAGTGCGCCGAGGACGCCATAGACGGAGGGGCGGGGTCACCGTCAGGGAGGGTACCCCCGTATGCCTCGGACTGGCTGCGACCGCGGCCTGCTCCAAAGCTGCCGGCAGACAGGTCGGCGGGGAAAGGCCCGGGCAAGCCGGCAGCATTCAAAGGGGAAGAGTCCTCACCTGGCCATGCAGCGCTGAGGAGCCTCAGGCCCCGCCCCCGGCCGGAGCCTGACCCCGCCCGCCGGACTCTGCCTGAGCACATGTGCAGTTCATACAGCAGCCGGGGGGGGGTCCGGAGAGGGTGATGGGGACTCTCAGTCCCAAGGGGGCAGGGTGAAACCTACCCCAAGGGGAAAGGGGACGCTCGTCGCCCTTGGGGGAAGAAGGCCAACTTCCCCCTTGGGGAAAGGTAAACCTTCCCCGGGGGCACACCCGCAGCCTCCTCTGGCTTCTCAGACCCACAGGGGCAGGCCGGGCGCCCGAAGACGCCCTAGTCGGAGGGGCGGGGTCACCGTCAGGGAGGGCAAGCCCTGCAAGCCTCGGACTGTCTGCGTCGGCGGCCCCCTCCAAAACTTCAGGCAGACAGGTCTGTGCGGAAAGCCCCTGGCAACCCAGCAGCACTCAAAGGGGAAGAGTCCTCAGCTGGCCAGGCAGCGCTGAGGAGCCTCAGGCCATCCCCCGGCCGGAGCCTGACCCCGCCCGCCGGACTCTGCCTGTGTAAATGTGCACTTCACAGAGCCGCCGCTAGGGGGCGCAGGCGAGGGGCGTGGATTCGGGGAACCTCAGCCCCAAGAGGGTAGGTGGGTCCTCTGCAACACGGAGGTACAGAATCCAAGCCCCCCTGCATGGTGAATGGACCGCAAGCCCGTTTTGGCCATGGGGCCCTCTTCTCCTCGGGAGTCACCTGCACCCTCCTCCGCACTCACACCCCGAGGTGCTGACAGTGCGCCGAGGATGCCATAGACGGAGGGGCGGGGTCACCGTCAGGGAGGGTACCCCCCGTATGCCTCGGACTGGCTGCGATCGCGGCCTGCTCCAAAGCTGCCGGTAGACAGGTCGGCGGGGAAAGGCCCAGGCAAGCCGGCAGCACTCAAAGGGGAAGAGTCCTCACCTGGCCATGCAGCGCTGAGGAGCCTCAGGCCCCGCCCCCGGCCGGAGCCTGACCCCGCCAGCCGGACTCTGCCTGAGCACATGTGCAGTTCATAGAGCCGCAGGGGGGGGGGCCGGAGAGGGTGATGGGGACTCTCAGTCCCAAGGGGGCAGGGTGAACCCTACCCCAAGGGGAAAGGGGACGCTCTTCCCCCATGGGGGAAGAAGGCCAACTGCCCCCTGGGGAACGGTAAACCTTCCCCGGGGGCACACCTGCAGCCTCCTCTGGCTTCTCAGACCCACAGTGGCAGGCCGGGCGCCCGAAGACGCCCTAGTTGGAGGGGCGGGGTCACCGTCAGGGAGGGCAAGCCCTGCAAGCCTCGGACTGTCTGCGTCGGCGGCCCCCTCCAAAACTGCAGGCAGACAGGTCGGTGCGGAAAGCCCCTGGCAACCCAGCAGCACTCAAAGGGGAAGAGTCCTCAGCTGGCCAGGCAGCGCTGAGGAGCCTCAGGCCCCGACCCGGCCGGAGCCTGACCCCACCCGCCGGAGTCTGCCTGTGCAAAGGTGTACTTCACAGAGCCGCCGCTAGTAGGCGCAGGCGAGGGGCGTGGATTCGGGGACCCTCAGCCCCAAGAGGGTAGGAGGGGCCTCTGCAACACGGAGGTACAGAGTCCAAGCCCCCCTGCATGGTGAATGGACCGCAAGCCCGTTTTGGCCATGGGGCCCTCTTCTCCTCGGGATTCACCTGCACCCTCCTCCGCACTCACACCCCGAGGGGCTGACAGTGCGCCGAGGACGCCATAGACGGAGGGGCGGGGTCACCGTCAGGGAGGGTACCCCCCGTATGCCTCGGACTGGCTGCGACCGCGGCCTGCTCCAAAGCTGCAGGCAGACAGGTCGGCGGGGAAAGGCCCGGGCAAGCCGGCAGCACTCAAAGGGGAAGAGTCCTCACCTGGCCATGCAGCGCTGAGGAGCCTCAGGCCCCGACCCCGGCCGGAGCCTGACCCCGCCCGCCGGACTCTGCCTGAGCACATGTGCAATTAATAGAGCCGCCGGGGGGGGGGGGGCCGGAGAGGGTGATGGGGACTCTCAGTACCAAGGGGGCAGGGTGAACCCTACCCCAAGGAGAAAGGGGACGCTCTTCCCCCATGGGGGAAGAAGGCCAACTTCCCCCTGGGGAACGGTAAACCTTCCCCGGGGGCACACCTGCAGCCTCCTCTGGCTTCTCAGACCCACAGGGGCAGGCCGGGCACCCGAAGACGCCCTAGTCGGAGGGGCGGGGTCACCGTCAAGGAGGGCAAGCCCTGCAAGCCTCGGACTGTCTGCGTCGGCGGCCCCCTCCAAAACTGCAGGCAGACAGGTCTGTGCGGAAAGCCCCTGGCAACCCAGCAGCACTCAAAGGGGAAGAGTCCTCAGCTGGCCAGGCAGCGCTGAGGAGCCTCAGGCCCCGCCCCCGGCCGGAGCCTGACCCCGCCCGCCGGACTCTGCCTGTGCAAAGGTGCACTTCACAGAGCCGCCGCTAGGGGGCGCAGGCGAGGGGCGTGGATTCGGGGAACCTCAGCCCCAAGAGGGTAGGTGGGACCTCTGCAACACGGAGGTACAGAGTCCAAGCCCCCCTGCATGGTGAATGGACCGCAAGCCCGTTTTGGCCATGGGGCCCTCTTCTCCTCGGGAGTCACCTGCACCCTCCTCCGCACTCACACCCCGAGGTGCTGACAGTGCGCCGAGGACGCCATAGATGGAGGGGCGGGGTCACCGTCAGGTAGGGTACCCCCTGTATGCCTCGGAGTGGCTGTGACCCCGGCCTCCTCCAAAGCTGCCGGCAGACAGGTCGGCGGGGAATGACCCGGGCAAGCCGGCAGCACTCAAAGGGGAAGAGTCCTCACCTGGCCATGCAGCGCTGAGGAGCCTCAGGCCCCGCCCCGGCCGGAGCCTGACCCCGCACGCCGGACTCTGCCTGAGCACATGTGCAGTTCATAGAGCCGCCGGGGGGGGGGGCGGAGAGGGTGATGGGGACTCTCAGTCCCAAGGGGGCAGGGTGAACCCTACCCCAAGGGGAAAGGGGACGCTCTTCCCCCATGGGGGAAGAAGGCCAACTTCCCCCTGGGGAACGGTAAACCTTCCCCGGGGGCACACCTGCAGCCTCCTCTGGCTCTCACACACCCAGGGGCAGGACGGGCGCCCGAAGACGCCCTAGTCGGAGGGGCGGGGTCACCGTCAGGGAGGGCAAGCCATGCAAGCCTCGGACTGTCTGCGTCGGCGGCTCCCTCCAAAACTGCAGGCAGATAGGTCGGTGCGGAAAGCCCCTGGCAACCCAGCAGCACTCAAAGGGGAAGAGTCCTCAGCTGGCCAGGCAGCGCTGAAGAGCCTCAGGCCCCGCCCCCGTCCGGAGACTGACCCGCCTGCCGGACTCTGCCTGTGTAAAGGTGCACTTCACAGAGCCGCCGCTAGGGGGCGCAAGCGAGGGGCGTGGATTCGGGGAACCTCAGCCCCAAGAGGGTAGGTGGGACCTCTGCAACACGGAGGTACAGAGTCCAAGAACCCCTGCATGGTGAATGGACCGCAAGCCCGTTTTGGCCATGGGGCCCTCTTCTCCTCGGGAGTCACCTGCACCCTCCTCCGCACTCACACCCCGAGGGGCTGACAGTGGGCCGAGGACGCCATAGACGGAGGGGCGGGGTCACCGTCAGGGAGGGTACCCCCCGTATGCCTCGGAGTGGCTGCGACCCCGGCCTCCTCCAAAGCTGCCGGCAGACAGGTCGGCGGGGAAAGGCCCGGGCAAGCCGGCAGCACTCAAAGGGGAAGAGTCCTCACCTGGCCATGCAGCGCTGAGGAGCCTCAGTCCCCGACCCCGGCCGGAGCCTGACCCCGCCCGCCGGACTCTGCCTGAGCACATGTGCAGTTCATACAGCCGCCGGGGGGGGGGGCCGGAGAGGGTGATGGGGACTCTCAGTCCCAAGGGGGCAGGGTGAAACCTACCCCAAGGGGAAAGGGGACGCTCTTCGCCCTTGGGGGAAGAAGGCCAACTTCCCCCTTGGGGAAAGGTAAACCTTCCCCGGGGGCACACCTGCAGCCTCATCTGGCTTCTCAGACCCACTAGGGCAGGCCGGGCGCCCGAAGACGCCCTAGTCGGAGGGGCGGGGTCACCGTCAGGGAGGGCAAGCCCTGCAAGCCTCGGACTGTCTGCCTCGGCGGCCCCCTCCAAAACTACAGGCAGACAGGTCAGTGCGGAAAGCCCCTGGCAACCCAGCAGCACTCAAAGGGGAAGAGTCCTCAGCTGGCCAGGCAGCGCTGAGGAGCCTCAGGCCCCGCCCCCGGCCGGAGCCTGACCCCGCCCGCCCGACTCTGCCTGTGCAAAGGTGCACTTCACAGAGCCGCCGCTAGGGGGCGCAGGCGAGGGGCGTGGATTCGGGGAACCTCAACCCCAAGAGGGTAGGTGGGACCTCTGCAACACGGAGGTACAGAGTCCAAGAACCCCTGCCTGGTGAATGGACCGCAAGCCCGTTTTGGCCATGGGGCCCTCTTCTCCTCGGGAGTCACCTGCACCCTCCTCCGCACTCACACCCCGAGGGGCTGACAGTGCGCCGAGGACGCCATAGACGGAGGGGCGGGGTCACCGTCAGGGAGGGTACCCCCCGTATGCCTCGGAGTGGCTGCGACCCCGGCCTCCTCCAAAGCTGCAGGTAGACAGGTCGGCGGGGAAAGGCCCGGGGAAGCCGGCAGCACTCAAAGGGGAAGAGTCCTCACCTGGCCATGCAGCGCTGAGGAGCCTCAGTCCCCGACCACGGCAGGAGCCTGACCCCGCCCGCCGGACTCTGCCTGAGCACATGTGCAGTTCATACAGCAGCCGGGGGGGGGTCCGGAGAGGGTGATGGGGACTCTCAGTCCCAAGGGGGCAGGGTGAAACCTACCCCAAGGGGAAAGGGGACGCTCGTCGCCCTTGGGGGAAGAAGGCCAACTTCCCCCTTGGGGAAAGGTAAACCTTCCCCGGGGGCACACCCGCAGCCTCCTCTGGCTTCTCAGACCCACAGGGGCAGGCCGGGCGCCCGAAGACGCCCTAGTCGGAGGGGCGGGGTCACCGTCAGGGAGGGCAAGCCCTGCAAGCCTCGGACTGTCTGCGTCGGCGGCCCCCTCCAAAACTGCAGGCAGACAGGTCTGTGCGGAAAGCCCCTGGCAACCCAGCAGCACTCAAAGGGGAAGAGTCCTCAGCTGGCCAGGCAGCGCTGAGGAGCCTCAGGCCCTCCCCCGGCCGGAGCCTGACCCCGCCCGCCGGACTCTGCCTGTGTAAATGTGCACTTCACAGAGCCGCCGCTAGGGGGCGCAGGCGAGGGGCGTGGATTCGGGGAACCTCAGCCCCAAGAGGGTAGGTGGGTCCTCTGCAACACGGAGGTACAGAATCCAAGCCCCCCTGCATGGTGAATGGACCGCAAGCCCGTTTTGGCCATGGGGCCCTCTTCTCCTCGGGAGTCACCTGCACCCTCCTCCGCACTCACACCCCGAGGGGCTGACAGTGCGCCGAGGACGCCATAGACGGAGGGGCGGGGTCACCGTCAGGGAGGGTACCCCCCGTATACCTCGGACTGGCTGCGATCGCGGCCTGCTCCAAAGCTGCCGGTAGACAGGTCGGCGGGGAAAGGCCCGGGCAAGCCGGCAGCACTCAAAGGGGAAGAGTCCTCACCTGGCCATGCAGCGCTGAGGAGCCTCAGGCCCCGCCCCCGGCCGGAGCCTGACCCCGCCCGCCGGACTCTGCCTGAGCACATGTGCAGTTCATAGAGTCGCAGGGGGGGGGGCCGGAGAGGGTGATGGGGACTCTCAGTCCCAAGGGGGCAGGGTGAACCCTACCCCAAGGGGAAAGGGGACGCTCTTCCCCCATGGGGGAAGAAGGCCAACTGCCCCCTGGGGAACGGTAAACCTTCCCCGGGGGCACACCTGCAGCCTCCTCTGGCTTCTCTGACCCACAGGGGCAGGCCGGGCGCCCGAAGACGCCCTAGTTGGAGGGGCGGGGTCACCGTCAGGGAGGGCAAGCCCTGCAAGCCTCGGACTGTCTGCGTCGGCGGCCCCCTCCAAAACTGCAGGCAGACAGGTCGGTGCGGAAAGCCCCTGGCAACCCAGCAGCACTCAAAGGGGAAGAGTCCTCAGCTGGCCAGGCAGCGCTGAGGAGCCTCAGGCCCCGACCCGGCCGGAGCCTGACCCCACCCGCCGGAGTCTGCCTGTGCAAAGGTGTACTTCACAGAGCCGCCGCTAGTAGGCGCAGGCGAGGGGCGTGGATTCGGGGACCCTCAGCCCCAAGAGGGTAGGTGGGACCTCTGCAACACGGAGGTACAGAGTCCAAGAACCCCTGCCTGGTGAATGGACCGCAAGCCCGTTTTGGCCATGGGGCCCTCTTCTCCTCGGGAGTCACCTGCACCCTCCTCCGCACTCACACCCCGAGGGGCTGACAGTGCGCCGAGGACGCCATAGACGGAGGGGCGGGGTCACCGTCAGGGAGGGTACCTCCCGTATGCCTCGGAGTGGCTGCGACCCCGGCCTCCACCAAAGCTGCCGGTAGACAGGTCGGCGGGGAAAGGCCCGGGGAAGCCGGCAGCACTCAAAGGGGAAGAGTCCTCACCTGGCCATGCAGCGCTGAGGAGCCTCAGTCCCCGACCCCGGCCGGAGCCTGACCCCGCCCGCCGGACTCTGCCTGAGCACATGTGCAGTTCATACAGCCGCCGGGGGGGGGGGCCGGAGAGGGTGATGGGGACTCTCAGTCCCAAGGGGGCAGGGTGAAACCTACCCCAAGGGGAAAGGGGACGCTCTTCGCCCTTGGGGGAAGAAGGCCAACTTCCCCCTTGGGGAAAGGTAAACGTTCCCCGGGGGCACACCTGCAGCCTCCTCTAGCTTCTCAGACCCACACGGGCAGGCCGGGCGCCCGAAGACGCCCTAGTCGGAGGGGCGGGGTCACCGTCAGGAAGGGCAAGCCCTGCAAGCCTCGGACTGTCTGCGTCGGCGGCCCCCTCCAAAACTGCAGGCAGACAGGTCGGTGCGGAAAGCCCCTGGCAACCCAGCAGCACTCAAAGGGGAAGAGTCCTCAGCTGGCCAGGCAGCGCTGAGGAGCCTCCGGCCCCGCCCCCGGCCGGAGCCTGACCCCGGCCGCCGGACTCTGCCTGTGCAAAGGTGCACTTCACAGAGCCGCCGCTAGGGGGCGCAGGCGAGGGGCGTGGATTCGGGGAACCTCAGCCCCAAGAGGGTAGGTGGGACCTCTGCAACACGGAGGTACAGAGTCCAAGAACCCCTGCCTGGTGAATGGACCGCAAGCCCGTTTTGGCCATGGGGCCCTCTTCTCCTCGGGAGTCACCTGCACCGTCCTCCGCACTCACACCCCGAGGGGCTGACAGTGCGCCGAGGACGCCATAGACGGAGGGGCGGGGTCACCGTCAGGGAGGGTACCCCCCGTATGCCTCGGAGTGGCTGCGACCCCGGCCTCCTCCAAAGCTGCCGGCAGACAGGTCGGCGGGGAAAGGCCCGGGCAAGCCGGCAGCACTCAAAGGGGAAGAGTCCTCACCTGGCCATGCAGCGCTGAGGAGCCTCAGGCCCCGACCCCGGCCGGAGCCTGACCCCGCCCGCCGGACTCTGCCTGAGCACATGTGCAGTTCATACAGCAGCCGGGGGGGGGGTCCGGAGAGGGTGATGGGGACTCTCAGTCCCAAGGGGGCAGGGTGAAACCTACCCCAAGGGGAAAGGGGACGCTCGTCGCCCTTGGGGGAAGAAGGCCAACTTCCCCCTTGGGGAAAGGTAAACCTTCCCCGGGGGCACACCCGCAGCCTCCTCTGGCTTCTCAGACCCACAGGGGCAGGCCGGGCGCCCGAAGACGCCCTAGTCGGAGGGGCGGGGTCACCGTCAGGGAGGGCAAGCCCTGCAAGCCTCGGACTGTCTGCGTCGGCGGCCCCCTCCAAAACTGCAGGCAGACAGGTCTGTGCGGAAAGCCCCTGGCAACCCAGCAGCACTCAAAGGGGAAGAGTCCTCAGCTGGCCAGGCAGCGCTGAGGAGCCTCAGGCCCTCACCCGGCCGGAGCCTGACCCCGGCCGCCGGACTCTGCCTGTGTAAATGTGCACTTCACAGAGCCGCCGCTAAGGGGCGCAGGCGAGGGGCGTGGATTCGGGTACCTCAGCCCCAAGAGGGTAGGTGGGTCCTCTGCAACACGGAGCTACAGAATCCAAGCCCCCCTGCATGGTGAATGGACCGCAAGCCCGTTTTGGCCATGGGGCCCTCTTCTCCTCGGGAGTCACCTGCACCCTCCTCCGCACTCACACCCCGAGGGGCTGACAGTGCGCCGAGGACGCCATAGACGGAGGGGCGGGGTCACCGTCAGGGAGGGTACCCCCCGTATGCCTCGGACTGTCTGCGATCGCGGCCTGCTCCAAAGCTGCCGGTAGACAGGTCGGCGGGGAAAGGCCCGGGCAAGCCGGCAGCACTCAAAGGGGAAGAGTCCTCACCTGGCCATGCAGCGCTGAGGAGCCTCAGGCCCCGCCCCCGGCCGGAGCCTGACCCCGCCCGCCGGACTCTGCCTGAGCACATGTGCAGTTCATAGAGCCGCAGGGGGGGGGGCCGGAGAGGGTGATGGGGACTCTCAGTCCCAAGGGGGCAGGGTGAACCCTACCCCAAGGGGAAAGGGGACGCTCTTCCCCCATGGGGGAAGAAGGCCAACTGCCCCCTGGGGAACGGTAAACCTTCCCCGGGGGCACACCTGCAGCCTCCTCTGGCTTCTCAGACCCACAGGGGCAGGCCGGGCGCCCGAAGACGCCCTAGTCGGAGAGGCGGGGTCACCGTCAGGGAGGGCAAGCCCTGCAAGCCTCGGACTGTCTGCCTCGGCGGCCCCCTCCAAAACTACAGGCAGACAGGTCAGTGCGGAAAGCCCCTGGCAACCCAGCAGCACTCAAAGGGGAAGAGTCCTCAGCTGGCCAGGCAGCGCTGAGGAGCCTCAGGCCCCGCCCCCGGCCGGAGCCTGACCCCGCCCGCCGGACTCTGCCTGTGCAAAGGTGCATTTCACAGAGCCGCCGCTAGGGGGCGCAGGCGAGGGGCGTGGATTCGGGGAACCTCAGCCCCAAGAGGTTAGGTGGGACCTCTGCAACACGGAGGTACAGAGTCCAAGAACCCCTGCCTGGTGAATGGACCGCAAGCCCGTTTTGGCCATGGGGCCCTCTTCTCCTCGGGAGTCACCTGCCCCGTCCTCCGCACTCACACCCCGAGGGGCTGACAGTGCGCCGAGGACGCCATAGACGGAGGGGCGGGGTCACCGTCAGGGAGGGTACCCCCCGTATGCCTCGGAGTGGCTGCGACCCCGGCCTCCTCCAAAGCTGCCGGCAGACAGGTCGGAGGGGAAAGGCCCGGGCAAGCCGGCAGCACTCAAAGGGGAAGAGTCCTCACCTGGCCATGCAGCGCTGAGGAGCCTCAGGCCCCGACCCCGGCCGCAGCCTGACCCCGCCCGCCGGACTCTGCCTGAGCACATGTGCAGTTCATACAGCAGCCGGGGGGGGGTCCGGAGAGGGTGAAGGGACTCTCAGTCCCAAGGGGGCAGGGTGAAACCTACCCCAAGGGGAAAGGGGACGCTCGTCGCCCTTGGGGGAAGAAGGCCAACTTCCCCCTTGGGGAAAGGTAAACCTTCCCCGGGGGCACACCCGCAGCCTCCTCTGGCTTCTCAGACCCACAGGGGCAGGCCGGGCGCCCGAAGACGCCCTAGTCGGAGGGGCGGGGTCACCGTCAGGGAGGGCAAGCCCTGCAAGCCTCGGACTGTCTGCGTCGGCGGCCCCCTCCAAAACTGCAGGCAGACAGGTCTGTGCGGAAAGCCCCTGGCAACCCAGCAGCACTCAAAGGGGAAGAGTCCTCAGCTGGCCAGGCAGCGCTGAGGAGCCTCAGGCCCTCCCCCGGCCGGAGCCTGACCCCGGCCGCCGGACTCTGCCTGTGTAAATGTGCACTTCACAGAGCCGCCGCTAAGGGGCGCAGGCGAGGGGCGTGGATTCGGGTACCTCAGCCCCAAGAGGGTAGGTGGGTCCTCTGCAACACGGAGCTACAGAATCCAAGCCCCCCTGCATGGTGAATGGACCGCAAGCCCGTTTTGGCCATGGGGCCCTCTTCTCCTCGGGAGACACCTGCACCCTCCTCCGCACTCACACCCCGAGGGGCTGACAGTGCGCCGAGGACGCCATAGACGGAGGGGCGGGGTCACCGTCAGGGAGGGTACCCCCCGTATGCCTCGGACTGTCTGCGATCGCGGCCTGCTCCAAAGCTGCCGGTAGACAGGTCGGCGGGGAAAGGCCCGGGCAAGCCGGCAGCACTCAAAGGGGAAGAGTCCTCACCTGGCCATGCAGCGCTGAGGAGCCTCAGGCCCCGCCCCCGGCCGGAGCCTGACCCCGCCCGCCGGACTCTGCCTGAGCACATGTGCAGTTCATAGAGCCGCAGGGGGGGGGGCCGGAGAGGGTGATGGGGACTCTCAGTCCCAAGGGGGCAGGGTGAACCCTACCCCAAGGGGAAAGGGGACGCTCTTCCCCCATGGGGGAAGAAGGCCAACTGCCCCCTGGGGAACGGTAAACCTTCCCCGGGGGCACACCTGCAGCCTCCTCTGGCTTCTCTGACCCACAGGGGCAGGCCGGGCGCCCGAAGACGCCCTAGTTGTAGGGGCGGGGTCACCGTCAGGGAGGGCAAGCCCTGCAAGCCTCGGACTGTCTGCGTCGGCGGCCCCCTCCAAAACTGCAGGCAGACAGGTCGGTGCGGAAAGCCCCTGGCAACCCAGCAGCACTCAAAGGGGAAGAGTCCTCAGCTGGCCAGGCAGCGCTGAGGAGCCTCAGGCCCAGCCCCCGGCCGGAGCCTGACCCCACCCGCCGGAGTCTGCCTGTGCAAAGGTGTACTTCACAGAGCCGCCGCTAGTAGGCGCAGGCGAGGGGCGTGGATTCGGGGACCCTCAGCCCCAAGAGGGTAGGTGGGACCTCTGCAACACGGAGGTACAGAGTCCAAGCCCCCCTGCATGGTGAATGGACCGCAAGCCCGTTTTGGCCATGGGGCCCTCTTCTCCTCGGGATTCACCTGCACCCTCCTCCGCACTCACACCCCGAGGGGCTGACAGTGCGCCGAGGACGCCATAGACGGAGGGGCGGGGTCACCGTCAGGGAGGGTACCCCCCGTATGCCTCGGAGTGGCTGTGACCCCGGCCTCCTCCAAATCTGCCAGCAGACAGGTCGGCGGGGAAAGGCCTGGGCAACCCGGCAGCACTCAAAGGGGAAGAGTCCTCACCTGGCCAGTCAGCGCTGATGAGCCTCAGGCTCCGCCCCCGGCCGAAGACTGACCCCGCTTACCGGACTCTACCTGAGCACATGTGCAGTTCATAGAGCCGCGGGGGGGGGGGCGGAGAGGGTGATGGGGACTCTCAGTCCCAAGGGGCAGGGTGAACACTACCCCAAGGGGAAAGGGGACGCTCTTCGCCCTTGGGGGAAGAAGGCCAACTTCCCCCTTGGGGAAAGGTAAACCTACCACGGGGGCACACCTGCAGCCTCATCTGGCTTCTCAGACCCACAGGGGCAGGCCGGGCGCCCGAAGACGCCCTAGTCGGAGGGGCGGGGTCACCGTCAGGGAGGGCAAGCCCTGCAAGCCTCGGACTGTCTGCCTCGGCGGCCCCCTCCAAAACTACAGGCAGACAGGTCAGTGCGGAAAGCCCCTGGCAACCCAGCAGCACTCAAAGGGGAAGAGTCCTCAGCTGGCCAGGCAGCGCTGAGGAGCCTCAGGCCCCGCCCCCGGCCGGAGCCTGACCCCGCCCGCCCGACTCTGCCTGTGCAAAGGTGCACTTCACAGAGCCGCCGCTAGGGGGCGCAGGCGAGGGGCGTGGATTCGGGGAACCTCAGCCCCAAGAGGGTAGGTGGGACCTCTGCAACACGGAGGTACAGAGTCCAAGAACCCCTGCCTGGTGAATGGACCGCAAGCCCGTTTTGGCCATGGGGCCCTCTTCTCCTCGGGAGTCACCTGCACCCTCCTCCGCACTCACACCCCGAGGGGCTGACAGTGCGCCGAGGACGCCATAGACGGAGGGGCGGGGTCACCGTCAGGGAGGGTACCCCCCGTATGCCTCGGAGTGGCTGCGACTCCGGCCTCCTCCAAAGCTGCAGGTAGACAGGTCGGCGGGGAAAGGCCCGGGGAAGCCGGCAGCACTCAAAGGGGAAGAGTCCTCACCTGGCCATGCAGCGCTGAGGAGCCTCAGTCCCCGACCCCGGCAGGAGCCTGACCCCGCCCGCCGGACTCTGCCTGAGCACATGTGCAGTTCATACAGCAGCCGGGTCGGGTTCCGGAGAGGGTGATGGGGACTCTCAGTCCCAAGGGGGCAGGGTGAAACCTACCCCAAGGGGAAAGGGGACGCTCGTCGCCCTTGGGGGAATAAGGCCAACTTCCCCCTTGGGGAAAGGTAAACCTTCCCCGGGGGCACACCCGCAGCCTCCTCTGGCTTCTCAGACCCACAGGGGCAGGCCGGGCGCCCGAAGACGCCCTAGTCGGAGGGGCGGGGTCACCGTCAGGGAGGGCAAGCCCTGCAAGCCTCGGACTGTCTGCGTCGGCGGCCCCCTCCAAAACTGCAGGCAGACAGGTCTGTGCGGAAAGCCCCTGGCAACCCAGCAGCACTCAAAGGGGAAGAGTCCTCAGCTGGCCAGGCAGCGCTGAGGAGCCTCAGGCCCTCCCCCGGCCGGAGCCTGACCCCGCCCGCCGGACTCTGCCTGTGTAAATGTGCACTTCACAGAGCCGCCGCTAGGGGGCGCAGGCGAGGGGCGTGGATTCGGGGAACCTCAGCCCCAAGAGGGTAGGTGGGTCCTCTGCAACACGGAGGTACAGAATCCAAGCCCCCCTGCATGGTGAATGGACCGCAAGCCCGTTTTGGCCATGGGGCCCTCTTCTCCTCGGGAGTCACCTGCACCCTCCTCCGCACTCACACCCCGAGGGGCTGACAGTGCGCCGAGGACGCCATAGACGGAGGGGCGGGGTCACCGTCAGGGAGGGTACCCCCCGTATGCCTCAGACTGGCTGCGATCGCGGCCTGCTCCAAAGCTGCCGGTAGACAGGTCGGCGGGGAAAGGCCCGGGCAAGCCGGGAGCACTCAAAGGGGAAGAGTCCTCACCTGGCCATGCAGCGCTGAGGAGCCTCAGGCCCCGCCCCCGGCCGGAGCCTGACCCCGCCCGCCGGACTCTGCCTGAGCACATGTGCAGTTCATAGAGCCGCAGGGGGGGGGGCCGGAGAGGGTGATGGGGACTCTCAGTCCCAAGGGGGCAGGGTGAACCCTACCCCAAGGGGAAAGGGGACGCTCTTCCCCCATGGGGGAAGAAGGCCAACTGCCCCCTGGGGAACGGTAAACCTTCCCCGGGGGCACACCTGCAGCCTCCTCTGGCTCTCACACACCCAGGGGCAGGCCGGGCGCCCGAAGACGCCCTAGTTGGAGGGGCGGGGTCACCGTCAGGGAGGGCAAGCCCTGCAAGCCTCGGACTGTCTGCGTCGGCGGCCCCCTCCAAAACTGCAGGCAGACAGGTCGGTGCGGAAAGCCCCTGGCAACCCAGCAGCACTCAAAGGGGAAGAGTCCTCAGCTGGCCAGGCAGCGCTGAGGAGCCTCAGGCCCCGACCCGGCCGGAGCCTGACCCCACCCGCCGGAGTCTGCCTGTGCAAAGGTGTACTTCACAGAGCCGCCGCTAGTAGGCGCAGGCGAGGGGCATGGATTCGGGGACCCTCAGCCCCAAGAGGGTAGGTGGGACCTCTGCAACACGGAGGTACAGAGTCCAAGAACCCCTGCCTGGTGAATGGACCGCAAGCCCGTTTTGGCCATGGGGCCCTCTTCTCCTCGGGAGTCACCTGCACCCTCCTCCGCACTCACACCCCGAGGGGCTGACAGTGCGCCGAGGACGCCATAGACGGAGGGGCGGGGTCACCGTCAGGGAGGGTACCTCCCGTATGCCTCGGAGTGGCTGCGACCCCGGCCTCCTCCAAAGCTGCCGGTAGACAGGTCGGCGGGGAAAGGCCCGGGGAAGCCGGCAGCACTCAAAGGGGAAGAGTCCTCACCTGGCCATGCAGCGCTGAGGAGCCTCAGTCCCCGACCCCGGCCGGAGCCTGACCCCGCCCGCCGGACTCTGCCTGAGCACATGTGCAGTTCATACAGCCGCCGGGGGGGGGGGCCGGAGAGGGTGATGGGGACTCTCAGTCCCAAGGGGGCAGGGTGAAACCTACCCCAAGGGGAAAGGGGACGCTCTTCGCCCTTGGGGGAAGAAGGCCAACTTCCCCCTTGGGGAAAGGTAAACGTTCCCCGGGGGCACACCTGCAGCCTCCTCTAGCTTCTCAGACCCACACGGGCAGGCCGGGCGCCCGAAGACGCCCTAGTCGGAGGGGCGGGGTCACCGTCAGGGAGGGCAAGCCCTGCAAGCCTCGGATTGTCTGTGTCGGCGGCCCCCTCCAAAACTGCAGGCAGACAGGTCGGTGCGGAAAGCCCCTGGCAACCCAGCAGCACTCAAAGGGGAAGAGTCCTCAGCTGGCCAGGCAGCGCTGAGGAGCCTCAGGCCCCGCCCCCGGCCGGAGCCTGACCCCGCCCGCCGGACTCTGCCTGTGCAAAGGTGCACTTCACAGAGCCGCCGCTAGGGGGCGCAGGCGAGGGGCGTGGATTCGGGGAACCTCAGCCCCAAGAGGGTAGGTGGGACCTCTGCAACACGGAGGTACAGAGTCCAAGCCCCCCTGCATGGTGAATGGAACGCAAGTCCGTTTTGACCATGGGGCCCTCTTCTCCTCGGGAGTCACCTGCACCCTCCTCCGCACTCACACCCCGAGGGGCTGACAGTGCGCCGAGGACGCCATAGACGGAGGGGCGGGGTCACCGTCAGGGAGGGTACCCCCCGTATGCATCGGACTGGCAGTTATCGCGGCCTGCTCCAAAGCTGCCGGTAGACAGGTCGGCGGGGAAAGGCCCGGGCAAGCCAGCAGCACTCAAAGGGGAAGAGTCCTCACCTGGCCATGCAGCGCTTAGGAGCCTCAGGCCCCGCCACCGGCCGGAGCCTGACCCCGCCCGCCGGACTCTGCCTGAGCACATGTGCAGTTCATAGAGCCGCAGGGGGGGGGGCCGGAGAGGGTGATGGGGACTCTCAGTCCCAAGGGGGCAGGGTGAACCCTACCCCAAGGGGAAAGGGGACGCTCTTCCCCCATGGGGGAAGAAGGCCAACTGCCCCCTGGGGAACGGTAAACCTTCCCCGGGGGCACACCTGCAGCCTCCTCTGGCTTCTCAGACCCACAGGGGCAGGCCGAGCGCCCGAAGACGCCCTAGTTGGAGGGGCGGGGTCACCGTCAGGCAGGGCAAGCCCTGCAAGCCTCGGACTGTCTGCGTCGGCGGCCCCCTCCAAAACTGCAGGCAGACAGGTCGGTGCGGAAAGCCCCTGGCAACCCAGCAGCACTCAAAGGGGAAGAGTCCTCAGCTGGCCAGGCAGCGCTGAGGAGCCTCAGGCCCCGACCCGGCCGGAGCCTGACCCCACCCGCCGGAGTCTGCCTGTGCAAAGGTGTACTTCACAGAGCCGCCGCTAGTAGGCGCAGGCGAGGGGCGTGGATTCGGGGACCCTCAGCCCCAAGAGGGTAGGTGGGACCTCTGCAACACGGAGGTACAGATTCCAAGCCCCCCTGCATGGTGAATGGACCGCAAGCCCGTTTTGGCCATGGGGCCCTCTTCTCCTCGGGATTCACCTGCACCCTCCTCCGCACTCACACCCCGAGGGGCTGACAGTGCGCCGAGGACGCCATAGACGGAGGGGCGGGGTCACCGTCAGGGAGGGTACCCCCCGTATGCCTCGGAGTGGCTGTGACCCCGGCCTCCTCCAAATCTGCCAGCAGACAGGTCGGCGGGGAAAGGCCTGGGCAACCCGGCAGCACTCAAAGGGGAAGAGTCCTCACCTGGCCAGTCAGCGCTGATGAGCCTCAGGCTCCGCCCCCGGCCGGAGACTGACCGCGCCTACCGGACTCTACCTGAGCACATGTGCAGTTCATAGAGCCGCGGGGGGGGGGCGGAGAGGGTGATGGGGACTCTCAGTCCCAAGGGGCAGGGTGAACACTACCCCAAGGGGAAAGGGGACGCTCTTCGCCCTTGGGGGAAGAAGGCCAACTTCCCCCTTGGGGAAAGGTAAACCTTCCCCGGGGGCACACCTGCAGCCTCCTCTGGCTTCTCAGACCCACAGGGGCAGGCCGGGCGCCCGAAGACGCCCTAGTCGGAGGGGCGGGGTCACCGTCAGGGAGGGCAAGCCCTGCAAGCCTCGGACTGTCTGCCTCGGCGGCCCCCTCCAAAACTACAGGCAGACAGGTCAGTGCGGAAAGCCCCTGGCAACCCAGCAGCACTCAAAGGGGAAGAGTCCTCAGCTGGCCAGGCAGCGCTGAGGAGCCTCAGGCCCCGCCCCCGGCCGGAGCCTGACCCCGCCCGCCGGACTCTGCCTGTGCAAAGGTGCACTTCACAGAGCCGCCGCTAGGGGGCGCAGGCGAGGGGCGTGGATTCGGGGACCCTCAACCCCAAAAGGGTAGGTGGGACCTCTGCAACACGGAGGTACAGAGTCGAAGCCCCCCTGCATGGTGAATGGAACGCAAGCCCGTTTTGGCCATGGGGCCCTCTTCTCCTCGGGATTCACCTGCACCCTCCTCCGCACTCACACCCCGAGGGGCTGACAGTGCGCCGAGGACGCCATAGACGGAGGGGCGGGGTCACCGTCAGGGAGGGTACCCCCCGTATGCCTCGGACTGGCTGCGACCGCGGCCTGCTCCAAAGCTGCCGGCAGACAGGTCGGCGGGGAAAGGCCCGGGCAAGCCGGCAGCACTCAAAGGGGAAGAGTCCTCACCGGGCCATGCAGCGCTGAGGAGCCTCAGGCCCCGCCCCCGGCCGGAGACTGACCCCGCCCGCCGGACTCTGCCTGAGCACATGTGCAATTAATAGAGCCGCCGGGGGGGGGCCGGAGAGGGTGATGGGGACTCTCAGTCCCAAGGGGGCAGGGTGAACCCTACCCCAAGGAGAAAGGGGACGCTCTTCCCCCATGGGGGAAGAAGGCCAACTTCCCCCTGGGGAACGGTAAACCTTCCCCGGGGGCACACCTGCAGCCTCCTCTGGCTTCTCAGACCCACAGGGGCAGGCCGGGCACCCGAAGACGCCCTAGTCGGAGGGGCGGGGTCACCGTCAAGGAGGGCAAGCCCTGCAAGCCTCGGACTGTCTGCGTCAGCGGCTACCTCCAAAACTGCAGGCAGACAGGTCTGTGCGGAAAGCCCCTGGCAACCCAGCAGCACTCAAAGGGGAAGAGTCCTCAGCTGGCCAGGAAGCGCTGAGGAGCCTCAGGCCCCACCCCCGGCCGGAGCCTGACCCCGCCCGCCGGACTCTGCCTGTGCAAAGGTGCACTTCACAGAGCCGCCGCTAGGGGGCGCAGGCGAGGGGCGTGGATTCGGGGACCCTCAGCCCCAAGAGGGTAGGTGGGACCTCTGCAACACGGAGGTACATAGTCCAAGAACCCCTGCCTGGTCAATGGCCCGCAAGCCCGTTTTGGCCATGGGGCCCTCTTCTCCTCGGGAGTCACCTGCACCCTCCTCCGCACTCACACCCCGAGGGGCTGACAGTGCGCCAAGGACGCCATAGACGGAGGGGCGGGGTCACCGTCAGGGAGGGTACCCCACGTATGCCTCGGAGTGGCTGCGACCCCGGCCTCTTCCAAAGCTGCCGGTAGACAGGTCGGCGGGGAAAGGCCCGGGCAAGCCGGCAGCACTCAAAGGGGAAGAGTCCTCACCTGGCCATGCAGCGCTGAGGAGCCTCAGGCCCCGACCCCGGCCGGAGCCTGACCCCGCCCGCCGGACTCTGCCTGAGCACATGTGCAGTTCATACAGCAGCCGGGGGGGGGGGTCCGGAGAGGGTGATGGGGACTCTCAGTCCCAAGGGGGCAGGGTGAAACCTACCCCAAGGGGAAAGGGGACGCTCTTCGCCCTTGGGGGAAGAAGGCCAACTTCCCCCTTGGGGAAAGGTAAACCTTCCCCGGGGGCACACCTGCAGCCTCCTCTGGCTTCTCAGACCCACAGGGGCAGGCCGGGCGCCCGAAGACGCCCTAGTCGGAGGGGCGGGGTCACCGTCAGGGAGGGCAAGCCCTGCAAGCCTCGGACTGTCTGCCTCGGCGGCCCCCTCCAAAACTACAGGCAGACAGGTCAGTGCGGAAAGCCCCTGGCAACCCAGCAGCACTCAAAGGGGAAGAGTCCTCAGCTGGCCAGGCAGCGCTGAGGAGCCTCAGGCCCCGCCCCCGGCCGGAGCCTGACCCCGCCCGCCGGACTCTGCCTGTGCAAAGGTGCACTTCACAGAGCCGCCGCTAGGGGGCGCAGGCGAGGGGCGTGGATTCGGGGAACCTCAGCCCCAAGAGGGTAGGTGGGACCTCTGCAACACGGAGGTACAGAGTCCAAGAACCCCTGCATGGTGAATGGACCGCAAGCCCGTTTTGGCCATGGGGCCCTCTTCTCCTCGGGAGTCACCTGCACCCTCCTCCGCACTCACACCCCGAGGGGCTGACAGTGCGCCGAGGACGCCATAGACGGAGGGGCGGGGTCACCGTCAGGGAGGGTACCCCCCGTATGCCTCGGAGTGGCTGCGACCCCGGCCTCCTCCAAAGCTGCAGGTAGACAGGTCGGCGGGGAAAGGCCCGGGGTAGCCGGCAGCACTCAAAGGGGAAGAGTCCTCACCTGGCCATGCAGCGCTGAGGAGCCTCAGTCCCCGACCCCGGCCGGAGCCTGACCCCGCCCGCCGGACTCTGCCTGAGCACATGTGCAGTTCATACAGCCGCCGGGGGGGGGGGGTGCCGGAGAGGGTGATGGGGACTCTCAGTCCCAAGGGGGCAGGGTGAAACCTACCCCAAGGGGAAAGGGGACGCTCTTCGCCCTTGGGGGAAGAAGGCCAACTTCCCCCTTGAGGAAAGGTAAACGTTCCCCGGGGGCACACCTGCAGCCTCCTCTAGCTTCTCAGACCCACAGGGGCAGGCCGGGCGCCCGAAGACGCCCTAGTTGGAGGGGCGGGGTCACCGTCAGGGAGGGCAAGCCCTGCAAGCCTCGGACTGTCTGCCTCGGCGGCCCCCTCCAAAACTGCAGGCAGACAGGTCGGTGCGGAAAGCCCCTGGCAACCCAACAGCACTCAAAGGGGAAGAGTCCTCAGCTGGCCAGGCAGCGCTGAGGAGCCTCAGGCCCCGCCCCCGGCCGGAGCCTGACCCCGCCCGCCGGACTCTGCCTGTGCAAAGGTGCAATTCACAGAGCCGCCGCTAGGGGGCGCAGGCGAGGGGCGTGGATTCGGGGAACCTCAGCCCCAAGAGGGTAGGTGGGACCTCTGCAACACGGAGGGACAGAGTCCAAGCCCCCCTGCATGGTGAATGGAACGCAAGCCCGTTTTGGCCATGGGGCCCTCTTCTCCTCGGGAGTCACCTGCACCCTCCTCCGCACTCACACCCCGAGGGGCTGACAGTGCGCCGAGGACGCCATAGACGGAGGGGCGGGGTCACCGTCAGGGAGGGTACCCCCCGTATGCCTCGGACTGGCTGCGACCGCGGCCTGCTCCAAAGCTGCCGGCAGACAGGTCGGCGGGGAAAGGCCCGGGCAAGCCGGCAGCACTCAAAGGGGAAGAGTCCTCACCTGGCCATGCAGCGCTGAGGAGCCTCAGGCCCCGCCCCCGGCCGGAGCCTGACCCCGCCCGCCGGACTCTGCCTGAGCACATGTGCAGTTCATAGAGCCGCAGGGGGGGGGGCCGGAGAGGGTGATGGGGACTCTCAGTCCCAAGGGGGCAGGGTGAACCCTACCCCAAGGGGAAAGGGGACGCTCTTCCCCCATGGGGGAAGAAGGCCAACTGCCCCCTGGGGAACGGTAAACCTTCCCCGGGGGCACACCTGCAGCCTCCTCTGGCTTCTCAGACTCACAGGGGCAGGCCGGGCGCCCGAAGACGCCCTAGTTGGAGGGGCGGGGTCACCGTCAGGGAGGGCAAGCCCTGCAAGCCTCGGACTGTCTGCGTCGGCGGCCCCCTCCAAAACTGCAGGCAGACAGGTCGGTGCAGAAAGCCCCTGGCAACCCAGCAGCACTCAAAGGGGAAGAGTCCTCAGCTGGCCAGGCAGCGCTGAGGAGCCTCAGGCCCCGACCCGGCCGGAGCCTGACCCCACACGCCGGAGTCTGCCTGTGCAAAGGTGTACTTCACAGAGCCGCCGCTAGTAGGCGCAGGCGAGGGGCGTGGATTCGGGGACCCTCAGCCCCAAGAGGGTAGGTGGGACCTCTGCAACACGGAGGTACAGAGTCCAAGCCCCCCTGCATGGTGAATGGACCGCAAGCCCGTTTTGGCCATGGGGCCCTCTTCTCCTCGGGATTCACCTGCACCCTCCTCCGCACTCACACCCCGAGGGGCTGACAGTGGGCCGAGGACGCCATAGACGGAGGGGCGGGGTCACCGTCAGGGAGGGTACCCCCCGTATGCCTCGGACTGGCTGCGACCGCGGCCTGCTCCAAAGCTGCCGGCAGACAGGTCGGCGGGGAAAGGCCCGGGCAAGCCGGCAGCACTCAAAGGGGAAGAGTCCTCACCTGGCCATGCAGCGCTGAGGAGCCTCAGGCCGCGCCCCCGGCCGGAGCCTGACCCCGCCCGCCGGACTCTGCCTGAGCACATGTGCAATTAATAGAGCCGCCGGGGGGGGGGGCCGGAGAGGGTGATGGGGACTCTCAGTCCCAAGGGGGCAGGGTGAACCCTACCCCAAGGAGAAAGGGGACGCTCTTCCCCCATGGGGGAAGAAGGCCAACTTCCCCCTGGGGAACGGTAAACCTTCCCCGGGGGCACACCTGCAGCCTCCTCTGGCTCTCACACACCCAGGGGCAGGACGGGCGCCCGAAGATGCCCTAGTCGGAGGGGCGGGGTCACCGTCAGGGAGGGCAAGCCATGCAAGCCTTGGACTGTCTGTGTCGGCGGCTCCCTCCAAAACTGCAGGCAGATAGGTCGGTGCGGAAAGCCCCTGGCAACCCAGCAGCACTCAAAGGGGAAGAGTCCTCAGCTGGCCAGGCAGCGCTGAAGAGCCTCAGGCCCCGCCCCCGTCCGGAGACTGACCCGCCTGCCGGACTCTGCCTGTGTAAAGGTGCACTTCACAGAGCCGCCGCTAGGGGGCGCAAGCGAGGGGCGTGGATTCGGGGAACCTCAGCCCCAAGAGGGTAGGTGGGACCTCTGCAACACGGAGGTACAGAGTCCAAGAACCCCTGCATGGTGAATGGACCGCAAGCCCGTTTTGGCCATGGGGCCCTCTTCTCCTCGGGAGTCACCTGCACCCTCCTCTGCACTCACACCCCGAGGGGCTGACAGTGCGCCGAGGACGCCATAGACGGAGGGGCGGGGTCACCGTCAGGGAGGGTACCCCCCGTATGCCTCGGAGTGGCTGCGACCCCGGCCTCCTCCAAAGCTGCCGGCAGACAGGTCGGCGGGGAAAGGCCCGGGCAAGCCGGCAGCACTCAAAGGGGAAGAGTCCTCACCTGCCCATGCAGCGCTGAGGAGCCTCAGGCCCCGACCCCGGCCGGAGTCTGACCCCGCCCGCCGGACTCTGCCTGAGCACATGTGCAGTTCATACAGCAGCCGGGGGGGGGGTCCGGAGAGGGTGATGGGGACTCTCAGTCCCAAGGGGGCAGGGTGAAACCTACCCCAAGGGGAAAGGGGACGCTCGTCGCCCTTGGGGGAAGATGGCCAACTTCCCCCTTGGGGAAAGGTAAACCTTCCCCGGGGGCACACCCGCAGCCTCCTCTGGCTTCTCAGACCCACAGGGGCAGGCCGGGCGCCCGAAGACGCCCTAGTCGGAGGGGCGGGGTCACCGTCAGGGAGGGCAAGCCCTGCAAGCCTCGGACTGTCTGCGTCGGCGGCCCCCTCCAAAACTGCAGGCAGACAGGTCTGTGCGGAAAGCCCCTGGCAACCCAGCAGCACTCAAAGGGGAAGAGTCCTCAGCTGGCCAGGCAGCGCTGAGGAGCCTCAGGCCCTCCCCCGGCCGGAGCCTGACCCCGCCCGCCGGACTCTGCCTGTGTAAATGTGCACTTCACAGAGCCGCCGCTAGGGGGCGCAGGCGAGGGGCGTGGATTCGGGGAACCTCAGCCCCAAGAGGGTAGGTGGGTCCTCTGCAACACGGAGGTACAGAATCCAAGCCCCCCTGCATGGTGAATGGACCGCAAGCCCGTTTTGGCCATGGGGCCCTCTTCTCCTCGGGAGTCACCTGCACCCTCCTCCGCACTCACACCCCGAGGGGCTGACAGTGCGCCGAGGACGCCATAGACGGAGGGTCGGGGTCACCGTCAGGGAGGGTACCCCCCGTATGCCTCGGACTGGCTGCGATCGCGGCCTGCTCCAATGCTGCCGGTAGACAGGTCGGCGGGGAAATGCCCGGGCAAGCCGGCAGCACTCAAAGGGGAAGAGTCCTCACCTGCCCATGCAGCGCTGAGGAGCCTCAGGCCCCGCCCCCGGCCGGAGCCTGACCCCGACCGCCGGACTCTGCCTGAGCACATGTGCAGTTCATAGAGCCGCAGGGGGGGGGGCCGGAGAGGGTGATGGGGACTCTCAGTCCCAAGGGGGCAGGGTGAAACCTACCCCAAGGGGAAAGGGGACGCTCGTCGCCCTTGGGGGTAGAAGGCCAACTTCCCCCTTGGGGAAAGGTAAACCTTCCCCGGGGGCACACCCGCAGCCTCCTCTGGCTTCTCAGACCCACAGGGGCAGGCCGGGCGCCCGAAGACGCCCTAGTCGGAGGGGCGGGGTCACCGTCAGGGAGGGCAAGCCCTGCAAGCCTCGGACTGTCTGCGTCGGCGGCCCCCTCCAAAACTGCAGGCAGACAGGTCTGTGCGGAAAGCCCCTGGCAACCCAGCAGCACTCAAAGGGGAAGAGTCCTCAGCTGGCCAGGCAGCGCTGAGGAGCCTCAGGCCCTCCCCCGGCCGGAGCCTGACCCTGCCCGCCGGACTCTGCCTGTGTAAATGTGCACTTCACAGAGCCGCCGCTAGGGGGCGCAGGCGAGGGGCGTGGATTCGGGGAACCTCAGCCCCAAGAGGGTAGGTGGGTCCTCTGCAACACGGAGGTACAGAGTCCAAGCCCCCCTGCATGGTGAATGGAACGCAAGCCCGTTTTGGCCATGGGGCCCTCTTCTCCTCGGGAGTCACCTGCACCCTCCTCCGCACTCACACCCCGAGGGGCTGACAGTGCGCCGAGGACGCCATAGACGGAGGGGCGGGGTCACCGTCAGGGAGGGTACCCCCCGTATGCCTCGGACTGGCTGCGACCGCGGCCTGCTCCAAAGCTGCCGGCAGACAGGTCGGCGGGGAAAGGCCCGGGCAAGCCGGCAGCACTCAAAGGGGAAGAGTCCTCACCTGGCCATGCAGCGCTGAGGAGCCTCAGGCCCCGACCCCGGCCGGAGCCTGACCCCGCCCGCCGGACTCTGCCTGAGCACATGTGCAGTTCATACAGCAGCCGGGGGGGGGTCCGGAGAGGGTGATGGGGACTCTCAGTCCCAAGGGGGCAGGGTGAAACCTACCCCAAGGGGAAAGGGGACGCTCGTCGCCCTTGGGGGAAGAAGGCCAACTTCCCCCTTGGGGAAAGGTAAACCGTCCCCGGGGGCACACCTGCAGCCTCCTCTGGCTTCTCAGACCCACAGGGGCAGGCCGGGCGCCCGAAGACGCCCTAGTCGGAGGGGCGGGGTCACCGTCAGGGAGGGCAAGCCCTGCAAGCCTCGGACTGTCTGCGTCGGCGGCCCCCTCCAAAACTGCAGGCAGACAGGTCTGTGCGGAAAGCCCCTGGCAACCCAGCAGCACTCAAAGGGGAAGAGTCCTCAGCTGGCCAGGCAGCGCTGAGGAGCCTCAGGCCCTCCGCCGGCCGGAGCCTGACCCCGCCCGCCGGACTCTGCCTGTGTAAATGTGAACTTCACAGAGTCGCCGCTAGGGGGCGCAGGCGAGGGGCGTGGATTCGGGGTACCTCAGCCCCAAGAGGGTAGGTGGGTCCTCTGCAACACGGAGGTACAGAATCCAAGCCCCCCTGCATGGTGAATGGACCGCAAGCCCGTTTTGGCCATGGGGCCCTCTTCTCCTCGGGAGTCACCTGCACCCTCCTCCGCACTCACACCCCGAGGGGCTGACAGTGCGCCGAGGACGCCATAGACGGAGGGGCGGGGTCACCGTCAGGGAGGGTACCCCCCGTATGCCTCGGACTGGCTGCGATCGCGGCCTGCTCCAAAACTGCCGGTAGACAGGTCGGCGGGGAAAGGCCCGGGCAAGCCGGCAACACTCAAAGGGGAAGAGTCCTCACCTGGCCATGCAGCGCTGAGGAGCCTCAGGCCCCGCCCCCGGCCGGAGCCTGACCCCGCCCGCCGACTCTGCCTGAGCACATGTGCAGTTCATAGAGCCCCAGGGGGGGGGGCCGGAGAGGGTGATGGGGACTCTCAGTCCCAAGGGGGCAGGGTGAACCCTACCCCAAGGGGAAAGGGGACGCTCTTCCCCCATGGGGGAAGAAGGCCAACTGCCCCCTGGGGAACGGTAAACCTTCCCCGGGGGCACACCTGCAGCCTCCTCTGGCTTCTCAGACCCACAGGGGCAGGCCGGGCGCCCGAAGACGCCCTAGTTGGAGGGGCGGGGTCACCGTCAGGGAGGGCAAGCCCTGCAAGCCTCGGACTGTCTGCGTCGGCGGCCCCCTCCAAAACTGCAGGCAGACAGGTCGGTGCGGAAAGCCCCTGGCAACCCAGCAGCACTCAAAGGGGAAGAGTCCTCAGCTGGCCAGGCAGCGCTGAGGAGCCTCAGGCCCCGACCTGGCCGGAGCCTGACCCCACCCGCCGGAGTCTGCCTGTGCAAAGGTGTACTTCACAGAGCCGCCGCTAGTAGGCGCAGGCGAGGGGCGTGGATTCGGGGACCCTCAGCCCCAAGAGGGTAGGTGGGACCTCTGCAACACGGAGGTACAGAGTCCAAGCCCCCCTGCATGGTGAATGGACCGCAAGCCCGTTTTGGCCATGGGGCCCTCTTCTCCTCGGGATTCACCTGCACCCTCCTCCGCACTCACACCCCGAGGGGCTGACAGTGCGCCGAGGACGCCATAGATGGAGGGGCGGGGTCACCGTCAGGGAGGGTACCCCCCGTATGCCTCGGACTGGCTGCGACCGCGGCCTGCTCCAAAGCTGCCGGCAGACAGGTCGGCGGGGAAAGGCCCGGGCAAGCCGGCAGCACTCAAAGGGGAAGAGTCCTCACCTGGCCATGCAGCGCTGAGGAGCCTCAGGCCCCGCCCCCGGCCGGAGCCTGACCCCGCCCGCCGGACTCTGCCTGAGCACATGTGCAATTAATAGAGCCGCCGGGGGGGGGGCCGGAGAGGGTGATGGGGACTCTCAGTCCCAAGGGGGCAGGGTGAACCCTACCCCAAGGAGAAAGGGGACGCTCTTCCCCCATGGGGGAAGAAGGCCAACTTCCCCCTGGGGAACGGTAAACCTTCCCCGGGGGCACACTCGCAGCCTCCTCTGGCTTCTCAGACCCACAGGGGCAGGCCGGGCACCCGAAGACGCCCTAGTCGGAGGGGCGGGGTCACCGTCAAGGAGGGCAAGCCCTGCAAGCCTCGGACTGTCTGCGTCGGCGGCTCCCTCCAAAACTGCAGGCAGACAGGTCTGTGCGGAAAGCCCCTGGCAACCCAGCAGCACTCAAAGGGGAAGAGTCCTCAGCTGGCCAGGCAGCGCTGAGGAGCCTCAGTCCCCGCCCCCGGCCGGAGCCTGACCTCGCCCTCCGGACTCTGCCTGTGCAAAGGTGCACTTCACAGAGCCGCCGCTAGGGGGCGCAGGCGAGGGGCGTGGATTCGGGGAACCTCAGCCCCAAGAGGGTAGGTGGGACCTCTGCAACACGGAGGTACAGAGTCCAAGACCCCTGCCTGGTGAATGGACCGCAAGCCCGTTTTGGCCATGGGGCCCTCTTCTCCTCGGGAGTCACCTGCACCCTCCTCCGCACTCACACCCCGAGGGGCTGACAGTGCGCCGAGGACGCCATAGACGGAGGGGCGGGGTCACCATCAGGGAGGGTACCCCCCGTATGCCTCGGAGTGGCTGCGACCCCGGCCTCCTCCAAAGCTGCCGGGAGACAGGTCGGTGGGGAAAGGCCCGGGCAAGCCGGCAGCACTCAAAGGGGAAGAGTCCTCACCTGGCCATGCAGCGCTGAGGAGCCTCAGGCCCCGACCCCGGCCGGAGCCTGAGCCCGCCCGCCGGACTCTGCCTGAGCACATGTGCAGTTCATACAGCAGCCGGGGGGGGGTCCGGAGAGGGTGATGGGGACTCTCAGTCCCAAGGGGGCAGGGTGAATCCTACCCCAAGGGGAAAGGGGACGCTCGTCGCCCTTGGGGGAAGAAGGCCAACTTCCCCCTTGGGGAAAGGTAAACCTTCCCCGGGGGCACACCCGCAGCCTCCTCTGGCTTCTCAGACCCACAGGGGCAGGCCGGGCGCCCGAAGACGCCCTAGTCGGAGGGGCGGGGTCACCGTCAGGGAGGGCAAGCCCTGCAAGTCTCGGACTGTCTGCGTCGGCGGCCCCCTCCAAAACTGCAGGCAGACAGGTCTGTGCGGAAAGCCCCTGGCAACCCAGCAGCACTCAAAGGAGAAGAGTCCTCAGCTGGCCAGGCAGCGCTGAGGAGCCTCAGGCCCCGCCCCCGGCCGGAGCCTGACCCCGCCCGCCGGACTCTGCCTGTGCAAAGGTGCACTTCACAGAGCCGCCGCTAGGGGGCGCAGGCGAGGGGCGTGGATTCGGGGAACCTCAGCACCAAGAGGGTAGGTGGGACCTCTGCAACACGGAGGTACAGAGTCCAAGCCCCCCTGCATGGTGAATGGAACGCAAGCCCGTTTTGGCCATGGGGCCCTCTTCTCCTCGGGAGTCACCTGCACCCTCCTCCGCACTCACACCCCGAGGGGCTGACAGTGCGCCGAGGACGCCATAGACGGAGGGGCGGGGTCACCGTCAGGGAGGGTACCCCCCGTATGCCTCGGACTGGCTGCGACCGCGGCCTGCTCCAAAGCTGCCGGCAGACAGGTCGGCGGGGAAAGGCCCGGGCAAGCCGGCAGCACTCAAAGGGGAAGAGTCCTCACCTGGCCATGCAGCGCTGAGGAGCCTCAGGCCCCGCCCCCGGCCGGAGCCTGACCCCGCCCGCCGGACTCTGCCTGAGCACATGTGCAATTAATAGAGCCGCCGGGGGTGGGGGGCGGAGAGGGTGATGGGGACTCTCAGTCCCAAGGGGGCAGGGTGAACCCTACCCCAAGGGGAAAGGGGACGCTCTTCCCCCATGGGGGAAGAAGGCCAACTTCCCCCTGGGGAACGGTAAACCTTCCCCGGGGGCACACCTGCAGCCTCCTCTGGCTCTCACACACCCAGGGGCAGGACGGGCGCCCGAAGATGCCCTAGTCGGAGGGGCGGGATCACCGTCAGGGAGGGCAAGCCATGCAAGCCTTGGACTGTCTGCGTCGGCGGCTCCCTCCAAAACTGCAGGCAGATAGGTCGGTGCGGAAAGCCCCTGGCAACCCAGCAGCACTCAAAGGGGAAGAGTCCTCAGCTGGCCAGGCAGCGCTGAAGAGCCTCAGGCCCCGCCCCCGTCCGGAGACTGACCCGCCTGCCGGACTCTGCCTGTGTAAAGGTGCACTTCACAGAGCCGCCGCTAGGGGGCGCAAGCGAGGGGCGTGGATTCGGGGAACCTCAGCCCCAAGAGGGTAGGTGGGACCTCTGCAACACGGAGGGACAGAGTCCAAGAACCCCTGCATGGTGAATGGACCGCAAGCCCGTTTTGGCCATGGGGCCCTCTTCTCCTCGGGAGTCACCTGCACCCTCCTCCGCACTCACACCCCGAGGGGCTGACAGTGCGCCGAGGACGCCATAGACGGAGGGGCGGGGTCACCGTCAGGGAGGGTACCCCCCGTATGCCTCGGAGTGGCTGCGACCCCGGCCTCCTCCAAAGCTGCCGGCAGACAGGTCGGCGGGGAAAGGCCCGGGCAAGCCGGCAGCACTCAAAGGGGAAGAGTCCTCACCTGGCCATGCAGCGCTGAGGAGCCTCAGGCCCCGACCCCGTCCGGAGCCTGACCCCGCCCGCCGGACTCTGCCTGAGCACATGTGCAGTTCATACAGCAGCCGGGGGGGGGGTCCGGAGAGGGTGATGGGGACTCTCAGTCCCAAGGGGGCAGGGTGAAACCTACCCCAAGGGGAAAGGGGACGCTCGTCGCCCTTGGGGGAAGAAGGCCAACTTCCCCCTTGGGGAAAGGTAAACCTTCCCCGGGGGCACACCCGCAGCCTCCTCTGGCTTCTCAGACCCACAGGGGCAGGCCGGGCGCCCGAAGACGCCCTAGTCGGAGGGGCGGAGTCACCGTCAGGGAGGGCAAGCCCTGCAAGCCTCGGACTGTCTGCGTCGGCGCCCCCCTCCAAAACTGCAGGCAGACAGGTCGGTGCGGAAAGCCCCTGGCAACCCAGCAGCACTCAAAGGGGAAGAGTCCTCAGCTGGCCAGGCAGCGCTGAGGAGCCTCAGGCCCCGACCCGGCCGGAGCCTGACCCCACCCGCCGGAGTCTGCCTGTGCAAAGGTGTACTTCACAGAGCCGCCGGTAGTAGGCGCAGGCGAGGGGCGTGGATTCGGGGACCCTCAGCCCCAAGAGGGTAGGTGGGACCTCTGCAACACGGAGGTACAGAGTCCAAGCCCCCCCGCATGGTGAATGGACCGCAAGCCCGTTTTGGCCATGGGGCCCTCTTCTCCTCGGGATTCACCTGCACCCTCCTCCGCACTCACACCCCGAGGGGCTGACAGTGCGCCGAGGACGCCATAGACGGAGGGGCGTGGTCACCGTCAGGGAGGGTACCCCCCGTATGCCTCGGACTGGCTGCGATCGCGGCCTGCTCCAAAGCTGCCAGTAGACAGGTCGGCGGGGAAAGGCCCGGGCAAGCCGGCAGCACTCAAAGGGGAAGAGTCCTCACCTGGCCATGCAGCGCTGAGGAGCCTCAGGCCCCGCCCCCGGCCGGAGCCTGACCCCGCCCGCCGGACTCTGCCTGAGCACATGTGCAGTTCATAGAGCCGAAGGGGGGGGGGCCGGAGAGGGTGATGGGGACTCTCAGTCCCAAGGGGGCAGGGTGAACCATACCCCAAGGGGAAAGGGGACGCTCTTCCCCCATGGGGGAAGAAGGCCAACTGCCCCCTGGGGAACGGTAAACCTTCCCCGGGGGCACACCTGCAGCCTCCTCTGGCTTTTCTGACCCACAGGGGCAGGCCGGGCGCCCGAAGACGCCCTAGTTGGAGGGGCGGGGTCACCGTCAGGGAGGGCAAGCCCTGCAAGCCTCGGACTGTCTGCGTCGGCGGCCCCCTCCTAAACTGCAGGCAGACAGGTCGGTGCGGAAAGCCCCTGGCAACCCAGCAGCACTCAAAGGGGAAGAGTCCTCAGCTGGCCAGGCAGCGCTGAGGAGCCTCAGGCCCCGACCCGGCCGGAGCCTGACCCCACCCGCCGGAGTCTGCCTGTGCAAAGGTGTACTTCACAGAGCCGCCGGTAGTAGGCGCAGGCGAGGGGCGTGGATTCGGGGACCCTCAGCCCCAAGAGGGTAGGTGGGACCTCTGCAACACGGAGGTACAGAGTCCAAGCCCCCCCGCATGGTGAATGGACCGCAAGCCCGTTTTGGCCATGGGGCCCTCTTCTCCTCGGGATTCACCTGCACCCTCCTCCGCACTCACACCCCGAGGGGCTGACAGTGCGCCGAGGACGCCATAGACGGAGGGGCGGGGTCACCGTCAGGGAGGGTACCCCCCGTATGCCTCGGAGTGGCTGTGACCCCAGCCTCCTCCAAATCTGCCAGCAGACAGGTCGGCGGGGAAAGGCCTGGGCAACCCGGCAGCACTCAAAGGGGAAGTGTCCTCACCTGGCCAGTCAGCGCTGATGAGCCTCAGGCTCCGCCCCCGGCCGGAGACTGACCCAGCCTACCGGACTCTACCTGAGCACATGTGCAGTTCATAGAGCCGCGGGGGGGGGGGCGGAGAGGGTGATGGGGACTCTCAGTCCCAAGGGGCAGGGTGAACACTACCCCAAGGGGAAAGGGGACGCTCTTCGCCCTTGGGGGAAGAAGGCCAACTTCCCCCTTGGGGAAAGGTAAACCTTCCCCGGGGGCACACCTGCAGTCTCCTCTGGCTTCTCAGACCCACAGGGGCAGGCCAGGCGCCCGAAGACGCCCTAGTCGGAGGGGCGGGGTCACCGTCAGGGAGGGCAAGCCCTGCAAGCCTCGGACTGTCTGCCTCGGCGGCCCCCTCCAAAACTCCAGGCAGACAGGTCAGTGCGGAAAGCCCCTGGCAACCCAGCAGCACTCAAAGGGGAAGAGTCCTCAGCTGGCCAGGCAGCGCTGAGGAGCCTCAGGCCCCGCCCCCGGCCGGAGCCTGACCCCGCCCGCCGGACTCTGCCTGTGCAAAGGTGCACTTCACAGAGCCGCCGCTAGGGGGCGCAGGCGAGAGGCGTGGATTCGGGGAACCTCAGCCCCAAGTGGGTAGGTGGGACCTCTGCAACACGGAGGTACAGAGTCCAAGAACCCCTGCCTGGTGAATGGACCGCAAGCCCGTTTTGGCCATGGGGCCCTCTTCTCCTCGGGAGTCACCTGCACCCTCCTCCGCACTCACACCCCGAGGGGCTGACAGTGCGCCGAGGACGCCATAGACGGAGGGGCGGGGTCACCGTCAGGGAGGGTACCCCCCGTATGCCTCGGAGTGGCTGCGACCCCGGCCTCCTCCAAAGCTGCAGGTAGACAGGTCGGCGGGGAAAGGCCCGGGGAAGCCGGCAGCACTCAAAGGGGAAGAGTCCTCACCTGGCCATGCAGCGCTGAGGAGCCTCTGTCCCCGACCCCGGCCGGAGCCTGACCCCGCCCGCCGGACTCTGCCTGAGCACATGTGCAGTTCATACAGCCGCCGGGGGGGGGGGCCGGAGAGGGTGATGGGGACTCTCAGTCCCAAGGGGGCAGGGTGAAACCTACCCCAAGGGGAAAGGGGACGCTCTTCGCCCTTGGGGGAAGAAGGCCAACTTCCCCCTTGAGGAAAGGTAAACGTTCCCCGGGGGCACACCTGCAGCCTCCTCTAGCTTCTCAGACCCACAGGGGCAGGCCGGGCGCCCGAAGACGCCCTAGTCGGAGGGGCGGGGTCACCGTCAGGGAGGGCAAGCCCTGCAAGCCTCGGACTGTCTGCGTCGGCGGCCCCCTCCAAAACTGCAGGAAGACAGGTCTGTGCGGAAAGCCCCTGGCAACCCAGCAGCACTCAAAGGGGAAGAGTCCTCAGCTGGCCAGGCAGCGCTGAGGAGCCTCAGGCCCTCCCCCGGCCGGAGCCTGACCCCGCCCGCCGGACTCTGCCTACGTAAATGTGCACTTCACAGAGTCGCCGCTAGGGGGCGCAGGCGAGGGGCGTGGATTCGGGGAACCTCAGCCCCAAGAGGGTAGGTGGGTCCTCTGCAACACGGAGGTACAGAATCCAAGCCCCCCTGCATGGTGAATGGACCGCAAGCCCGTTTTGGCCATGGGGCCCTCTTCTCCTCGGGAGTCACCTGCACCCTCCTCCGCACTCACACCCCGAGGGGCTGACAGTGCGCCGAGGACGCCATAGACGGAGGGGCGGGGTCACCGTCAGGGAGGGTACCCCCCGTATGCCTCGGACTGGCTGCGATCGCGGCCTGCTCCAAAGCTGCCGGTAGACAGGTCGGCGGGGAAAGGCCCGGGCAAGCCGGCAACACTCAAAGGGGAAGAGTCCTCACCTGGCCATGCAGCGCTGAGGAGCCTCAGGCCCCGCCCCCGGCCGGAGCCTGACCCCGCCCGCCGGACTCTGCCTGAGCACATGTGCAGTTCATAGAGCCGCAGGGGGGGGGGCCGGAGAGGGTGATGGGGACTCTCAGTCCCAAGGGGGCAGGGTGAACCCTATCCCAAGGGGAAAGGGGACGCTCTTCCCCCATGGGGGAAGAAGGCCAACTGCCCCCTGGGGAACGGTAAACCTTCCCCGGGGGCACACCTGCAGCCTCCTCTGGCTTCTCAGACCCACAGGGGCAGGCCGGGCACCCGAAGACGCCCTAGTCGGAGGGGCGGGGTCACCGTCAAGGAGGGCAAGCCCTGCAAGCCTCGGACTGTCTGCGTCGGCGGCTCCCTCCAAAACTGCAGGCAGACAGGTCTGTGCGGAAAGCCCCTGGCAACCCAGCAGCACTCAAAGGGGAAGAGTCCTCAGCTGGCCAGGCAGCGCTGAGGAGCCTCAGGCCCCGCCCCCGGCCGGAGCCTGACCCCGCCCGCCGGACTCTGCCTGTGCAAAGGTGCACTTCACAGAGCCGCCGCTAGGGGGCGCAGGCGAGGGGCGTGGATTCGGGGAACCTCAGCCCCAAGAGGGTAGGTGGGACCTCTGCAACACGGAGGTACAGAGTCCAAGACCCCTGCCTGGTGAATGGACCGCAAGCCCGTTTTGGCCATGGGGCCCTCTTCTCCTCGGGAGTCACCTGCACCCTCCTCCGCACTCACACCCCGAGGGGCTGACAGTGCGCCGAGGACGCCATAGACGGAGGGGCGGGGTCACCGTCAGGGAGGGTACCCCCCGAATGCCTCGGAGTGGCTGCGACCCCGGCCTCCTCCAAAGCTGCCGGTAGACAGGTCGGCGGGGAAAGGCCCGGGCAAGCCGGCAGCACTCAAAGGGGAAGAGTCCTCACCTGGCCATGCAGCGCTGAGGAGCCTCAGGCCCCGACCCCGTCCGGAGCCTGACCCCGCCCGCCGGACTCTGCCTGAGCACATGTGCAGTTCATACAGCAGCCGGGGGGGGGTCCGGAGAGGGTGATGGGGACTCTCAGTCCCAAGGGGCCAGGGTGAAACCTACCCCAAGGGGAAAGGGGACGCTCGTCGCCCTTGGGGGAAGAAGGCCAACTTCCCCCTTGGGGAAAGGTAAACCTTCCCCGGGGGCACACCCGCAGCCTCCTCTGGCTTCTCAGACCCACAGGGGCAGGCCGGGCGCCCGAAGACGCCCTAGTCGGAGGGGCGGGGTCACCGTCAGGGAGGGCAAGCCCTGCAAGCCTCGGACTGTCTGCGTCGGCGGCCCCCTCCAAAACTGCAGGCAGACAGGTCGGTGCGGAAAGCCCCTGGCAACCCAGCAGCACTCAAAGGGGAAGAGTCCTCAGCTGGCCAGGCAGCGCTGAGGAGCCTCAGGCCCCGCCCCCGGCCGGAGCCTGACCCCGCCCGCCGGACTCTGCCTGTGCAAAGGTGCACTTCACAGAGCCGCCGCTAGGGGGCGCAGGCGAGGGGCGTGGATTCGGGGAACCTCAGCCCCAAGAGGGTAGGTGGGACCTCTGCAACACGGAGGTACAGAGTCCAAGCCCCCCTGCATGGTGAATGGAACGCAAGCCCGTTTTGGCCATGGGGCCCTCTTCTCCTCGGGAGTCACCTGCACCCTCCTCCGCACTCACACCCCGAGGGGCTGACAGTGCGCCGAGGACGCCATAGACGGAGGGGCGGGGTCACCGTCAGGGAGGGTACCCCCCGTATGCCTCGGACTGGCTGCGACCGCGGCCTGCTCCAAAGCTGCCGGCAGACAGGTCGGCGGGGAAAGGCCCGGGCAAGCCGGCAGCACTCAAAGGGGAAGAGTCCTCACCTGGCCATGCAGCGCTGAGGAGCCTCAGGCCCCGCCCCCGGCCGGAGCCTGACCCCGCCCGCCGGACTCTGCCTGAGCACATGTGCAATTAATAGAGCCGCCGGGGGGGGGGGGCCGGAGAGGGTGATGGGGACTCTCAGTCCCAAGGGGGCAGGGTGAACCCTACCCCAAGGGGAAAGGGGACGCTCTTCCCCCATGGGGGAAGAAGGCCAACTTCCCCCTGGGGAACGGTAAACCTTCCCCGGGGGCACACCTGCAGCCTCCTCTGGCTCTCACACACCCAGGGGCAGGACGGGCGCCCGAAGATGCCCTAGTCGGAGGGGCGGGGTCACCGTCAGGGAGGGCAAGCCATGCAAGCCTTGGACTGTCTGCGTCGGCGGCTCCCTCCAAAACTGCAGGCATATAGGTCGGTGCGGAAAGCCCCTGGCAACCCAGCAGCACTCAAAGGGGTAGAGTCCTCAGCTGGCCAGGCAGCGCTGAAGAGCCTCAGGCCCCGCCCCCGTCCGGAGACTGACCCGCCTGCCGGACTCTGCCTGTGTAAAGGTGCACTTCACAGAGCCGCCGCTAGGGGGCGCAAGCGAGAGGCGTGGATTCGGGGAACCTCAGCCCCAAGAGGGTAGGTGGGTCCTCTGCAACACGGAGGTACAGAATCCAAGCCCCCCTGCATGGTGAATGGACCGCAAGCCCGTTTTGGCCATGGGGCCCTCTTCTCCTCGGGAGTCACCTGCACCCTCCTCTGCACTCACACCCCGAGGGGCTGACAGTGCGCCGAGGACGCCATAGACGGAGGGGCGGGGTCACCGTCAGGGAGGGTACCCCCCGTATGCCTCGGAGTGGCTGCGACCCCGGCCTCCTCCAAAGCTGCCGGCAGACAGGTCGGCGGGGAAAGGCCCGGGCAAGCCGGCAGCACTCAAAGGGGAAGAGTCCTCACCTGGCCATGCAGCGCTGAGGAGCCTCAGGCCCCGACCCCGGCCGGAGCCTGACCCCGCCCGCCGGACTCTGCCTGAGCACATGTGCAGTTCATACAGCAGCCGGGGGGGGGGTCCGGAGAGGGTGATGGGGACTCTCAGTCCCAAGGGGGCAGGGTGAAACCTACCCCAAGGGGAAAGGGGACGCTCGTCGCCCTTGGGGGAAGAAGGCCAACTTCCCCCTTGGGGAAAGGTAAACCTTCCCCGGGGGCACACCCGCAGCCTCCTCTGGCTTCTCAGACCCACAGGGGCAGGCCGGGCGCCCGAAGACGCCCTAGTCGGAGGGGCGGAGTCACCGTCAGGGAGGGCAAGCCCTGCAAGCCTCGGACTGTCTGCGTCGGCGCCCCCCTCCAAAACTGCAGGCAGACAGGTCGGTGCGGAAAGCCCCTGGCAACCCAGCAGCACTCAAAGGGGAAGAGTCCTCAGCTGGCCAGGCAGCGCTGAGGAGCCTCAGGCCCCGACCCGGCCGGAGCCTGACCCCACCCGCCGGAGTCTGCCTGTGCAAAGGTGTACTTCACAGAGCCGCCGGTAGTAGGCGCAGGCGAGGGGCGTGGATTCGGGGACCCTCAGCCCCAAGAGGGTAGGTGGGACCTCTGCAACACGGAGGTACAGAGTCCAAGCCCCCCCGCATGGTGAATGGACCGCAAGCCCGTTTTGGCCATGGGGCCCTCTTCTCCTCGGGATTCACCTGCACCCTCCTCCGCACTCACACCCCGAGGGGCTGACAGTGCGCCGAGGACGCCATAGACGGAGGGGCGTGGTCACCGTCAGGGAGGGTACCCCCCGTATGCCTCGGACTGGCTGCGATCGCGGCCTGCTCCAAAGCTGCCAGTAGACAGGTCGGCGGGGAAAGGCCCGGGCAAGCCGGCAGCACTCAAAGGGGAAGAGTCCTCACCTGGCCATGCAGCGCTGAGGAGCCTCAGGCCCCGCCCCCGGCCGGAGCCTGACCCCGCCCGCCGGACTCTGCCTGAGCACATGTGCAGTTCATAGAGCCGAAGGGGGGGGGGCCGGAGAGGGTGATGGGGACTCTCAGTCCCAAGGGGGCAGGGTGAACCATACCCCAAGGGGAAAGGGGACGCTCTTCCCCCATGGGGGAAGAAGGCCAACTGCCCCCTGGGGAACGGTAAACCTTCCCCGGGGGCACACCTGCAGCCTCCTCTGGCTTTTCTGACCCACAGGGGCAGGCCGGGCGCCCGAAGACGCCCTAGTTGGAGGGGCGGGGTCACCGTCAGGGAGGGCAAGCCCTGCAAGCCTCGGACTGTCTGCGTCGGCGGCCCCCTCCTAAACTGCAGGCAGACAGGTCGGTGCGGAAAGCCCCTGGCAACCCAGCAGCACTCAAAGGGGAAGAGTCCTCAGCTGGCCAGGCAGCGCTGAGGAGCCTCAGGCCCCGACCCGGCCGGAGCCTGACCCCACCCGCCGGAGTCTGCCTGTGCAAAGGTGTACTTCACAGAGCCGCCGGTAGTAGGCGCAGGCGAGGGGCGTGGATTCGGGGACCCTCAGCCCCAAGAGGGTAGGTGGGACCTCTGCAACACGGAGGTACAGAGTCCAAGCCCCCCCGCATGGTGAATGGACCGCAAGCCCGTTTTGGCCATGGGGCCCTCTTCTCCTCGGGATTCACCTGCACCCTCCTCCGCACTCACACCCCGAGGGGCTGACAGTGCGCCGAGGACGCCATAGACGGAGGGGCGGGGTCACCGTCAGGGAGGGTACCCCCCGTATGCCTCGGAGTGGCTGTGACCCCAGCCTCCTCCAAATCTGCCAGCAGACAGGTCGGCGGGGAAAGGCCTGGGCAACCCGGCAGCACTCAAAGGGGAAGTGTCCTCACCTGGCCAGTCAGCGCTGATGAGCCTCAGGCTCCGCCCCCGGCCGGAGACTGACCCAGCCTACCGGACTCTACCTGAGCACATGTGCAGTTCATAGAGCCGCGGGGGGGGGGGCGGAGAGGGTGATGGGGACTCTCAGTCCCAAGGGGCAGGGTGAACACTACCCCAAGGGGAAAGGGGACGCTCTTCGCCCTTGGGGGAAGAAGGCCAACTTCCCCCTTGGGGAAAGGTAAACCTTCCCCGGGGGCACACCTGCAGTCTCCTCTGGCTTCTCAGACCCACAGGGGCAGGCCAGGCGCCCGAAGACGCCCTAGTCGGAGGGGCGGGGTCACCGTCAGGGAGGGCAAGCCCTGCAAGCCTCGGACTGTCTGCCTCGGCGGCCCCCTCCAAAACTCCAGGCAGACAGGTCAGTGCGGAAAGCCCCTGGCAACCCAGCAGCACTCAAAGGGGAAGAGTCCTCAGCTGGCCAGGCAGCGCTGAGGAGCCTCAGGCCCCGCCCCCGGCCGGAGCCTGACCCCGCCCGCCGGACTCTGCCTGTGCAAAGGTGCACTTCACAGAGCCGCCGCTAGGGGGCGCAGGCGAGGGGCGTGGATTCGGGGAACCTCAGCCCCAAGTGGGTAGGTGGGACCTCTGCAACACGGAGGTACAGAGTCCAAGAACCCCTGCCTGGTGAATGGACCGCAAGCCCGTTTTGGCCATGGGGCCCTCTTCTCCTCGGGAGTCACCTGCACCCTCCTCCGCACTCACACCCCGAGGGGCTGACAGTGCGCCGAGGACGCCATAGACGGAGGGGCGGGGTCACCGTCAGGGAGGGTACCCCCCGTATGCCTCGGAGTGGCTGCGACCCCGGCCTCCTCCAAAGCTGCAGGTAGACAGGTCGGCGGGGAAAGGCCCGGGGAAGCCGGCAGCACTCAAAGGGGAAGAGTCCTCACCTGGCCATGCAGCGCTGAGGAGCCTCTGTCCCCGACCCCGGCCGGAGCCTGACCCCGCCCGCCGGACTCTGCCTGAGCACATGTGCAGTTCATACAGCCGCCGGGGGGGGGGGCCGGAGAGGGTGATGGGGACTCTCAGTCCCAAGGGGGCAGGGTGAAACCTACCCCAAGGGGAAAGGGGACGCTCTTCGCCCTTGGGGGAAGAAGGCCAACTTCCCCCTTGAGGAAAGGTAAACGTTCCCCGGGGGCACACCTGCAGCCTCCTCTAGCTTCTCAGACCCACAGGGGCAGGCCGGGCGCCCGAAGACGCCCTAGTCGGAGGGGCGGGGTCACCGTCAGGGAGGGCAAGCCCTGCAAGCCTCGGACTGTCTGCGTCGGCGGCCCCCTCCAAAACTGCAGGAAGACAGGTCTGTGCGGAAAGCCCCTGGCAACCCAGCAGCACTCAAAGGGGAAGAGTCCTCAGCTGGCCAGGCAGCGCTGAGGAGCCTCAGGCCCTCCCCCGGCCGGAGCCTGACCCCGCCCGCCGGACTCTGCCTACGTAAATGTGCACTTCACAGAGTCGCCGCTAGGGGGCGCAGGCGAGGGGCGTGGATTCGGGGAACCTCAGCCCCAAGAGGGTAGGTGGGTCCTCTGCAACACGGAGGTACAGAATCCAAGCCCCCCTGCATGGTGAATGGACCGCAAGCCCGTTTTGGCCATGGGGCCCTCTTCTCCTCGGGAGTCACCTGCACCCTCCTCCGCACTCACACCCCGAGGGGCTGACAGTGCGCCGAGGACGCCATAGACGGAGGGGCGGGGTCACCGTCAGGGAGGGTACCCCCCGTATGCCTCGGACTGGCTGCGATCGCGGCCTGCTCCAAAGCTGCCGGTAGACAGGTCGGCGGGGAAAGGCCCGGGCAAGCCGGCAACACTCAAAGGGGAAGAGTCCTCACCTGGCCATGCAGCGCTGAGGAGCCTCAGGCCCCGCCCCCGGCCGGAGCCTGACCCCGCCCGCCGGACTCTGCCTGAGCACATGTGCAGTTCATAGAGCCGCAGGGGGGGGGGCCGGAGAGGGTGATGGGGACTCTCAGTCCCAAGGGGGCAGGGTGAACCCTATCCCAAGGGGAAAGGGGACGCTCTTCCCCCATGGGGGAAGAAGGCCAACTGCCCCCTGGGGAACGGTAAACCTTCCCCGGGGGCACACCTGCAGCCTCCTCTGGCTTCTCAGACCCACAGGGGCAGGCCGGGCACCCGAAGACGCCCTAGTCGGAGGGGCGGGGTCACCGTCAAGGAGGGCAAGCCCTGCAAGCCTCGGACTGTCTGCGTCGGCGGCTCCCTCCAAAACTGCAGGCAGACAGGTCTGTGCGGAAAGCCCCTGGCAACCCAGCAGCACTCAAAGGGGAAGAGTCCTCAGCTGGCCAGGCAGCGCTGAGGAGCCTCAGGCCCCGCCCCCGGCCGGAGCCTGACCCCGCCCGCCGGACTCTGCCTGTGCAAAGGTGCACTTCACAGAGCCGCCGCTAGGGGGCGCAGGCGAGGGGCGTGGATTCGGGGAACCTCAGCCCCAAGAGGGTAGGTGGGACCTCTGCAACACGGAGGTACAGAGTCCAAGACCCCTGCCTGGTGAATGGACCGCAAGCCCGTTTTGGCCATGGGGCCCTCTTCTCCTCGGGAGTCACCTGCACCCTCCTCCGCACTCACACCCCGAGGGGCTGACAGTGCGCCGAGGACGCCATAGACGGAGGGGCGGGGTCACCGTCAGGGAGGGTACCCCCCGAATGCCTCGGAGTGGCTGCGACCCCGGCCTCCTCCAAAGCTGCCGGTAGACAGGTCGGCGGGGAAAGGCCCGGGCAAGCCGGCAGCACTCAAAGGGGAAGAGTCCTCACCTGGCCATGCAGCGCTGAGGAGCCTCAGGCCCCGACCCCGTCCGGAGCCTGACCCCGCCCGCCGGACTCTGCCTGAGCACATGTGCAGTTCATACAGCAGCCGGGGGGGGGTCCGGAGAGGGTGATGGGGACTCTCAGTCCCAAGGGGCCAGGGTGAAACCTACCCCAAGGGGAAAGGGGACGCTCGTCGCCCTTGGGGGAAGAAGGCCAACTTCCCCCTTGGGGAAAGGTAAACCTTCCCCGGGGGCACACCCGCAGCCTCCTCTGGCTTCTCAGACCCACAGGGGCAGGCCGGGCGCCCGAAGACGCCCTAGTCGGAGGGGCGGGGTCACCGTCAGGGAGGGCAAGCCCTGCAAGCCTCGGACTGTCTGCGTCGGCGGCCCCCTCCAAAACTGCAGGCAGACAGGTCGGTGCGGAAAGCCCCTGGCAACCCAGCAGCACTCAAAGGGGAAGAGTCCTCAGCTGGCCAGGCAGCGCTGAGGAGCCTCAGGCCCCGCCCCCGGCCGGAGCCTGACCCCGCCCGCCGGACTCTGCCTGTGCAAAGGTGCACTTCACAGAGCCGCCGCTAGGGGGCGCAGGCGAGGGGCGTGGATTCGGGGAACCTCAGCCCCAAGAGGGTAGGTGGGACCTCTGCAACACGGAGGTACAGAGTCCAAGCCCCCCTGCATGGTGAATGGAACGCAAGCCCGTTTTGGCCATGGGGCCCTCTTCTCCTCGGGAGTCACCTGCACCCTCCTCCGCACTCACACCCCGAGGGGCTGACAGTGCGCCGAGGACGCCATAGACGGAGGGGCGGGGTCACCGTCAGGGAGGGTACCCCCCGTATGCCTCGGACTGGCTGCGACCGCGGCCTGCTCCAAAGCTGCCGGCAGACAGGTCGGCGGGGAAAGGCCCGGGCAAGCCGGCAGCACTCAAAGGGGAAGAGTCCTCACCTGGCCATGCAGCGCTGAGGAGCCTCAGGCCCCGCCCCCGGCCGGAGCCTGACCCCGCCCGCCGGACTCTGCCTGAGCACATGTGCAATTAATAGAGCCGCCGGGGGGGGGGGGGCCGGAGAGGGTGATGGGGACTCTCAGTCCCAAGGGGGCAGGGTGAACCCTACCCCAAGGGGAAAGGGGACGCTCTTCCCCCATGGGGGAAGAAGGCCAACTTCCCCCTGGGGAACGGTAAACCTTCCCCGGGGGCACACCTGCAGCCTCCTCTGGCTCTCACACACCCAGGGGCAGGACGGGCGCCCGAAGATGCCCTAGTCGGAGGGGCGGGGTCACCGTCAGGGAGGGCAAGCCATGCAAGCCTTGGACTGTCTGCGTCGGCGGCTCCCTCCAAAACTGCAGGCATATAGGTCGGTGCGGAAAGCCCCTGGCAACCCAGCAGCACTCAAAGGGGTAGAGTCCTCAGCTGGCCAGGCAGCGCTGAAGAGCCTCAGGCCCCGCCCCCGTCCGGAGACTGACCCGCCTGCCGGACTCTGCCTGTGTAAAGGTGCACTTCACAGAGCCGCCGCTAGGGGGCGCAAGCGAGGGGCGTGGATTCGGGGAACCTCAGCCCCAAGAGGGTAGGTGGGTCCTCTGCAACACGGAGGTACAGAATCCAAGCCCCCCTGCATGGTGAATGGACCGCAAGCCCGTTTTGGCCATGGGGCCCTCTTCTCCTCGGGAGTCACCTGCACCCTCCTCTGCACTCACACCCCGAGGGGCTGACAGTGCGCCGAGGACGCCATAGACGGAGGGGCGGGGTCACCGTCAGGGAGGGTACCCCCCGTATGCCTCGGAGTGGCTGCGACCCCGGCCTCCTCCAAAGCTGCCGGCAGACAGGTCGGCGGGGAAAGGCCCGGGCAAGCCGGCAGCACTCAAAGGGGAAGAGTCCTCACCTGGCCATGCAGCGCTGAGGAGCCTCAGGCCCCGACCCCGGCCGGAGCCTGACCCCGCCCGCCGGACTCTGCCTGAGCACATGTGCAGTTCATACAGCAGCCGGGGGGGGGTCCGGAGAGGGTGATGGGGACTCTCAGTCCCAAGGGGGCAGGGTGAAACCTACCCCATGGGGAAAGGGGACGCTCGTCGCCCTTGGGGGAAGAAGGCCAACTTCCCCCTTGGGGAAAGGTAAACCTTCCCCGGGGGCACACCCGCAGCCTCCTCTGGCTTCTCAGACCCACAGGGGCAGGCCGGGCGCCCAAAGACGTCATAGTCGGAGGGGCGGGGTCACCGTCAGGGAGGGCAAGCCCTGCAAGCCTCGGACTGTCTGCGTCGGCGGCCACCTCCAAAACTGCAGGCAGACAGGTCGGTGCGGAAAGCCCCTGGCAACCCAGCAGCACTCAAAGGGGAAGAGTCCTCAGCTGGCCAGGCAGCGCTGAGGAGCCTCAGGCCCCGCCCCCGGCCGGAGCCTGACCCCGCCCGCCGGACTCTGCCTGTGCAAAGGTGCACTTCACAGAGCCGCCGCTAGGGGGCGCAGGCGAGGGGCGTGGATTCGGGGAACCTCAGCCCCAAGAGGGTAGGTGGGACCTCTGCAACACGGAGGTACAGAGTCCAAGCCCCCCTGCATGGTGAATGGAACGCAAGCCCGTTTTGGCCATGGGGCCCTCTTCTCCCCGGGATTCACCTGCACCCTCCTCCGCACTCACACCCCGAGGGGCTGACAGTGCGCCGAGGACGCCATAGACGGAGGGGCGGGGTCACCGTCAGGGAGGGTACCCCCCGTATGCCTCGGACTAGCTGCGGCCGCGGCCTGCTCCAAAGCTGCCGGCAGACAGGTCGGCGGGGAAAGGCCCGGGCAAGCCGGCAGCACTCAAAGGGGAAGAGTCCTCACCTGGCCATGCAGCGCTGAGGAGCCTCAGGCCCCGCCCCCGGCCGGAGCCTGACCCCGCCCGCCGGACTCTGCCTGAGCACATGTGCAGTTCATAGAGCCGCAGGGGGGGGGGCCGGAGAGGGTGATGGGGACTCTCAGTCCCAAGGGGGCAGGGTGAACCCTACCCCAAGGGGAAAGGGGACGCTCTTCCCCCATGGGGGAAGAAGGCCAACTGCCCCCTGGGGAACGGTAAACCTTCCCCGGGGGCACACCTGCAGCCTCCTCTGGCTCTCACACACCCAGGGGCAGGACGGGCGCCCGAAGATGCCCTAGTCGGAGGGGCGGGGTCACCGTCAGGGAGGGCAAGCCATGCAAGCCTCGGACTGTCTGCGTCGGCGGCTCCCTCCAAAACTGCAGGCAGACAGGTCTGTGCGGAAAGCCCCTGGCAACCCAGCAGCACTCAAAGGGGAAGAGTCCTCAGCTGGCCAGGCAGCGCTGAGGAGCCTCAGGCCCCGCCCCCGGCCGGAGCCTGACCCCGCCCGCCTGACTCTGCCTGTGCAAAGGTGCACTTCACAGAGCCGCCGCTAGGGGGCGCAGGCGAGGGGCGTGGATTCGGGGAACCTCAGCCCCAAGTGGGTAGGTGGGACCTCTGCAACACGGAGGTACAGAGTCCAAGAACCCCTGCCTGGTGAATGGACCGCAAGCCCGTTTTGGCCATGGGGCCCTCTTCTCCTCGGGAGTCACCTGCACCCTCCTCCGCACTCACACCCCGAGGGGCTGACAGTGCGCCGAGGACGCCATAGACGGAGGGGCGGGGTCACCGTCAGGGAGGGTACCCCCCGTATGCCTCGGAGTGGCTGCGACCCCGGCCTCCTCCAAAGCTGCAGGTAGACAGGTCGGCGGGGAAAGGCCCGGGGAAGCCGGCAGCACTCAAAGGGGAAGAGTCCTCACCTGGCCATGCAGCGCTGAGGAGCCTCAGTCCCCGACCCCGGCCGGAGCCTGACCCCGCCCGCCGGACTCTGCCTGAGCACATGTGCAGTTCATACAGCCGCCGGGGGGGGGGGGCCGGAGAGGGTGATGGGGACTCTCAGTCCCAAGGGGGCAGGGTGAAACCTACCCCAAGGGGAAAGGGGACGCTCTTCGCCCTTGGGGGAAGAAGGCCAACTTCCCCCTTGAGGAAAGGTAAACGTTCCCCGGGGGCACACCTGCAGCCTCCTCTAGCTTCTCAGACCCACAGGGGCAGGCCGGGCGCCCGAAGACGCCCTAGTCGGAGGGGCGGGGTCACCGTCAGGGAGGGCAAGCCCTGCAAGCCTCGGACTGTCTGCGTCGGCGGCCACCTCCAAAACTGCAGGCAGACAGGTCTGTGCGGAAAGCCCCTGGCAACCCAGCAGCACTCAAAGGGGAAGAGTCCTCAGCTGGCCAGGCAGCGCTGAGGAGCCTCAGGCCCTCCCCCGGCCGGAGCCTGACCCCGCCCGCCGGACTCTGCCTGCGTAAATGTGCACTTCACAGAGTCGCCGCTAGGGGGCGCAGGCGAGGGTCGTGGATTCGGGGAACCTCAGCCCCAAGAGGGTAGGTGGGTCCTCTGCAACACGGAGGTACAGAATCCAAGCCCCCCTGCATGGTGAATGGACCGCAAGCCCGTTTTGGCCATGGGGCCCTCTTCTCCTCGGGAGTCACCTGCACCCTCCTCCGCACTCACACCCCGAGGGGCTGACAGTGCGCCGAGGACGCCATAGACGGAGGGGCGGGGTCACCGTCAGGGAGGGTACCCCCCGTATGCCTCGGACTGGCTGCGATCGCGGCCTGCTCCAAAGCTGCCGGTAGACAGGTCGGCGGGGAAAGGCCCGGGCAAGCCGGCAACACTCAAAGGGGAAGAGTCCTCACCTGGCCATGCAGCGCTGAGGAGCCTCAGGCCCCGCCCCCGGCCGGAGCCTGACCCCGCCCGCCGGACTCTGCCTGAGCACATGTGCAGTTCATAGAGCCGCCGGGGGGGGGGGCCGGAGAGGGTGATGGGGACTCTCAGTCCCAAGGGGGCAGGGTGAACCCTATCCCAAGGGGAAAGGGGACGCTCTTCCCCCATGGGGGAAGAAGGCCAACTGCCCCTTGGGGAACGGTAAACCTTCCCCGGGGGCACACCTGCAGCCTCCTCTGGCTTCTCAGACCCACAGGGGCAGGCCGGGCACCCGAAGACGCCCTAGTCGGAGGGGCGGGGTCACCGTCAAGGAGGGCAAGCCCTGCAAGCCTCGGACTGTCTGCGTCGGCGGCTCCCTCCAAAACTGCAGGCAGACAGGTCTGTGCGGAAAGCCCCTGGCAACCCAGCAGCACTCAAAGGGGAAGAGTCCTCAGCTGGCCAGGCAGCGCTGAGGAGCCTCAGGCCCCGCCCCCGGCCGGAGCCTGACCCCGCCCGCCGGACTCTGCCTGTGCAAAGGTGCACTTCACAGAGCCGCCGCTAGGGGGCGCAGGCGAGGGGCGTGGATTCGGGGAACCTCAGCCCCAAGAGGGTAGGTGGGACCTCTGCAACACGGAGGTACAGAGTCCAAGCCCCCCTGCATGGTGAATGGACCGCAAGCCCGTTTTGGCCATGGGGCCCTCTTCTCCTCGGGATTCACCTGCACCCTCCTCCGCACTCACACCCCGAGGGGCTGACAGTGCGCCGAGGACGCCATAGACGGAGGGGCGGGGTCACCGTCAGGGAGGGTACCCCCCGTATGCCTCGGACTGGCTGCGACCGCGGCCTGCTCCAAAGCTGCCGGCAGACAGGTCGGCGGGGAAAGGCCCGGGCAAGCCGGCAGCACTCAAAGGGGAAGAGTCCTCACCTGGCCATGCAGCGCTGAGGAGCCTCAGGCCCCGCCCCCGGCCGGAGCCTGACCCCGCCCGCCGGACTCTGCCTGAGCACATGTGCAATTAATAGAGCCGCCGGGGTGGGGGCCGGAGAGGGTGATGGGGACTCTCAGTCCCAAGGGGGCAGGGTGAACCCTACCCCAAGGAGAAATGGGACGCTCTTCCCCCATGGGGGAAGAAGGCCAACTTCCCCCTGGGGAACGGTAAACCTTCCCCGGGGGCACACCTGCAGCCTCCTCTGGCTTCTCAGACCCACAGGGGCAGGCCGGGCACCCGAAGACGCCCTAGTCGGAGGGGCGGGGTCACCGTCAAGGAGGGCAAGCCCTGCAAGCCTCGGACTGTCTGCGTCGGCGGCTCCCTCCAAAACTGCAGGCAGACAGGTCTGTGCGGAAAGCCCCTGGCAACCCAGCAGCACTCAAAGGGGAAGAGTCCTCAGCTGGCCAGGCAGCGCTGAGGAGCCTCAGGCCCCGCCCCCGGCCGGAGCCTGACCCCGCCATCCGGACTCTGCCTGTGCAAAGGTGCACTTCACAGAGCCGCCGCTAGGGGGCGCAGGCGAGGGGCGTGGATTCGGGGAACCTCAGCCCCAAGAGGGTAGGTGGGACCTCTGCAACACGGAGGTACAGAGTCCAAGAACCCCTGCCTGGTGAATGGACCGCAAGCCCGTTTTGGCCGTGGGGCCCTCTTCTCCTCGGGAGTCACCTGCACCCTCCTCCGCACTCACACCCCGAGGGGCTGACAGTGCGCCGAGGACGCCATAGACGGAGGGGCGGGGTCACCGTCAGGGAGGGTACCCCCCGTATGCCTCGGAGTGGCTGCGACCCCGGCCTCCTCCAAAACTGCCGGTAGACAGGTCGGCGGGGAAAGGCCCGGGGAAGCCGGCAGCACTCAAAGGGGAAGTGTCCTCACCTGGCCATGCAGCGCTGAGGAACCTCAGTCCCCGACCCCGGCCGGAGCCTGACCCCGCCCGCCGGACTCTGCCTGAGCACATGTGCAGTTCATACAGCCGCCGGGGGGGGGGGCCGGAGAGGGTGATGGGGACTCTCAGTTCCAAGGGGGCAGGGTGAAACCTACCCCAAGGGGAAAGGGGACGCTCTTCGCCTTTGGGGGAAGAAGGCCAACTTCCCCCTTGGGGAAAGGTAAACGTTCCCCGGGGGCACACCTGCAGCCTCCTCTAGCTTCTCAGACCCACAGGGGCAGGCCTGGCGCCCGAAGACGCCCTAGTCGGAGGGGCGGGGTCACCGTCAGGGAGGGCAAGCCCTGCAAGCCTCGGACTGTCTGCGTCGGCGGCCCCCTCCAAAACTGCAGGCAGACAGGTCGGTGCGGAAAGCCCCTGGCAACCCAGCAGCACTCAAAGGGGAAGAGTCCTCAGCTGGCCAGGCAGCGCTGAGGAGCCTCAGGCCCTCCCCCGGCCGGAGCCTGACCCCGCCCGCCGGACTCTGCCTGTGCAAAGGTGCACTTCACAGAGCCGCCGCTAGGGGGCGCAGGCGAGGGGCGTGGATTCGGGGAACCTCAGCCCCAAGAGGGTAGGTGGGACTTCTGCAACACGGAGGTACAGAGTCCAAGAACCCCTGCCTGGTGAATGGACCGCAAGCCCGTTTTGGCCATGGGGCCCTCTTCTTCTCGGGAGTCACCTGCACCCTCCTCCGCACTCACACCCCGAGGGGCTGACAGTGCGCCGAGGACGCCATAGACGGAGGGGCGTGGTCACCGTCAGGGAGGGTACCCCCCGTATGCCTCGGAGTGGCTGCGACCCCGGCCTCCTCCAAAGCTGCCGGTAGACAGGTCGGCGGGGAAAGGCCCGGGGAAGCCGGCAGCACTCAAAGGGGAAGAGTCCTCACCTGGCCATGCAGCGCTGAGGAGCCTCAGTCCCCGACCCCGGCCGGAGCCTGACCCCGCCCGCCGGACTCTGCCTGAGCACATGTGCAGTTCATACAGCCGCCGGGGGGGGGGGCCGGAGAGGGTGATGGGGACTCTCAGTCCCAAGGGGGCATGGTGAAACCTACCACAAGGGGAAAGGGGACGCTCTTCGCCCTTGGGGGAAGAAGGCCAACTTCCCCCTTGGGGAAAGGTAAACGTTCCCCGGGGGCACACCTGCAGCCTCCTCTAGCTTCTCAGACCCACAGGGGCAGGCCGGGCGCCCGAAGACGCCCTAGTCGGAGGGGCGGGGTCACCGTCAGGGAGGGCAAGCCCTGCAAGCCTCGGACTGTCTGCGTCGGCGGCCCCCTCCAAAACTGCAGGCAGACAGGTCGGTGCGGAAAGCCCCTGGCAACCCAGCAGCACTCAAAGGGGAAGAGTCCTCAGCTGGCCAGGCAGCGCTGAGGAGCCTCAGGCCCCGCCCCCGGCCGGAGCCTGACCCCGCCCGCCGGACTCTGCCTGTGCAAAGGTGCACTTCACAGAGCCGCCGCTAGGGGGCGCAGGCGAGGGGCGTGGATTCGGGGAACCTCAGCCCCAAGAGGGTAGGTGGGACCTCTGCAACACGGAGGTACAGAGTCCAAGCCCCCCTGCATGGTGAATGGAACGCAAGCCCGTTTTGGCCATGGGGCCCTCTTCTCCTCGGGAGTCACCTGCACCCTCCTCCGCACTCACACCCCGAGGGGCTGACAGTGCGCCGAGGACGCCATAGACGGAGGGGCGGGGTCACCGTCAGGGAGGGTACCCCCCGTATGCCTCGGAGTGGCTGTGACCCCGGCCTGCTCCAAAGCTGCCGGCAGACAGGTCGGCGGGGAAAGGCCCGGGCAAGCCGGCAGCACTCAAAGGGGAAGAGTCCTCACCTGGCCATGCAGCGCTGAGGAGCCTCAGGCCCCGCCCCCGCCCGGAGCCTGACCCCGCCCGCCGGACTCTGCCTGAGCACATGTGCAGTTCATAGAGCCGCAGGGGGGGGGGCCGGAGAGGGTGATGGGGACTCTCAGTCCCAAGGGGGCAGGGTGAACCCTACCCCAAGGGGAAAGGGGACGCTCTTCCCCCATGGGGGAAGAAGGCCAACTGCCCCCTGGGGAACGGTAAACCTTCCCCGGGGGCACACCTGCAGCCTCCTCTGGCTTCTCAGACCCACAGGGGCAGGCCGGGCGCCCGAAGACGCCCTAGTTGGAGGGGCGGGGTCACCGTCAGGGAGGGCAAGCCCTGCAAGCCTCGGACTGTCTGCGTCGGCGGCCCCCTCCAAAACTGCAGGCAGACAGGTCGGTGCGGAAAGCCCCTGGCAACCCAGCAGCACTCAAAGGGGAAGAGTCCTCAGCTGGCCAGGCAGCGCTGAGGAGCCTCAGGCCCCCACCCGGCCGGAGCCTGACCCCACCCGCCGGAGTCTGCCTGTGCAAAGGTGTACTTCACAGAGCCGCCGCTAGTAGGCGCAGGCGAGGGGCGTGGATTCGGGGACCCTCAGCCCCAAGAGGGTAGGTGGGACCTCTGCAACACGGAGGTACAGAGTCCAAGCCCCCCTGCATGGTGAATGGACCGCAAGCCCGTTTTGGCCATGGGGCCCTCTTCTCCTCGGGATTCACCTGCACCCTCCTCCGCACTCACACCCCGAGGGGCTGACAGTGCGCCGAGGACGCCATAGACGGAGGGGCGGGGTCACCGTCAGGGAGGGTACCCCCCGTATGCCTCGGACTGGCTGCGACCGCGGCCTGCTCCAAAGCTGCCGGCAGACAGGTCGGCGGGGAAAGGCCCGGGCAAGCCGGCAGCACTCAAAGGGGAAGAGTCCTCACCTGGCCATGCAGCGCTGAGGAGCCTCAGGCCCCGCCCCCGGCCGGAGCCTGACCCCGCCCGCCGGACTCTGCCTGAGCACATGTGCAATTAATAGAGCCACGGGGGGGGGGGGCCGGAGAGGGTGATGGGGACTCTCAGTCCCAAGGGGGCAGGGTGAACCCTACCCTAAGGAGAAAGGGGCGCTCTTCCCCCATGGGGGAAGAAGGCCAACTTCCCCCTGGGGAACGGTAAACCTTCCCCGGGGGCACACCTGCAGCCTCCTCTGGCTTCTCAGACCCACAGGGGCAGGCCGGGCGCCCGAAGACGCCCTAGTCGGAGGGGCGGGGTCACCGTCAAGGAGGGCAAGCCCTGCAAGCCTCGGACTGTCTGCGTCGGCGGCTCCCTCCAAAACTGCAGGCAGACAGGTCTGTGCGGAAAGCCCCTGGCAACCCAGCAGCACTCAAAGGGGAAGAGTCCTCAGCTGGCCAGGCAGCGCTGAGGAGCCTCAGGCCCAGCCCCCGGCCGGAGCCTGACCCCGCCCGCCGGACTCTGCCTGTGCAAAGGTGCACTTCACAGAGCCGCCGCTAGGGGGCGCAGGCGAGGGGCGTGGATTCGGGGAACCTCAGCCCCAAGAGGGTAGGTGGGACCTCTGCAACACGGAGGTACAGAGTCCAAGAACCCCTGCATGGTGAATGGACCGCAAGCCCGTTTTGGCCATGGGGCCCTCTTCTCCTCGGGAGTCACCTGCAACCTCCTCCGCACTCACACCCCGAGGGGCTGACAGTGCGCCGAGGACGCCATAGACGGAGGGGCGGGGTCACCGTCAGGGAGGGTACCCCCCGTATGCCTCGGAGTGGCTGCGACCCCGGCCTCCTCCAAAGCTGCAGGTAGACAGGTCGGCGGGGAAAGGCCCGGGGAAGCCGGCAGCACTCAAAGGGGAAGAGTCCTCACCTGGCCATGCAGCGCTGAGGAGCCTCAGTCCCCGACCCCGGCCGGAGCCTGACCCCGCCCGCCGGACTCTGCCTGAGCACATGTGCAGTTCATACAGCCGCCGGGGGGTGGGCCGGAGAGGGTGATGGGGACTCTCAGTCCCAAGGGGGCAGGGTGAAACCTACCCCAAGGGGAAAGGGGACGCTCTTCGCCCTTGGGGGAAGAAGGCCAACTTCCCCCTTGGGGAAAGGTAAACGTCCCCCGGGGGCACACCTGCAGCCTCCTCTAGCTTCTCAGACCCACAGGGGCAGGCCGGGCGCCCGAAGACGCCCTAGTCGGAGGGGCGGGGTCACCGTCAGGGAGGGCAAGCCCTGCAAGCCTCGGACTGTCTGCGTCGGCGGACCCCTCCAAAACTGCAGGCAGACAGGTCGGTGCGGAAAGCCCCTGGCAACCCAGCAGCACTCAAAGGGGAAGAGTCCTCAGCTGGCCAGGCAGCGCTGAGGAGCCTCAGGCCCCGCCCCCGGCCGGAGCCTGACCCCGCCCGCCGGACTCTGCCTGTGCAAAGGTGCACTTCACAGAGCCGCCGCTAGGGGGCGCAGGCGAGGGGCGTGGATTCGGGGAACCTCAGCCCCAAGAGGGTAGGTGGGACCTCTGCAACACGGAGGTACAGAGTCCAAGCCCCCCTGCATGGTGAATGGAACGCAAGCCCGTTTTGGCCATGGGGCCCTCTTCTCCTCGGGAGTCACCTGCACCCTCCTCCGCACTCACACCCCGAGGGGCTGACAGTGCGCCAAGGACGCCATAGACGGAGGGGCGGGGTCACCGTCAGGGAGGGTACCCCCCGTATGCCTCGGACTGGCTGCGACCGCGGCCTGCTCCAAAGCTGCCGGCAGACAGGTCGGCGGGGAAAGGCCCGGGCAAGCCGGCAGCACTCAAAGGGGAAGTGTCCTCACCTGGCCATGCAGCGCTGAGGAGCCTCAGGCCCCGCCCCCGGCCGGAGCCTGACCCCGCCCGCCGGACTCTGCCTGAGCACATGTGCAATTAATAGAGCCGCCGGGTGGGGGGCCGGAGAGGGTGATGGGGACTCTAAGTCCCAAGGGGGCAGGGTGAACCCTACCCCAAGGAGAAAGGGGACGCTCTTCCCCCATGGGGGAAGAAGGCCTACTTCCCCCTGGGGAACGGTAAACCTTCCCCGGGGGCACACCTGCAGCCTCCTCTGGCTTCTCAGACCCACAGGGGCAGGACGGGCACCCGAAGACGCCCTAGTCGGAGGGGCGGGGTCACCGTCAAGGAGGGCAAGCCCTGCAAGCCTCGGACTGTCTGTGTCGGCGGCTCCCTCCAAAACTGCAGGCAGACAGGTCTGTGCGGAAAGCCCCTGGCAACCCAGCAGCACTCAAAGGGGAAGAGTCCTCAGCTGGCCAGGCAGCGCTGAGGAGCCTCAGGCCCCGCCCCCGGCCGGAGCCTGACCCCGCCCGCCGGACTCTGCCTGTGCAAAGGTGCACTTCACAGAGCCGCCGCTAGGGGGCGCAGGCGAGGGGCGTGGATTCGGGGAACCTCAGCCCCAAGAGGGTAGGTGGGACCTCTGCAACACGGAGGTACAGAGTCCAAGAACCCCTGCCTGGTGAATGGACCGCAAGCCCGTTTTGGCCATGGGGCCCTCTTCTCCTCGGGATTCACCTGCACCCTCCTCCGCACTCACACCCCGAGGGGCTGACAGTGCGCCGAGGACGCCATAGACGGAGGGGCGGGGTCACCGTCAGGGAGGGTACCCCCCGTATGCCTCAGAGTGGCTGCGACCCCGGCCTCCTCCAAAGCTGCCGGTAGACAGGTCGGCGGGGAAAGGCCCGGGGAAGCCGGCAGCACTCAAAGGGGAAGAGTCCTCACCTGGCCATGCAGCGCTGAGGAGCCTCAGTCCCCGACCCCGGCCGGAGCCTGACCCCGCCCGCCGGACTCTGCCTGAGCACATGTGCAGTTCATACAGCCGCCGGGGGCGGGGGGCCGGAGAGGGTGATGGGGACTCTCAGTCCCAAGGGGGCAGGGTGAACCCTACCCCAAGGGGAAAGGGGACGCTCTTCGCCCTTGGGGGAAGAAGGCCAACTTCCACCTTGGGGAAAGGTAAACGTTCCCCGGGGGCACACCTGCAGCCTCCTCTAGCTTCTCAGACCCACAGGGGCAGGCCGGGCGCACGAAGACGCCCTAGTCGGAGGGGCGGGGTCACCGTCAGGGAGGGCAAGCCCTGCAAGCCTCGGACTGTCTGCGTCGGCGGCCCCCTCCAAAACTGTAGGCAGACAGGTCGGTGCGGAAAGCCCCTGGCAACCCAGCAGCACTCAAAGGGGAAGAGTCCTCAGCTGGCCAGGCAGCGCTGAGGAGCCTCAGGCCCCGCCCCCGGCCGGAGCCTGACCCCGCCAGCCGGACTCTGCCTGTGCAAAGGTGCACTTCACAGAGCCGCCGCTAGGGGGCGCAGGCGAGGGGCGTGGATTCGGGGAACCTCAGCCCCAAGAGGGTAGGTGGGACCTCTGCAACACGGAGGTACAGAGTCCAAGCCCCCCTGCATGGTGAATGGAACGCAAGCCCGTTTTGGCCATGGGGCCCTCTTCTCCTCGGGAGTCACCTGCACCCTCCTCCGCACTCACACCCCGAGGGGCTGACAGTGCGCCGAGGACGCCATAGACGGAGGGGCGGGGTCACCGTCAGGGAGGGTACCCCCCGTATGCCTCGGACTGGCTGCGACCGCGGCCTGCTCCAAAGCTGCCGGCAGACAGGTCGGCGGGGAAAGGCCCGGGCAAGCCGGCAGCACTCAAAGGGGAAGAGTCCTCACCTGGCCATGCAGCGCTGAGGAGCCTCAGGCCCCGCCCCCGGCCGGAGCCTGACCCCGCCCGCCGGACTCTGCCTGAGCACATGTGCAATTAATAGAGCTGCCGGGGGGGGGGCCGGAAAGGGTGATGGGGACTCTCAGTACCAAGGGGGCAGGGTGAACCCTACCCCAAGGAGAAAGGGGACGCTCTTCCCCCATGGGGGAAGAAGGCCAACTTCCCCCTGGGGAACGGTAAACCTTCCCCGGGGGCACACCTGCAGCCTCCTCTGGCTTCTCAGACCCACAGGGGCAGGCCGGGCGCCCGAAGACGCCCTAGTCGGAGGGGCGGGGTCACCGTCAGGGAGGGCAAGCCCTGCAAGCCTTGGACAGTCTGCCTCGGCGGCCCCCTCGAAAACTACAGGCAGACAGGTCAGTGCGGAAAGCCCCTGGCAACCCAGCAGCACTCAAAGGGGAAGAGTCCTCAGCTGGCCAGGCAGCGCTGAGGAGCCTCAGGCCCCGCCCCCGGCCGGAGCCTGACCCCGCCCGCCGGACTCTGCCTGTGCAAAGGTGCACTTCACAGAGCCGCCGCTAGGGGGCGCAGGCGAGGGGCGTGGATTCGGGGACCCTCAGCCCCAAGAGGGTAGGTGGGACCTCTGCGACACGGAGGTACAGAGTCCAAGCCCCCCTGCATGGTGAATGGACCGCAAGCCCGTTTTGGCCATGGGGCCTTCTTCTCCTCGGGAGTCACCTGCACCCTCCTCCGCACTCACACCCCGAGGGGCTGACAGTGCGCCGAGGACGCCATAGACGGAGGAGCGGGGTCACCGTCAGGGAGGGTACCCCCCGTATGCCTCGGACTGGCTGCGACCGCGGCCTGCTCCAAAGCTGCCAGCAGACAGGTCGGCGGGGAAAGGCCCGGGCAAGCCGGCAGCACTCAAAGGGGAAGAGTCCTCACCTGGCCATGCAGCGCTGAGGGGCCTCAGGCCCCGCCCCCGGCCGGAGCCTGACCCCGCCCGCCGGACTCTGCCTGAGCACATGTGCAATTAATAGAGCCGCCGGGGGGGGGGGCCGGAGAGGGTGATGGGGACTCTCAGTCCCAAGGGGGCAGGGTGAACCCTACCCCAAGGAGAAAGGGGACGCTCTTCCCCCATGGGGAAGAAGGCCAACTTCCCCCTGGGGAACGGTAAACCTTCCCCGGGGGCACACCTGCAGCCTCCTCTGGCTTCTCAGACCCACAGGGGCAGGCCGGGCACCCGAAGACGCCCTAGTCGGAGGGGCGGGGTCACCGTGAAGGAGGGCAAGCCCTGCAAGCCTCGGACTGTCTGCGTCGGCGGCTCCCTCCAAAACTGCAGGCAGACAGGTCGGTGCGGAAAGCCCCTGGCAACCCAGCAGCACTCAAAGGGGAAGAGTCCTCAGCTGGCCAGGCAGCGCTGAGGAGCCTCAGGCCCCGCCCCCGGCCGGAGCCTGACCCCGCCCGCCGGACTCTGCCTGTGCAAAGGTGCACTTCACAGAGCCGCCGCTAGGGGGCGCAGGCGAGGGGCGTGGATTCGGGGAACCTCAGCCCCAAGAGGGTAGGTGGGACCTCTGCAACACGGAGGTACAGAGTCCAAGAACCCCTGCCTGGTGAATGGAACGCAAGCCCGTTTTGGCCATGGGGCCCTCTTCTCCTCGGGAGTCACCTGCACCCTCCTCCGCACTCACACCCCGAGGGGCTGACAGTGCGCCGAGGACGCCATAGACGGAGGGGCGGGGTCACCGTCAGGGAGGGTACCCCCCGTATGCCTCGGACTGGCTGCGACCGCGGCCTGCTCCAAAGCTGCCGGCAGACAGGTCGGCGGGGAAAGGCCCGGGCAAGCCGGCAGCACTCAAAGGGGAAGTGTCCTCACCTGGCCATGCAGCGCTGAGGAGCCTCAGGCCCCGCCCCCGGCCGGAGCCTGACCCCGCCCGCCGGACTCTGCCTGAGCACATGTGCAATTAATAGAGCCGCCGGGTGGGGGGCCGGAGAGGGTGATGGGGACTCTAAGTCCCAAGGGGGCAGGGTGAACCCTACCCCAAGGAGAAAGGGGACGCTCTTCCCCCATGGGGGAAGAAGGCCTACTTCCCCCTGGGGAACGGTAAACCTTCCCCGGGGGCACACCTGCAGCCTCCTCTGGCTTCTCAGACCCACAGGGGCAGGACGGGCACCCGAAGACGCCCTAGTCGGAGGGGCGGGGTCACCGTCAAGGAGGGCAAGCCCTGCAAGCCTCGGACTGTCTGTGTCGGCGGCTCCCTCCAAAACTGCAGGCAGACAGGTCTGTGCGGAAAGCCCCTGGCAACCCAGCAGCACTCAAAGGGGAAGAGTCCTCAGCTGGCCAGGCAGCGCTGAGGAGCCTCAGGCCCCGCCCCCGGCCGGAGCCTGACCCCGCCCGCCGGACTCTGCCTGTGCAAAGGTGCACTTCACAGAGCCGCCGCTAGGGGGCGCAGGCGAGGGGCGTGGATTCGGGGAACCTCAGCCCCAAGAGGGTAGGTGGGACCTCTGCAACACGGAGGTACAGAGTCCAAGAACCCCTGCCTGGTGAATGGACCGCAAGCCCGTTTTGGCCATGGGGCCCGCTTCTCCTCGGGAGTCACCTGCACCCTCCTCCGCACTCACACCCCGAGGGGCTGACAGTGCGCCGAGGACGCCATAGACGGAGGGGCGGGGTCACCGTCAGGGAGGGTACCCCCCGTATGCCTCGGAGTGGCTGCGACCCCGGCCTCCTCCAAAGCTGCCGGCAGACAGGTCGGCGGGGAAAGGCCCGGGCAAGCCGGCAGCACTCAAAGGGGAAGAGTCCTCACCTGGCCATGCAGCGCTGAGGAGCCTCAGGCCCCGCCCCCGGCCGGAGCCTGACCCCGCCCGCCGGACTCTGCCTGAGCACATGTGCAATTAATAGAGCCGCCGGGGGGGGGGCCGGAGAGGGTGATGGGGACTCTCAGTCCCAAGGGGGCAGGGTGAACCCTACCCCAAGGGGAAAGGGGACGCTCTTCGCCCTTGGGGGAAGAAGGCCAACTTCCCCCTTGGGGAAAGGTAAACGTTCCCCGGGGGCACACCTGCAGCCTCCTCTAGCTTCTCAGACCCACAGGGGCAGGCCGGGCGCCCGAAGACGCCCTAGTCGGAGGGGCGGGGTCACCGTCAGGGAGGGCAAGCCCTGCAAGCCTCGGACTGTCTGCGTCGGCGGCCCCCTCCAAAACTGCAGGCAGACAGGTCTGTGCGGAAAGCCCCTGGCAACCCAGCAGCACTCAAAGGGGAAGAGTCCTCAGCTGGCCAGGCAGCGCTGAGGAGCCTCAGGCCCCGCCCCCGGCCGGAGCCTGACCCCGCCCGCCGGACTCTGCCTGTGCAAAGGTGCACTTCACAGAGCCGCCGCTAGGGGGCGCAGGCGAGGGGCGTGGATTCGGGGAACCTCAGCCCCAAGAGGGTAGGTGGGACCTCTGCAACACGGAGGTACAGAGTCCAAGCCCCCCTGCATGGTGAATGGAACGCAAGCCCGTTTTGGCCATGGGGCCCTCTTCTCCTCGGGAGTCACCTGCACCCTCCTCCGCACTCACACCCCTAGGGGCTGACAGTGCGCCGAGGACGCCATAGACGGAGGGGCGGGGTCACCGTCAGGGAGGGTACCCCCCGTATGCCTCGGACTGGCTGCGACCGCGGCCTGCTCCAAAGCTGCCGGCAGACAGGTCGGCGGGGAAAGGCCCGGGCAAGCCGGCAGCACTCAAAGGGGAAGAGTCCTCACCTGGCCATGCAGCGCTGAGGAGCCTCAGGCTCCGCCCCCGGCCGGAGCCTGACCCCGCCCGCCGGACTCCGCCTAAGCACATGTACAGTTCATAGAGCCGCAGGGGGGGGGGCCGGAGAGGGTGATGGGGACTCTCAGTCCCAAGGGGGCAGGGTGAACCCTACCCCAAGGGGAAAGGGGACGCTCTTCCCCCATGGGGGAAGAAGGCCAACTGTCCCCTGGGGAACGGTAAACCTTCCCCGGGGGCACACCTGCAGCCTCCTCTGGCTTCTCAGACCCACAGGGGCAGGCCGGGCGCCCGAAGACGCCCTAGTTGGAGGGGCGGGGTCACCGTCAGGGAGGGCAAGCCCTGCAAGCCTCGGACTGTCTGCGTCGGCGGCTCCCTCCAAAACTGCAGGCAGACAGGTCGGTGCGGAAAGCCCCTGGCAACCCAGCAGCACTCAAAGGGGAAGAGTCCTCAGCTGGCCAGGCAGCGCTGAGGAGCCTCAGGCCCCGACCCGGCCGGAGCCTGACCCCACCCGAAGGAGTCTGCCTGTGCAAAGGTGTACTTCACAGAGCCGCCGCTAGTAGGCGCAGGCGAGGGGCGTGGATTCGGGGACCCTCAGCCCCAAGAGGGTAGGTGGGACCTCTGCAACACGGAGGTACAGAGTCCAAGCCCCCCTGCATGGTGAATGGACCGCAAGCCCGTTTTGGCCATGGGGCCCTCTTCTCCTCGGGATTCACCTGCACCCTCCTCCGCACTCACACCCCGAGGGGCTGACAGTGCGCCGAGGACGCCATAGACGGAGGGGCGGAGTCACCGTCAGGGAGGGTACCCCCCGTATGCCTCGGAGTGGCTGTGACCCCGGCCTCCTCCAAATCTGCCAGCAGACAGTTCGGCGGGGAAAGGCCTGGGCAACCCGGCAGCACTCAAAGGGGAAGAGTCCTCACCTGGCCAATCAGCGCTGATGAGCCTCAGGCTCCGCCCCCGGCCGGAGCCTGACCCCGCCCGCCGGACTCTGCCTGAGCACATGTGCAGTTCATACAGCCGCCGGGGGGGGGGGCCGGAGAGGGTGATGGGGACTCTCAGTCCCAAGGGGGCAGGGTGAAACCTACCCCAAGGGGAAAGGGGACGCTCTTCGCCCTTGGGGGAAGAAGGCCAACTTCCCCCTTGGGGAAAGGTAAACGTTCCCCGGGGGCACACCTGCAGCCTCCTCTAGCTTCTCAGACCCACAGGGGCAGGCCGGGCGACCGAAGACGCCCTAGTCGGAGGGGCGGGGTCACCGTCAGGGAGGGCAAGCCCTGCAAGCCTCGGACTGTCTGCGTCGGCGGCCCCCTCCAAAACTGCAGGCAGACAGGTCGGTGCGGAAAGCCCCTGGCAACCCAGCAGCACTCAAAGGGGAAGAGTCCTCAGCTGGCCAGGCAGCGCTGAGGAGCCTCAGGCCCCGCCCCCGGCCGGAGCCTGACCCCGCCCGCCGGACTCTGCCTGTGCAAAGGTGCACTTCACAGAGCCGCCGCTAGGGGGCGCAGGCGAGGGGCGTGGATTCGGGGAACCTCAGCCCCAAGAGGGTAGGTGGGACCTCTGCAACACGGAGGTACAGAGTCCAAGCCCCCCTGCATGGTGAATGGAACGCAAGCCCGTTTTGGCCATGGGGCCCTCTTCTCCTCGGGAGTCACCTGCACCCTCCTCCGCACTCACACCCCGAGGGGCTGACAGTGCGCCGAGGACGCCATAGACGGAGGGGCGGGGTCACCGTCAGGGAGGGTACCCCCCGTATGCCTCGGACTGGCTGCGACCGCGGCCTGCTCCAAAGCTGCCGGCAGACAGGTCGGCGGGGAAATGCCCGGGCAAGCCGGCAGCACTCAAAGGGGAAGAGTCCTCACCTGGCCATGCAGCGCTGAGGAGCCTCAGGCCCCGCCCCCGGCCGGAGCCTGACCCCGCCCGCCGGACTCTGCCTGAGCACATGTGCAATTAATAGAGCCGCCGGGGGGGGGGGCCGGAGAGGGTGATGGGGACTCTCAGTCCCAAGGGGGCAGGGTGAACCCTACCCCAAGGAGAAAGGGGACGCTCTTCCCCCATGGGGGAAGAAGGCCAACTTCCCCCTGGGGATCGGTAAACCTTCCCCGGGGGCACACCTGCAGCCACCTCTGGCTTCTCAGACCCACAGGGGCAGGCCGGGCACCCGAAGACGCCCTAGTCGGAGGGGCGGGGTCACCGTCAAGGAGGGCAAGCCCTGCAAGCCTCGGACTGTCTACGTCGGCGGCTCCCTCCAAAACTGCAGGCAGACAGGTCTGTGCGGAAAGCCCCTGGCAACCCAGCAGCACTCAAAGGGGAAGAGTCCTCAGCTGGCCAGGCAGCGCTGAGGAGCCTCAGGCCCCGCCCCCGGCCGGAGCCTGACCCCGCCCGCCGGACTCTGCCTGTGCAAAGGTTCACTTCACAGAGCCGCCGCTAGGGGGCGCAGGCGAGGGGCGTGGATTCGGGGAACCTCAGCCCCAAGAGGGTAGGTGGGACCTCTGCAACACGGAGGTACAGAGTCCAAGAACCCCTGCCTGGTGAATGGACCGCAAGCCCGTTTTGGCCATGGGGCCCTCTTCTCCTCGGGAGTCACCTGCACCCTCCTCCGCACTCACACCCCGAGGGGCTGACAGTGCGCCGTGGACGCCATAGACGGAGGGGCGGGGTCACCGTCAGGGAGGGTACCCCCCGTATGCCTCGGAGTGGCTGCGACCCCGGCCTCCTCCAAAGCTGCCGGTAGACAGGTCGGCGGGGAAAGGCCCGGGGAAGCCGGCAGCACTCAAAGGGGAAGAGTCCTCACCTGGCCATGCAGCGCTGAGGAGCCTCAGTCCCCGACCCCGGCCGGAGCCTGACCCGCCCGCCGGACTCTGCCTGAGCACATGTGCAGTTCATACAGCCGCCGGGGGGGGGGGCCGGAGAGGGTGATGGGGACTCTCAGTCCCAAGGGGGCAGGGTGAAACCTACCCCAAGGGGAAAGGGGACGCTCTTCGCCCTTGGGGGAAGAAGGCCAACTTCCCCCTTGGGGAAAGGTAAACGTTCCCCGGGGGCACACCTGCAGCCTCCTCTAGCTTCTCAGACCCACAGGGGCAGGCCGGGCGCCCGAAGACGCCCTAGTCGGAGGGGCGGGGTCACCGTCAGGGAGGGCAAGCCCTGCAAGCCTCGGACTGTCTGCGTCGGCGGCCCCCTCCAAAACTGCAGGCAGACAGGTCGGTGCGGAAAGCCCCTGGCAACCCAGCAGCACTCAAAGGGGAAGAGTCCTCAGCTGGCCAGGCAGTGCTGAGGAGCCTCAGGCCCCGCCCCCGGCCGGAGCCTGACCCCGCCCGCCGGACTCTGCCTGTGCAAAGGTGCACTTCACAGAGCCGCCGCTAGGGGGCGCAGGCGAGGGGCGTGGATTCGGGGAACCTCAGCCCCAAGAGGGTAGGTGGGACCTCTGCAACACGGAGGTACAGAGTCCAAGCCCCCCTGCATGGTGAATGGAACGCAAGCCCGTTTGGGCCATGGGGCCCTCTTCTCCTCGGGAGTCACCTGCACCCTCCTCCGCACTCACACCCCGAGGGGCTGACAGTGCGCCGAGGACGCCATAGACGGAGGGGCGGGGTCACCGTCAGGGAGGGTACCCCCCGTATGCCTCGGTCTGGCTGCGACCGCGGCCTGCTCCAAAGCTGCCGGCAGACAGGTCGGCGGGGAAAGGCCCGGGCAAGCCGGCAGCACTCAAAGGGGAAGAGTCCTCACCTGGCCATGCAGCGCTGAGGAGCCTCAGGCCCCGCCCCCGGCCGGAGCCTGACCCCGCCCGCCGGACTCTGCCTGAGCACATGTGCAATTAATAGAGCCGCCGGGGGGGGGGGGCCGGAGAGGGTGATGGGGACTCTCAGTCCCAAGGGGGCAGGGTGAACCCTACCCCAAGGAGAAAGGGGACGCTCTTCCCGCATGGGGGAAGAAGGCCAACTTCCCCCTGGGGAACGGTAAACCTTCCCCGGGGGCACACCTGCAGCCTCCTCTGGCTTCTCAGACCCACAGGGGCAGGCCGGGCGCCCGAAGACGCCCTAGTCGGAGGGGCGGGGTCACCCTCAGTGAGGGCAAGCCCTGCAAGCCTCGGACTGTCTGCCTCGGCGGCCCCCTCCAAAACTACAGGCAGACAGGTCAGTGCGGAAAGCCCCTGGCAACCCAGCAGCACTCAAAGGGGAAGAGTCCTCAGCTGGCCAGGCAGCGCTGAGGAGCCTCAGGCCCCGCCCCCGGCCGGAGCTTGACCCCGCCCGCCGGACTCTGCCTGTGCAAAGGTGCACTTCACAGAGCCGCCGCTAGGGGGCGCAGGCGAGGGGCGTGGATTCGGGGACCCTCAGCCCCAAGAGGGTAGGTGGGACCTCTGCAACACGGAGGTACAGAGTCCAAGCCCCCCTGCATGGTGAAAGGACCGCAAGCCCGTTTTGGCCATGGGGCCCTCTTCTCCTCGGGATTCACCTGCACCCTCCTCCGCACTCACACCCCGAGGGGCTGACAGTGCGCCGAGGACGCCATAGACGGAGGGTCGGGGTCACCGTCAGGGAGGGTACCCCCCGTATGCCTCGGAGTGGCTGTGACCCCGGCCTCCTCCAAATCTGCCAGCAGACAGGTCGGCGGGGAAAGGCCTGGGCAACCCGGCAGCACTCAAAGGGGAAGAGTCCTCACCTGGCCAGACAGCGCTGATGAGCCTCAGGCTCCGCCCCCGGCCGGAGACTGACCCCGCCTACCGGACTCTACCTGAGCACATGTGCAGTTCATAGAGCCGCGGGGGGGGGCGGAGAGGGTGATGGGGACTCTCAGTCCCAAGGGGCAGGGTGAACACTACCCCAAGGGGAAAGGGGACGCTCTTCGCCCTTGGGGGAAGAAGGCCAACTTCCCCCTTGGGGAAAGGTAAACCTTCCCCGGGGGCACACCTGCAGCCTCCTCTGGCTTCTCAGACCCACAGGGGCAGGCCGGGCGCCCGAAGACGCCCTAGTCGGAGGGGCGGGGTCACCGTCAGGGAGGGCAAGCCCTGCAAGCCTCGGACTGTCTGCCTCGGCGGCCCCCTCCAAAACTACAGGCAGACAGGTCAGTGCGGAAAGCCCCTGGCAACCCAGCAGCACTCAAAGGGGAAGAGTCCTCAGCTGGCCAGGCAGCGCTGAGGAGCCTCAGGCCCCGCCCCCGGCCGGAGCCTGACCCCGCCCGCCGGACTCTGCCTGTGCAAAGGTGCACTTCACAGAGCCGCCGCTAGGGGGCGCAGGCGAGGGGCGTGGATTCGGGGACCCTCAGCCCCAAGAGGGTAGGTGGGACCTCTGCGACACGGAGGTACAGAGTCCAAGCCCCCCTGCATGGTGAATAGACCGCAAGCCCGTTTTGGCCATGGGGCCTTCTTCTCCTCGGGAGTCACCTGCACCCTCCTCCGCACTCACACCCCGAGGGGCTGACAGTGCGCCGAGGACGCCATAGACGGAGGAGCGGGGTCACCGTCAGGGAGGGTACCCCCCGTATGCCTCGGACTGGCTGCGACCGCGGCCTGCTCCAAAGCTGCCAGCAGACAGGTCGGCGGGGAAAGGCCCGGGCAAGCCGGCAGCACTCAAAGGGGAAGAGTCCTCACCTGGCCATGCAGCGCTGAGGGGCCTCAGGCCCCGCCCCCGGCCGGAGCCTGACCCCGCCCGCCGGACTCTGCCTGAGCACATGTGCAATTAATAGAGCCGCCGGGGGGGGGGGGCCGGAGAGGGTGATGGGGACTCTCAGTCCCAAGGGGGCAGGGTGAACCCTACCCCAAGGAGAAAGGGGACGCTCTTCCCCCATGGGGGAAGAAGGCCAACTTCCCCCTGGGGAACGGTAAACCTTCCCCGGGGGCACACCTGCAGCCTCCTCTGTCTTCTCAGACCCACAGGGGCAGGCCGGGCACCCGAAGACGCCCTAGTCGGAGGGGCGGGGTCACCGTCAAGGAGGGCAAGCCCTGCAAGCCTCGGACTGTCTGCGTCGGCGGCTCCCTCCAAAACTGCAGGCAGACAGGTCGGTGCGGAAAGCCCCTGGCAACCCAGCAGCACTCAAAGGGGAAGAGTCCTCAGCTGGCCAGGCAGCGCTGAGGAGCCTCAGGCCCCGCCCCCGGCCGGAGCCTGACCCCGCCCGCCGGACTCTGCCTGTGCAAAGGTGCACTTCACAGAGCCGCCGCTAGGGGGCGCAGGCGAGGGGCGTGGATTCGGGGAACCTCAGCCCCAAGAGGGTAGGTGGGACCTCTGCAACACGGAGGTACAGAGTCCAAGAACCCCTGCCTGGTGAATGGAACGCAAGCCCGTTTTGGCCATGGGGCCCTCTTCTCCTCGGGAGTCACCTGCACCCTCCTCCGCACTCACACCCCGAGGGGCTGACAGTGCGCCGAGGACGCCATAGACGGAGGGGCGGGGTCACCGTCAGGGAGGGTACCCCCCGTATGCCTCGGACTGGCTGCGACCCCGGCCTCCTCCAAAGCTGCCGGTAGACAGGTCGGCGGGGAAAGGCCCGGGGAAGCCGGCAGCACTCAAAGGGGAAGAGTCCTCACCTGGCCATGCAGCGCTGAGGAGCCTCAGTCCCCGACCCCGGCCGGAGCCTGACCCCGCCCGCCGGACTCTGCCTGAGCACATGTGCAGTTCATACAGCCGCCGGGGGGGGGGGCCGGAGAGGGTGATGGGGACTCTCAGTCCCAAGGGGGCAGGGTGAAACCTACCCCAAGGGGAAAGGGGACGCTCTTCGCCCTTGGGGGAAGAAGGCCAACTTCCCCCTTGGGGAAAGGTAAACGTTCCCCGGGGTCACACCTGCAGCCTCCTCTAGCTTCTCAGACCCACAGGGGCAGGCCGGGCGCCCGAATACGCCCTTGTTGGAGGGGCGGGGTCACCGTCAGGGAGGGCAAGCCCTGCAAGCCTCGGACTGTCTGCGTCGGCAGCCCCCTCCAAAACTGCAGGCAGACAGGTCGGTGCGGAAAGCCCCTGGCAACCCAGCAGCACTCAAAGGGGAAGAGTCCTCAGCTGGCCAGGCAGCGCTGAGGAGCCTCAGGCCCCGCCCCCGGCCGGAGCCTGACCCCGCCCGCCGGACTCTGCCTGTGCAAAGGTGCACTTCACAGAGCCGCCGCTAGGGGGCGCAGGCGAGGGGCGTGGATTCGGGGAACCTCAGCCCCAAGAGGGTAGGTGGGACCTCTGCAACACGGAGGTACAGAGTCCAAGAACCCCTGCCTGGTGAATGGAACGCAAGCCCGTTTTGGCCATGGGGCCCTCTTCTCCTCGGGAGTCACCTGCACCCTCCTCCGCACTCACACCCCGAGGGGCTGACAGTGCGCCGAGGACGCCATAGACGGAGGGGCGGGGTCACCGTCAGGGAGGGTACCCCCCGTATGCCTCGGACTGGCTGCGACCCCGGCCTCCTCCAAAGCTGCCGGTAGACAGGTCGGCGGGGAAAGGCCCGGGGAAGCCGGCAGCACTCAAAGGGGAAGAGTCCTCACCTGGCCATGCAGCGCTGAGGAGCCTCAGGCCCCTCCCCCGGCCGGAGCCTGACCCCGCCCGCCGGACTCTGCCTGTGTAAATGTGCACTTCACAGAGCCGCCGCTAGGGGGCGCAGGCGAGGGGCGTGGATTCGGGGAACCTCAGCCCCAAGAGGGTAGGTGGGTCCTCTGCAACACGGAGGTACAGAATCCAAGCCCCCCTGCATGGTGAATGGACCGCAAGCCCGTTTTGGCCATGGGGCCCTCTTCTCCTCGGGAGTCACCTGCACCCTCCTCCGCACTCACACCCCGAGGGGCTGACAGTGCGCCGAGGACGCCATAGACGGAGGGGCGGGGTCACCGTCAGGGAGGGTACCCCCCGTATGCCTCGGAGTGGCTGCGACCCCGGCCTCCTCCAAAGCTGCCGGTAGACAGGTCGGCGGGGAAAGGCCCGGGGAAGCCGGCAGCACTCAAAGGGGAAGAGTCATCACCTGGCCATGCAGCGCTGAGGAGCCTCAGTCCCCGACCCCGGCCGGAGCCTGACCCCGCCCGCCGGACTCTGCCTGAGCACATGTGCAGTTCATACAGCCGCCGGGGGGGGGGGGCCGGAGAGGGTGATGGGGACTCTCAGTCCCAAGGGGGCAGGGTGAAACCTACCCCAAGGGGAAAGGGGACGCTCTTCGCCCTTGGGGGAAGAAGGCCAACTTCCCCCTTGGGGAAAGGTAAACGTTCCCCGGGGGCACACCTGCAGCCTCCTCTAGCTTCTCAGACCCACAGGGGCAGGCCGGGCGCCCGAAGACGCCCTAGTCGGAGTGGCGGGGTCACCGTCAGGGAGGGCAAGCCCTGCAAGCCTCGGACTGTCTGCGTCGGCGGCCCCCTCCAAAACTGCAGGCAGACAGGTCGGTGCGGAAAGCCCCTGGCAACCCAGCAGCACTCAAAGGGGAAGAGTCCTCAGCTGGCCAGGCAGCGCTGAGGAGCCTCAGGCCCCGCCCCCGGCCGGAGCCTGACCCCGCCCGCCGGACTCTGCCTGTGCAAAGGTGCACTTCACAGAGCCGCCGCTAGGGGGCGCAGGCGAGGGGCGTGGATTCGGGGAACCTCAGCCCCAAGAGGGTAGGTGGGACCTCTGCAACACGGAGGTACAGAGTCCAAGAACCCCTGCCTGGTGAATGGACCGCAAGCCCGTTTTGGCCATGGGGCCCGCTTCTCCTCGGGAGTCACCTGCACCCTCCTCCGCACTCACACCCCGAGGGGCTGACAGTGCGCCGAGGACGCCATAGACGGAGGGGCGGGGTCACCGTCAGGGAGGGTACCCCCCGTATGCCTCGGACTGGCTGCGACCGCGGCCTGCTCCAAAGCTGCCGGCAGACAGGTCGGCGGGGAAAGGCCCGGGCAAGCCGGCAGCACTCAAAGGGGAAGAGACCTCACCTGGCCATGCAGCGCTGAGGAGCCTCAGGCCCCGCCCCCGGCCGGAGCCTGACCCCGCCCGCCGGACTCTGCCTGAGCACATGTGCAATTAATAGAGCCGCCGGGGGGGGGGGCCGGAGAGGGTGATGGGGACTCTCAGTCCCAAGGGGGCAGGGTGAACCCTACCCCAAGGAGAAAGGGGACGCTCTTCCCCCATGGGGGAAGAAGGCCAACTTCCCCCTGGGGAACGGTAAACCTTCCCCGGGGGCACACCTGCAGCCTCCTCTGGCTTCTCAGACCCACAGGGGCAGGCCGGGCGCCCGAAGACGCCCTAGTCGGAGGGGCGGGGTCACCGTCAGGGAGGGCAAGCCCTGCAAGCCTCGGACTGTCTGCCTGGGCGGCCCCCTCCAAAACTACAGGCAGACAGGTCAGTGCGGAAAGCCTCTGGCAACCCAGCAGCACTCAAAGGGGAAGAGTCCTCAGCTGGCCAGGCAGCGCTGAGGAGCCTCAGGCCCCGCCCCCGGCCGGAGCCTGACCCCTCCCGCCGGACTCTGCCTGTGCAAAGGTGCACTTCACAGAGCCGCCGCTAGGGAGCGCAGGCGAGGGGCGTGGATTCGGGGACCCTCAGCCCCAAGAGGGTAGGTGGGACCTCTGCAACACGGAGGTACAGAGTCCAAGCCCCCCTGCATGGTGAATGGACCACAAGCCCGTTTTGGCCATGGGGCCCTCTTCTCCTCGGGAGTCACCTGCACCCTCCTCCGCACTCACACCCCGAGGGGCTGACAGTGCGCCGAGGACGCCATAGACGGAGGGTCGGGGTCACCGTCAGGGAGGGTACCCCCAGTGTGCCTCGGACTGGCTGCGACCGCGGCCTGCTCCAAAGCTGCCGTCAGACAGGTCGGCGGGGAAAGGCCCGGGCAAGCCGGCAGCACTCAAAGGGGAAGAGTCCTCACCTGGCCATGCAGCGCTGAGGAGCCTCAGGCCCCGCCCCCGGCCGGAGCCTGACCCCGCCCGCCGGACTCTGCCTGAGCACATGTGCAATTAATAGAGCCACCGGGGGGGGGGGGCCGGAGAGGGTGATGGGGACTCTCAGTCCCAAGGGGGTAGGGTGAACCCTACCCCAAGGAGAAAGGGGACACTCTTCCCCCATGGGGGAAGAAGGCCAACTTCCCCCTGGGGAACGGTAAACCTTCCCCGGGGGCACACCTGCAGCCTCCTCTGGCTTCTCAGACCCACAGGGGCAGGCCGGGCACCCGAAGACGCCCTAGTCGGAGGGGCGGGGTCACCGTCAAGGAGGGCAAGCCCTGCAAGCCTCGGACTGTCTGCGTCGGCGGCTCCCTCCAAAACTGCAGGCAGACAGGTCAGTGCGGAAAGCCGCTGGCAACCCAGCAGCACTCAAAGGGGAAGAGTCCTCAGCTGGCCAGGCAGCGCTGAGGAGCCTCAGTCCCCGCCCCCGGCCGGAGCCTGACCCCGCCCGCCGGACTCTGCCTGTGCAAAGGTGCACTTCACAGAGCCGCCGCTAGGGGGCGCAGGCGAGGGGCGTGGATTCGGGGAACCTCAGCCCCAAGAGGGTAGGTGGGACCTCTGCAACACGGAGGTACAGAGTCCAAGAACCCCTGCCTGGTGAATGGACCGCAAGCCCGTTTTGGCCATGGGGCCCGCTTCTCCTCGGGAGTCACCTGCACCCTCCTCCGCACTCACACCCCGAGGGGCTGACAGTGCGCCGAGGACGCCATAGACGGAGGGGCGGGGTCACCGTCAGGGAGGGTACCCCCCGTATGCCTCGGAGTGGCTGCGACCCCGGCCTCCTCCAAAGCTGCCGGTAGACAGGTCGGCGGGGAAAGGCCCGGGGATGCCGGCAGCACTCAAAGGGGAAGAGTCCTCACCTGGCCATGCAGCGCTGAGGAGCCTCAGTCCCCGACCCCGGCCGGAGCCTGACCCCGCCAGCCGGACTCTGCCTGAGCACATGTGCAGTTCATACAGCCGACGGGGGGGGGGCCGGAGAGGGTGATGGGGACTCTCAGTCCCAAGGGGGCAGGGTGAAACCTACCCCAAGGGGAAAGGGGACGCTCTTCGCCCTTGGGGGAAGAAGGCCAACTTCCCCCTTGGGGAAAGGTAAACGTTCCCCGGGGGCACACCTGCAGCCTCCTCTAGCTTCTCAGACCCACAGGGGCAGGCCGGGCGCCCGAAGACGCCCTAGTCGGAGGGGCGGGGTCACTGTCAGGGAGGGCAAGCCCTGCAAGCCTCGGACTGTCTGCGTCGGCGGCCCCCTCCAAAACTGCAGGCAGACAGGTCGGTGCGGAAAGCCCCTGGCAACCCAGCAGCACTCAAAGGGGAAGAGTCCTCAGCTGGCCAGGCAGCGCTGAGGAGCCTCAGGCCCCGCCCCCGGCCGGAGCCTGACCCCGCCCGCCGGACTCTGCCTGTGCAAAGGTGCACTTCACAGAGCCGCCGCTAGGGGGCGCAGGCGAGGGGCGTGGATTCGGGGAACCTCAGCCCCAAGAGGGTAGGTGGGACCTCTGCAACACGGAGGTACAGAGTCCAAGCCCCCCTGCATGGTGAATGGAACGCAAGCCCGTTTTGGCCATGGGGCCCTCTTCTCCTCGGGAGTCACCTGCACCCTCCTCCGCACTCACACCCCGAGGGGCTGACAGTGCGCCGAGGACGCCATAGACGGAGGGGCGGGGTCACCGTCAGGGAGGGTACCCCCCGTATGCCTCGGAGTGGCTGCGACCCCGGCCTCCTCCAAAGCTGCCGGTAGACAGGTCGGCGGGGAAAGGCCCGGGGAAGCCGGCAGCACTCAAAGGGGAAGAGTCCTCACCTGGCCATGCAGCGCTGAGGAGCCTCAGTCCCCGACCCCGGCCGGAGCCTGACCCCGCCCGCCGGACTCTGCCTGAGCACATGTGCAGTTCATACAGCCGCCGGGGGGGGGGCCGGAGAGGGTGATGGGGACTCTCAGTCCCAAGGGGGCAGGGTGAAACCTACCCCAAGGGGAAAGGGGACGCTCTTCGCCCTTGGGGGAAGAAGGCCAACTTCCCCCTTGGGGAAAGGTAAACGTTCCCCGGGGGCACACCTGCAGCCTCCTCTAGCTTCTCAGACCCACAGGGGCAGGCCGGGCGCCCGAAGACGCCCTAGTCGGAGGGGCGGGGTCACCGTCAGGGAGGGCAAGCCCTGCAAGCCTCGGACTGTCTGCGTCGGCGGCCCCCTCCAAAACTGCAGGCAGACAGGTCGGTGCGGAAAGCCCCTGGCAACCCAGCAGCACTCAAAGGGGAAGAGTCCTCAGCTGGCCAGGCAGCGCTGAGGAGCCTCAGGCCCCGCCCCCGGCCGGAGCCTGACCCCGCCCGCCGGACTCTGCCAGAGCACATGTGCAATTAATAGAGCCGCCGGGGGGGGGGGCCGGAGAGGGTGATGGGGACTCTCAGTCCCAAGGGGGCAGGGTGAACCCTACCCCAAGGAGAAAGGGGACGCTCTTCCCCCATGGGGGAAGAAGGCCAACTTCCCCCTGGGGAACGGTAAACCTTCCCCGGGGGCACACCTGCAGCCTCCTCTGGCTTCTCAGACCCACAGGGGCAGGCCGGGCGCCCGAAGACGCCCTAGTCGGAGGGGCGGGGTCACCGTCAGGGAGGGCAAGCCCTGCAAGCCTCGGACTGTCTTCCTCGGCGGCCCCCTCCAAAACTACAGGCAGACAGGTCAGTGCGGAAAGCCCCTGGCAACCCAGCAGCACTCAAAGGTGAAGAGTCCTCAGCTGGCCAGGCAGCGCTGAGGAGCCTCAGGCCCCGCCCCCGGCCGGAGCCTGACCCCGCCCGTCGGACTCTGCCTGTGCAAAGGTGCACTTCACAGAGCCGCCGCTAGGGAGCGCAGGCGAGGGGCGTGGATTCGGGGACCCTCAGCCCCAAGAGGGTAGGTGGGACCTCTGCAACACGGAGGTACAGAGTCCAAGCCCCCCTGCATGGTGAATGGAACGCAAGCCCGTTTTGGCCATGGGGCCCTCTTCTCCTCGGGAGTCACCTGCACCCTCCTCCGCACTCACACCCCGAGGGGCTGACAGTGCGCCGAGGACGCCATAGACGGAGGGGCGGGGTCACCGTCAGGGAGGGTACCCCCCGTATACCTCGGACTGGCTGCGACCGCGGCCTGCTCCAAAGCTGCCGGCAGACAGGTCGGCGGGGAAAGGCCCGGGCAAGCCGGCAGCACTCAAAGGGGAAGAGTCCTCACCTGGCCATGCAGCGCTGAGGAGCCTCAGGCCCCGCCCCCGGCCGGAGCCTGACCCCGCCCGCCGGACTCTGCCTGAGCACATGTGCAATTAATAGAGCCACCGGGGGGGGGGGGCCGGAGAGGGTGATGGGGACTCTCAGTCCCAAGGGGGCAGGGTGAACCCTACCCCAAGGAGAAAGGGGACGCTCTTCCCCCATGGGGGAAGAAGGCCAACTTCCCCCTTGCGAACGGTAAACCTTCCCCGGGGGCACACCTGCAGCCTCCTCTGGCTTCTCAGACCCACAGGGGCAGGCCGGGCACCCGAAGACGCCCTAGTCGGAGGGGCGGGGTCACCGTCAAGGAGGGCAAGCCCTGCAAGCCTCGGACTGTCTGCGTCGGCGGCTCCCTCCAAAACCGCAGGCAGACAGGTCTGTGCGGAAAGCCCCTGGCAACCCAGCAGCACTCAAAGGGGAAGAGTCCTCAGCTGGCCAGGCAGCGCTGAGGAGCCTCAGTCCCCGCCCCCGGCCGGAGCCTGACCCCGCCCGCCGGACTCTGCCTGTGCAAAGGTGCACTTCACAGAGCCGCCGCTAGGGGGCGCAGGCGAGGGGCGTGGATTCGGGGAACCTCAGTCCCAAGAGGGTAGGTGGGACCTCTGCAACACGGAGGTACAGAGTCCAAGAACCCCTGCCTGGTGAATGGACCGCAAGCCCGTTTTGGCCATGGGGCCCGCTTCTCCTCGGGAGTCACCTGCACCCTCCTCCGCACTCACACCCCGAGGGGCTGACAGTGCGCCGAGGACGCCATAGACGGAGGGGCGGGGTCACCGTCAGGGAGGGTACCCCCCGTATGCCTCGGAGTGGCTGCGACCCCGGCCTCCTCCAAAGCTGCCGGTAGACAGGTCGGCGGGGAAAGGCCCGGGGATGCCGGCAGCACTCAAAGGGGAAGAGTCCTCACCTGGCCATGCAGCGCTGAGGAGCCTCAGTCCCCGACCCCGGCCGGAGCCTGACCCCGCCCGCCGGACTCTGCCTGAGCACATGTGCAGTTCATACAGCCGCCGGGGGGGGGGGCCGGAGAGGGTGATGGGGACTCTCAGTCCCAAGGGGGCAGGGTGAAACCTACCCCAAGGGTAAAGGGGACGCTCTTCGCCCTTGGGGGAAGAAGGCCAACTTCCCCCTTGGGGAAAGGTAAACGTTCCCCGGGGGCACACCTGCAGCCTCCTCTAGCTTCTCAGACCCACAGGGGCAGGCCGGGCGCCCGAAGACGCCCTAGTCGGAGGGGCGGGGTCACCGTCAGGGAGGGCAAGCCCTGCAAGCCTCGGACTGTCTGCGTCGGCGGCCCCCTCCAAAACTGCAGGCAGACAGGTCGGTGCGGAAAGCCCCTGGCAACCCAGCAGCACTCAAAGGGGAAGAGTCCTCAGCTGGCCAGGCAGCGCTGAGGAGCCTCAGGCCCCGCCCCCGGCCGGAGCCTGACCCCGCCCGCCGGACTCTGCCTGTGCAAAGGTGCACTTCACAGAGCCGCCGCTAGGGGGCGCAGGCGAGGGGCGTGGATTCGGGGAACCTCAGCCCCAAGAGGGTAGGTGGGACCTCTGCAACACGGAGGTACAGAGTCCAAGCCCCCCTGCATGGTGAATGGAACGCAAGCCCGTTTTGGCCATGGGGCCCTCTTCTCCTCGGGAGTCACCTGCACCCTCCTCCGCACTCACACCCCGAGGGGCTGACAGTGCGCCGAGGACGCCATAGACGGAGGGGCGGGGTCACCGTCAGGGAGGGTACCCCCCGTATGCCTCGGACTGGCTGCGACCGCGGCCTGCTCCAAAGCTGCCGGCAGACAGGTCGGCGGGGAAAGGCCCGGGCAAGCCGGCAGCACTCAAAGGGGAAGAGACCTCACCTGGCCATGCAGCGCTGAGGAGCCTCAGGCCCCGCCCCCGGCCGGAGCCTGACCCCGCCCGCCGGACTCTGCCTGAGCACATGTGCAATTAATAGAGCCGCCGGGGGGGGGGGGCCGGAGAGGGTGATGGGGACTCTCAGTCCCAAGGGGGCAGGGTGAACCCTACCCCAAGGAGAAAGGGGACGCTCTTCCCCCATGGGGGAAGAAGGTCAACTTCCCCCTGGGGAACGGTAAACCTTCCCCGGGGGCACACCTGCAGCCTCCTCTGGCTTCTCAGACCCACAGGGGCAGGCCGGGCGCCCGAAGACGCCCTAGTCGGAGGGGCGGGGTCACCGTCAGGGAGGGCAAGCCCTGCAAGCCTCGGACTGTCTGCCTCGGCGGCCCCCTCCAAAACTACAGGCAGACAGGTCAGTGCGGAAAGCCCCTGGCAACCCAGCAGCACTCAAAGGTGAAGAGTCCTCAGCTGGCCAGGCAGCGCTGAGGAGCCTCAGGCCCCGCCCCCGGCCGGAGCCTGACCCCGCCCGCCGGACTCTGCCTGTGCAAAGGTGCACTTCACAGAGCCGCCGCTAGGGGGCGCAGGCGAGGGGCGTGGATTCGGGGAACCTCAGCCCCAAGAGGGTAGGTGGGACCTCTGCAACACGGAGGTACAGAGTCCAAGCCCCCCTGCATGGTGAATGGAACGCAAGCCCGTTTTGGCCATGGGGCCCTCTTCTCCTCGGGAGTCACCTGCACCCTCCTCCGCACTCACACCCCGAGGGGCTGACAGTGCGCCGAGGACGCCATAGACGGAGGGGCGGGGTCACCGTCAGGGAGGGTACCCCCCGTATGCCTCGGACTGGCTGCGACCGCGGCCTGCTCCAAAGCTGCCGGCAGACAGGTCGGCGGGGAAATGCCCGGGCAAGCCGGCAGCACTCAAAGGGGAAGAGTCCTCACCTGGCCATGCAGCGCTGAGGAGCCTCAGGCCCCGCCCCCGGCCGGAGCCTGACCCCGCCCGCCGGACTCTGCCTGAGCACATGTGCAATTAATAGAGCCGCCGGGGGGGGGGGCCGGAGAGGGTGATGGGGACTCTCAGTCCCAAGGGGGCAGGGTGAACCCTACCCCAAGGAGAAAGGGGACGCTCTTCCCCCATGGGGGAAGAAGGCCAACTTCCCCCTGGGGATCGGTAAACCTTCCCCGGGGGCACACCTGCAGCCACCTCTGGCTTCTCAGACCCACAGGGGCAGGCCGGGCACCCGAAGACGCCCTAGTCGGAGGGGCGGGGTCACCGTCAAGGAGGGCAAGCCCTGCAAGCCTCGGACTGTCTACGTCGGCGGCTCCCTCCAAAACTGCAGGCAGACAGGTCTGTGCGGAAAGCCCCTGGCAACCCAGCAGCACTCAAAGGGGAAGAGTCCTCAGCTGGCCAGGCAGCGCTGAGGAGCCTCAGGCCCCGCCCCCGGCCGGAGCCTGACCCCGCCCGCCGGACTCTGCCTGTGCAAAGGTTCACTTCACAGAGCCGCCGCTAGGGGGCGCAGGCGAGGGGCGTGGATTCGGGGAACCTCAGCCCCAAGAGGGTAGGTGGGACCTCTGCAACACGGAGGTACAGAGTCCAAGAACCCCTGCCTGGTGAATGGACCGCAAGCCCGTTTTGGCCATGGGGCCCTCTTCTCCTCGGGAGTCACCTGCACCCTCCTCCGCACTCACACCCCGAGGGGCTGACAGTGCGCCGTGGACGCCATAGACGGAGGGGCGGGGTCACCGTCAGGGAGGGTACCCCCCGTATGCCTCGGAGTGGCTGCGACCCCGGCCTCCTCCAAAGCTGCCGGTAGACAGGTCGGCGGGGAAAGGCCCGGGGAAGCCGGCAGCACTCAAAGGGGAAGAGTCCTCACCTGGCCATGCAGCGCTGAGGAGCCTCAGTCCCCGACCCCGGCCGGAGCCTGACCCGCCCGCCGGACTCTGCCTGAGCACATGTGCAGTTCATACAGCCGCCGGGGGGGGGGGCCGGAGAGGGTGATGGGGACTCTCAGTCCCAAGGGGGCAGGGTGAAACCTACCCCAAGGGGAAAGGGGACGCTCTTCGCCCTTGGGGGAAGAAGGCCAACTTCCCCCTTGGGGAAAGGTAAACGTTCCCCGGGGGCACACCTGCAGCCTCCTCTAGCTTCTCAGACCCACAGGGGCAGGCCGGGCGCCCGAAGACGCCCTAGTCGGAGGGGCGGGGTCACCGTCAGGGAGGGCAAGCCCTGCAAGCCTCGGACTGTCTGCGTCGGCGGCCCCCTCCAAAACTGCAGGCAGACAGGTCGGTGCGGAAAGCCCCTGGCAACCCAGCAGCACTCAAAGGGGAAGAGTCCTCAGCTGGCCAGGCAGTGCTGAGGAGCCTCAGGCCCCGCCCCCGGCCGGAGCCTGACCCCGCCCGCCGGACTCTGCCTGTGCAAAGGTGCACTTCACAGAGCCGCCGCTAGGGGGCGCAGGCGAGGGGCGTGGATTCGGGGAACCTCAGCCCCAAGAGGGTAGGTGGGACCTCTGCAACACGGAGGTACAGAGTCCAAGCCCCCCTGCATGGTGAATGGAACGCAAGCCCGTTTGGGCCATGGGGCCCTCTTCTCCTCGGGAGTCACCTGCACCCTCCTCCGCACTCACACCCCGAGGGGCTGACAGTGCGCCGAGGACGCCATAGACGGAGGGGCGGGGTCACCGTCAGGGAGGGTACCCCCCGTATGCCTCGGTCTGGCTGCGACCGCGGCCTGCTCCAAAGCTGCCGGCAGACAGGTCGGCGGGGAAAGGCCCGGGCAAGCCGGCAGCACTCAAAGGGGAAGAGTCCTCACCTGGCCATGCAGCGCTGAGGAGCCTCAGGCCCCGCCCCCGGCCGGAGCCTGACCCCGCCCGCCGGACTCTGCCTGAGCACATGTGCAATTAATAGAGCCGCCGGGGGGGGGGGGGGCCGGAGAGGGTGATGGGGACTCTCAGTCCCAAGGGGGCAGGGTGAACCCTACCCCAAGGAGAAAGGGGACGCTCTTCCCGCATGGGGGAAGAAGGCCAACTTCCACCTGGGGAACGGTAAACCTTCCCCGGGGGCACACCTGCAGCCTCCTCTGGCTTCTCAGACCCACAGGGGCAGGCCGGGCGCCCGAAGACGCCCTAGTTGGAGGCGCGGGGTCACCGTCAGGGAGGGCAAGCCCTGCAAGCCTCGGACTGTCTGCGTCGGCGGCCCCCTCCAAAACTGCAGGCAGACAGGTCGGTGCGGAAAGCCCCTGGCAACCCAGCAGCACTCAAAGGGGAAGAGTCCTCAGCTGGCCAGGCAGCGCTGAGGAGCCTCAGGCCCCGACCCGGCGGAGCCTGACCCCACCCGCCGGAGTCTGCCTGTGCAAAGGTGTACTTCACAGAGCCGCCGCTAGTGGGCGCAGGCGAGGGGCGTGGATTCGGGGAAACTCAGCCCCAAGAGGGTAGGTGGGACCTCTGCAACACGGCGGTACAGAGTCCAAGCCCCCCTGCATGGAAATGGACCGGAAGCCCGTTTTGGCCATGGTGCCCTCTTCTCCTCGGGAGTCACCTGCACCCTCCTCAACACTCACACCCCGAGGGGCTGACAGTGCGCCGAGGACGCCATAGACGGAGGGGCGGGGTCACCGTCAGGGAGAGTACCAACCGTATGCCTCGGAGTGGCTGCGACCCCGGCATCCTCCAAAGCTGCCGGCAGACAGGTCGGCGGGGAAAGGCCCGGGCAAGCCGGCAGCACTCAAAGGGGAAGAGTCCTCACCTGGCCATGCAGCGCTGAGGAGCCTCAGGCCCCGACCCCGGCCGGAGCCTGACCCCGCCCGCCGGACTCTGCCTGAGCACATGTGCAGTTCATACAGCAGCCGGGGGGGGGGGTCCGGAGAGGGTGATGGGGACTCTCAGTCCCAAGGGGGCAGGGTGAAACCTACCCCAAGGGGAAAGGGGACGCTCGTCGCCCTTGGGGGAAGAAGGCCAACTTCCCCCTTGGGGAAAGGTAAACCTTCCCCGGGGGCACACCCGCAGCCTCCTCTGGCTTCTCAGACCCACAGGGGCAGGCCGGGCGCCCGAAGACGCCCTAGTCGGAGGGGCGGGGTCACCGTCAGGGAGGGCAAGCCCTGCAAGCCTCGGACTGTCTGCGTCGGCGGCCCCCTCCAAAACTGCAGGCAGACAGGTCGGTGCGGAAAGCCCCTGGCAACCCAGCAGCACTCAAAGGGGAAGAGTCCTCAGCTGGCCAGGCAGCGCTGAGGAGCCTCAGGCCCTCCCCCGGCCGGAGCCTGACCCCGCCCGCCGGACTCTGCCTGTGTAAATGTGCACTTCACAGAGCCGCCGCTAGGGGGCGCAGGCGAGGGGCGTGGATTCGGGGAACCTCAGCCCCAAGAGGGTAGGTGGGTCCTCTGCAACACGGAGGTACAGAATCCAAGCCCCCCTGCATGGTGAATGGACCGCAAGCCCGTTTTGGACATGGGGCCCTCTTCTCCTCGGGAGTCACCTGCACCCTCCTCCGCACTCACACCCCGAGGGGCTGACAGTGCGCCGAGGACGCCATAGACGGAGGGGCGGGGTCACCGTCTGGCAGGGTACCCCCGTATGCCTCGGACTGGCTGCGATCGCGGCCTGCTCCAAAGCTTCCGGCAGACAGGTCGGCGGGGAAAGGCCCGGGCAAGCCGGCAGCACTCAAAGGGGAAGAGTCCTCACCTGGCCATGCAGCGCTGAGGAGCCTCAGGCCCCGCCCCCGGCCGGAGCCTGACCCCGCCCGCCGGACTCTGCCTGAGCACATGTGCAGTTCATAGAGCCGCAGGGGGGGGGGCCGGAGAGGGTGATGGGGACTCTCAGTCCCAAGGGGGCAGGGTGAACCCTACCCCAAGGGGAAAGGGGACGCTCTTCCCCCATGGGGGAAGATGGCCAACTGCCCCCTGGGGAACGGTAAACCTTCCCCGGGGGCACACCTGCAGCCTCCTCTGGCTTCTCAGACCCACAGGGGCAGGCCGGGCGCCCGAAGACGCCCTAGTTGGAGGGGCGGGGTCACCGTCAGGGAGGGCAAGCCCTGCAAGCCTCGGACTGTCTGCGTCGGCGGCCCCCTCCAAAACTGCAGGCAGACAGGTCGGTGCGGAAAGCCCCTGGCAACCCAGCAGCACTCAAAGGGGAAGAGTCCTCAGCTGGCCAGGCAGCGCTGAGGAGCCTCAGGCCCCGACCCGGCCGGAGCCTGACCCCACCCGCCGGAGTCTGCCTGTGCAAAGGTGTACTTCACAGAGCCGCCGCTAGTAGGCGCAGGCGAGGGGCGTGGATTCGGGGACCCTCAGCCCCAAGAGGGTAGGTGGGACCTCTGCAACACGGAGGTACAGAGTCCAAGCCCCCCTGCATGGTGAATGGACCGCAAGCCCGTTTTGGCCATGGGGCCCTCTTCTCCTCGGGATTCACCTGCACCCTCCTCCGCACTCACACCCCGAGGGGCTGACAGTGCGCCGAGGACGCCATAGACGGAGGGGCGGGGTCACCGTCAGGGAGGGTACCCCCCGTATGCCTCGGATTGGCTGTGACCCCGGCCTCCTCCAAATCTGCCAGCAGACAGGTCGGCGGGGAAAGGCCTGGGCAACCCGGCAGCACTCAAAGGGGAAGAGTCCTCACCTGGCCAGTCAGCGCTGATGAGCCTCAGGCTCCGCCCCCGGCCGGAGACTGACCCCGCCTACCGGACTCTACCTGAGCACATGTGCAGTTCATAGAGCCGCGGGGGGGGGGGCGGAGAGGGTGATGGGGACTCTCAGTCCCAAGGGGCAGGGTGAACACTACCCCAAGGGGAAAGGGGACGCTCTTCGCCCTTGGGGGAAGAAGGCCAACTTCCCCCTTGGGGAAAGGTAAACCTTCCCCGGGGGCACACCTGCAGCCTCCTCTGGCTTCTCAGACCCACAGGGGCAGGCCGGGCGCCCGAAGACGCCCTAGTCGGAGGGGCGGGGTCACCGTCAGGGAGGGCAAGCCCTGCAAGCCTCGGACTGTCTGCCTCGGCGGCCCCCTCCAAAACTACAGGCAGACAGGTCAGTGCGGAAAGCCCCTGGCAACCCAGCAGCACTCAAAGGGGAAGAGTCCTCAGCTGGCCAGGCAGCGCTGAGGAGCCTCTGGCCCCGCCCCCGGCTGGAGCCTGACCCCGCCCGCCGGACTCTGCCTGTGCAAAGGTGCACTCACAGAGCCGCCGCTAGGGGGCGCAGGCGAGGGGCGTGGATTCGGGGACCCTCAGCCCCAAGAGGGTAGGTGGGACCTCTGCAACACGGAGGTACAGAATCCAAGCCCCCCTGCATGGTGAATGGACCGCAAGCCCGTTTTGGCCATGGGGCCCTCTTCTCCTCGGGAGTCACCTGCACCCTCCTCCGCACTCACACCCCGAGGTGCTGACAGTGCGCCGAGGACGCCATAGATGGAGGGGCGGGGTCACCGTCAGGGAGGATACCCCCTGTATGCCTCGGAGTGGCTGTGACCCCGGCCTCCTCCAAAGCTGCCGGCAGACAGGTCGGCGGGTAAAGACCCGGGCAAGCCGGCAGCACTCAAAGGGGAAGAGTCCTCACCTGCCCATGCAGCGCTGAGCAGCCTCAGGCCCCGCCCCGGCCGGAGCCTGACCCCGCCCGCCGGACTCTGCCTGAGCACATGTGCAGTTCATACAGCAGCCGGGGGGGGGGGGTCCGGAGAGGGTGATGGGGACTCTCAGTCCCAAGGGGGCAGGGTGAAACCTACCCCAAGGGGAAAGGGGACGCTCGTCGCCCTCGGGGGAAGAAGGCCAACTTCCCCCTTGGGGAAAGGTAAACCTTCCCCGGGGGCACACCCGCAGCCTCCTCTGGCTTCTCAGACCCACAGGGGCAGGCCGGGCGCCCGAAGACGCCCTAGTCGGAGGGGCGGGGTCACCGTCAGGGAGGGCAAGCCCTGCAAGCCTCAGACTGTCTGCGTCGGCGGCCCCCTCCAAAACTGCAGGCAGACAGGTCGGTGCGGAAAGCCCCTGGCAACCCAGCAGCACTCAAAGGGGAAGAGTCCTCAGCTGGCCAGGCAGCGCTGAGGAGCCTCAGGCCCTCCCCCGGCCGGAGCCTGACCCCGCCCGCCGGACTCTGCCTGTGTAAATGTGCACTTCACAGAGCCGCCGCTAGGGGGCGCAGGCGAGGGGCGTGGATTCGGGGAACCTCAGCCCCAAGAGGGTAGGTGGGTCCTCTGCAACACGGAGGTACAGAATCCAAGCCCCCCTGCATGGTGAATGGACCGCAAGCCCGTTTTGGCCATGGGGCCCTCTTCTCCTCGGGAGTCACCTGCACCCTCCTCCGCACTCACACCCCGAGGGGCTGACAGTGCGCCGAGGACGCCATAGACGGAGGGACGGGGTCACCGTCTGGGAGGGTACCCCCGTATGCCTCGGACTGGCTGCGATCGCGGCCTGCTCCAAAGCTGCCGGCAGACAGGTCGGCGGGGAAAGGCCCGGGCAAGCCGGCAGCACTCAAAGGGGAAGAGTCCTCACCTGGCCATGCAGCGCTGAGGAGCCTCAGGCCCCGCCCCTGGCCGGAGCCTGACCCCGCCCGCCGGACTCTGCCTGAGCACATGTGCAGTTCATAGAGCCGCAGGGGGGGGGGCCGGAGAGGGTGATGGGGACTCTCAGTCCCAAGGGGGCAGGGTGAACCCTACCCCAAGGGGAAAGGGGACGCTCTTCCCCCATGGGGGAAGAAGGCCAACTGCCCCCTGGGGAACGGTAAACCTTCCCCGGGGGCACACCTGCAGCCTCCTCTGGCTTCTCAGACCCACAGGGGCAGGCCGGGCGCCCGAAGACGCCCTAGTTGGAGGGGCGGGGTCACCGTCAGGGAGGGCAAGCCCTGCAAGCCTCGGACTGTCTGCGTCGGCGGCCCCCTCCAAAACTGCAGGCAGACAGGTCGGTGCGGAAAGCCCCTGGCAACCTAGCAGCACTCAAAGGGGAAGAGTCCTCAGCTGGCCAGGCAGCGCTGAGGAGCCTCAGGCCCCGACCCGGCCGGAGCCTGACCCCACCCGCCGGAGTCTGCCTGTGCAAAGGTGTACTTCACAGAGCCGCCGCTAGTAGGCGCAGGCGAGGGGCGTGGATTCGGGGACCCTCAGCCCCAAGAGGGTAGGTGGGACCTCTGCAACACGGAGGTACAGAGTCCAAGCCCCCCTGCATGGTGAATGGACCGCAAGCCCGTTTTGGCCATGGGGCCCTCTTCTCCTCGGGATTCACCTGCACCCTCCTCCGCACTCACACCCCGAGGGGCTGACAGTGCGCCGAGGACGCCATAGACGGAGGGGCGGGGTCACCGTCAGGGAGTGTACCCCCCGTATGCCTCGGAGTGGCTGTGACCCCGGCCTCCTCCAAATCTGCCAGCAGACAGGTCGGCGGGGAAAGGCCTGGGCAACCCGGCGGCACTCAAAGGGGAAGAGTCCTCACCTGGCCAGTCAGCGCTGATGAGCCTCAGGCTCCGCCCCCGGCCGGAGACTGACCCCGCCTACCGGACTCTACCTGAGCACATGTGCAGTTCATAGAGCCGCGGGGGGGGGGCGGAGAGGGTGATGGGGACTCTCAGTCCCAAGGGGCAGGGTGAACACTACCCCAAGGGGAAAGGGGACGCTCTTCGCCCTTGGGGGAAGAAGGCCAACTTCCCCCTTGGGGAAAGGTAAACCTTCCCCGGGGGCACACCTGCAGCCTCCTCTGGCTTCTCAGACCCACAGGTGCAAGCCGGGCGCCCGAAGACGCCCTAGTCGGAGGGGCTTGGTCACCGTCAGGGAGGGCAAGCCCTGCAAGCCTCGGACTGTCTGCGTCGGCGGCCCCCTCCAAAACTGCAGGCAGACAGGTCGGTGCGGAAAGCCCCTGGCAACCCAGCAGCACTCAAAGGGGAAGAGTCCTCAGCTGGCCAGGCAGCGCTGAGGAGCCTCAGGCCCCGACCCGGCCGGAGCCTGACCCCACCCGCCGGAGTCTGCCTGTGCAAAGGTGTACTTCACAGAGCCGCCGCTAGTAGGCGCAGGCGAGGGGCGTGGATTCAGGGACCCTCAGCCCCAAGAGGGTAGGTGGGACCTCTGCAACACGGAGGTACAGAGTCCAAGCCCCCCTGCATGGTGAATGGACCGCAAGCCCGTTTTGGCCATGGGGCCCTCTTCTCCTCGGGATTCACCTGCACCCTCCTCCGCACTCACACCCCGAGGGGCTGACAGTGCGCCGAGGACGCCATAGACGGAGGGGCGGGGTCACCGTCAGGGAGGGTACCCCCCGTATGCCTCGGATTGGCTGTGACCCCGGCCTCCTCCAAATCTGCCAGCAGACAGGTCGGCGGGGAAAGGCCTGGGCAACCCGGCAGCACTCAAAGGGGAAGAGTCCTCACCTGGCCAGTCAGCGCTGATGAGCCTCAGGCTCCGCCCCCGGCCGGAGACTGACCCCGCCTACCGGACTCTACCTGAGCACATGTGCAGTTCATAGAGCCGCGGGGGGGGGGGCGGAGAGGGTGATGGGGACTCTCAGTCCCAAGGGGCAGGGTGAACACTACCCCAAGGGGAAAGGGGACGCTCTTCGCCCTTGGGGGAAGAAGGCCAACTTCCCCCTTGGGGAAAGGTAAACCTTCCCCGGGGGCACACCTGCAGCCTCCTCTGGCTTCTCAGACCCACAGGGGCAGGCCGGGCGCCCGAAGACGCCCTAGTCGGAGGGGCGGGGTCACCGTCAGGGAGGGCAAGCCCTGCAAGCCTCGGACTGTCTGCCTCGGCGGCCCCCTCCAAAACTACAGGCAGACAGGTCAGTGCGGAAAGCCCCTGGCAACCCAGCAGCACTCAAAGGGGAAGAGTCCTCAGCTGGCCAGGCAGCGCTGAGGAGCCTCTGGCCCCGCCCCCGGCTGGAGCCTGACCCCGCCCGCCGGACTCTGCCTGTGCAAAGGTGCACTCACAGAGCCGCCGCTAGGGGGCGCAGGCGAGGGGCGTGGATTCGGGGACCCTCAGCCCCAAGAGGGTAGGTGGGACCTCTGCAACACGGAGGTACAGAATCCAAGCCCCCCTGCATGGTGAATGGACCGCAAGCCCGTTTTGGCCATGGGGCCCTCTTCTCCTCGGGAGTCACCTGCACCCTCCTCCGCACTCACACCCCGAGGTGCTGACAGTGCGCCGAGGACGCCATAGATGGAGGGGCGGGGTCACCGTCAGGGAGGGTACCCCCTGTATGCCTCGGAGTGGCTGTGACCCCGGCCTCCTCCAAAGCTGCCGGCAGACAGGTCGGCGGGTAAAGACCCGGGCAAGCCGGCAGCACTCAAAGGGGAAGAGTCCTCACCTGCCCATGCAGCGCTGAGCAGCCTCAGGCCCCGCCCCGGCCGGAGCCTGACCCCGCCCGCCGGACTCTGCCTGAGCACATGTGCAGTTCATACAGCAGCCGGGGGGGGGGGGTCCGGAGAGGGTGATGGGGACTCTCAGTCCCAAGGGGGCAGGGTGAAACCTACCCCAAGGGGAAAGGGGACGCTCGTCGCCCTCGGGGGAAGAAGGCCAACTTCCCCCTTGGGGAAAGGTAAACCTTCCCCGGGGGCACACCCGCAGCCTCCTCTGGCTTCTCAGACCCACAGGGGCAGGCCGGGCGCCCGAAGACGCCCTAGTCGGAGGGGCGGGGTCACCGTCAGGGAGGGCAAGCCCTGCAAGCCTCAGACTGTCTGCGTCGGCGGCCCCCTCCAAAACTGCAGGCAGACAGGTCGGTGCGGAAAGCCCCTGGCAACCCAGCAGCACTCAAAGGGGAAGAGTCCTCAGCTGGCCAGGCAGCGCTGAGGAGCCTCAGGCCCTCCCCCGGCCGGAGCCTGACCCCGCCCGCCGGACTCTGCCTGTGTAAATGTGCACTTCACAGAGCCGCCGCTAGGGGGCGCAGGCGAGGGGCGTGGATTCGGGGAACCTCAGCCCCAAGAGGGTAGGTGGGTCCTCTGCAACACGGAGGTACAGAATCCAAGCCCCCCTGCATGGTGAATGGACCGCAAGCCCGTTTTGGCCATGGGGCCCTCTTCTCCTCGGGAGTCACCTGCACCCTCCTCCGCACTCACACCCCGAGGGGCTGACAGTGCGCCGAGGACGCCATAGACGGAGGGACGGGGTCACCGTCTGGGAGGGTACCCCCGTATGCCTCGGACTGGCTGCGATCGCGGCCTGCTCCAAAGCTGCCGGCAGACAGGTCGGCGGGGAAAGGCCCGGGCAAGCCGGCAGCACTCAAAGGGGAAGAGTCCTCACCTGGCCATGCAGCGCTGAGGAGCCTCAGGCCCCGCCCCTGGCCGGAGCCTGACCCCGCCCGCCGGACTCTGCCTGAGCACATGTGCAGTTCATAGAGCCGCAGGGGGGGGGGCCGGAGAGGGTGATGGGGACTCTCAGTCCCAAGGGGGCAGGGTGAACCCTACCCCAAGGGGAAAGGGGACGCTCTTCCCCCATGGGGGAAGAAGGCCAACTGCCCCCTGGGGAACGGTAAACCTTCCCCGGGGGCACACCTGCAGCCTCCTCTGGCTTCTCAGACCCACAGGGGCAGGCCGGGCGCCCGAAGACGCCCTAGTTGGAGGGGCGGGGTCACCGTCAGGGAGGGCAAGCCCTGCAAGCCTCGGACTGTCTGCGTCGGCGGCCCCCTCCAAAACTGCAGGCAGACAGGTCGGTGCGGAAAGCCCCTGGCAACCCAGCAGCACTCAAAGGGGAAGAGTCCTCAGCTGGCCAGGCAGCGCTGAGGAGCCTCAGGCCCCGACCCGGCCGGAGCCTGACCCCACCCGCCGGAGTCTGCCTGTGCAAAGGTGTACTTCACAGAGCCGCCGCTAGTAGGCGCAGGCGAGGGGCGTGGATTCGGGGACCCTCAGCCCCAAGAGGGTAGGTGGGACCTCTGCAACACGGAGGTACAGAGTCCAAGCCCCCCTGCATGGTGAATGGACCGCAAGCCCGTTTTGGCCATGGGGCCCTCTTCTCCTCGGGATTCACCTGCACCCTCCTCCGCACTCACACCCCGAGGGGCTGACAGTGCGCCGAGGACGCCATAGACGGAGGGGCGGGGTCACCGTCAGGGAGTGTACCCCCCGTATGCCTCGGAGTGGCTGTGACCCCGGCCTCCTCCAAATCTGCCAGCAGACAGGTCGGCGGGGAAAGGCCTGGGCAACCCGGCGGCACTCAAAGGGGAAGAGTCCTCACCTGGCCAGTCAGCGCTGATGAGCCTCAGGCTCCGCCCCCGGCCGGAGACTGACCCCGCCTACCGGACTCTACCTGAGCACATGTGCAGTTCATAGAGCCGCGGGGGGGGGGCGGAGAGGGTGATGGGGACTCTCAGTCCCAAGGGGCAGGGTGAACACTACCCCAAGGGGAAAGGGGACGCTCTTCGCCCTTGGGGGAAGAAGGTCAACTTCCCCCTTGGGGAAAGGTAAACCTTCCCCGGGGGCACACCTGCAGCCTCCTCTGGCTTCTCAGACCCACAGGTGCAAGCCGGGCGCCCGAAGACGCCCTAGTCGGAGGGGCTTGGTCACCGTCAGGGAGGGCAAGCCCTGCAAGCCTCGGACTGTCTGCGTCGGCGGCCCCCTCCAAAACTGCAGGCAGACAGGTCGGTGCGGAAAGCCCCTGGCAACCCAGCAGCACTCAAAGGGGAAGAGTCCTCAGCTGGCCAGGCAGCGCTGAGGAGCCTCAGGCCCCGACCGGCCGGAGCCTGACCCCACCCGCCGGAGTCTGCCTGTGCAAAGGTGTACTTCACAGAGCCGCCGCTAGTAGGCGCAGGCGAGGGGCGTGGATTCGGGGAACCTCAGCCCCAAGAGGGTAGGTGGGACCTCTGCAACACGGAGGTACAGATTCCAAGCCCCCCTGCATGGTGAATGGACCGCAAGCCCGTTTTGGCCATGGGGCCCTCTTCTCCTCGGGAGTCACCTGCACCCTCCTCCGCACTCACACCCCGAGGGGCTGACAGTGCGCCGATGACGCCATAGACGGAGGGGCTGGGTCACCGTCAGGGAGGGTACCCCCCGTATGCCTCGGATTGGCTGTGACACCGGCCTCCTCCAAAGCTGCCGGCAGACAGGTCGGCGGGGAAAGGCCCGGGCAACCCGGCAGCACTCAAATGGGAAGAGTCCTCACCTGGCCAGTCAGCGCTGATGAGCCTCAGGCTCCGCCCCCGGCCAGAGACTGACCCCGCCTACCGGACTCTACCTGAGCACATGTGCAGTTTATAGAGCCGCGGGGGGGGGCGGAGAGGGTGATGGGGACTCTCAGTCCCAAGGGGCAGGGTGAACCCTACCCCAAGGGGAAAGGGGACGCTCTTCGTCCTTGGGGGAAGAAGGCCAACTTCCCCCGTGGGGAAAGGTAAACCTTCCCCGGGGGCACACCTGCAGCCTCCTCTGGCTTCTCAGACACACAGGGGCAGGCCGGGCACCCGAAGACGCCCTAGTCGGAGGGGCGGGGTCACCGTCAGGGAGGGCAAGCCCTGCAAGCCTCGGACTGTCTGCATCGGCGGCCCCCTCCAAAACTGCAGGCAGACAGGTCGGTGCGGAAAGCCCCTGGCAACCCAGCAGCACTCAAAGGGGAAGAGTCCTCACCTGGCCAGGCTGCGCTGAGGAGCCTCAGGCCCCGACCCGGCCGGAGCCTGACCCCGCCCGCCGGAATCTGCCTGTGCAAAGGTGTACTTCACAGAGCCGCCGCAGTAGGCGCAGGCGAGGGGCGTGGATTCGGGGAACCTCAGCCCCAAGAGGGTAGGTCGGACCTCTGCAACACGGAGGTACAGAGTCCAAGCCCCCCTGCATGGTGAATGGACCGCAAGCCCGTTTTGGCCATGGGGCCCTCTTCTCCTCGGGAGTCACATGCACCCTCCTCCGCACTCACACCCCGAGGGGCTGACAGTGCGCCGAGGACGCCATTGACAGAGGGGCGGGGTCACCGTCAGGGAGAGCAAGCCCTGCAAGCCTCGGACTGTCTGCGTCGGCGGCCCCCTCCAATACTGCAGGCAGACAGGTCGGTGCGGAAAGCCCCTGGCAACCCAGCAGCACTCAAAGGGGAAGATTCCTCACCTGGCCAGGCAGCGCTGAGGAGCCTCAGGCCCCGAACCGGCCGGAGCCTGACCCCGCCCGCCGGACTCTGCCTGTGCAAAGGTGCACTTCACAGAGCCGCCGCTAGGGGGCGCAGGCGAGCGGCGTGGATTCGGGGAACCTCAGCCCCAAGAGGGTAGGTGGGACCTCTGCAACACGGAGGTACAGAGTCCAAGAACCCCTGCATGGTGAATGGACCGCAAGCCCGTTTTGGCCATGGGGCCCTCTTCTCCTCGGGAGTCACCTGCACCCTCCTCCGCACTCACACCCCGAGGGGCTGACAGTGCGCCGAGGACGCAATAGACGGAGGGGCGGGGTCATCGTCAGGGAGGGTACCCCCCGTATGCCTCGGAGTGGCTGCGACCCCGGCCTCATACAAAGCTGCCGGCAGACAGGTCGGCGGGGAAAGGCCCGGGCAAGCCGGCAGCACTCAAAGGGGAAGAGTCCTCACCTGGCCAGTCAGCGCTGATGAGCCTCAGGCTCCGCCCCCGGCCGGAGACTGACCCCGCCTACCGGACTCTACCAGAGCACATGTGCAGTTCATAGAGCCGCGGGGGGGGTGGCGGAGAGGGTGATGCGGACTCTCAGTCCCAAGGGGCAGGGTGAACCCTACCCCAAGGGGAAAGGGGACGCGCTTCGCCCTTGGGGGAAGAAGGCCAACTTCCCCCTTGGGGAAAGGTAATCCTTCCCCGGGGGCACACCTGCAGCCTCCTCTGGTTTCTCAGACCCACAGGGGCAGGCCGGGAGCCCGAAGACGCCCTAGTCGGAGGGGCGGGGTCACCGTCAGGGAGGGCAAGCCCTGCAAGCCTCGGACTGTCTGCCTCGGCGGCCCCCTCCAAAACTGCAGGCAGACAGGTCGGTGCGGAAAGCCCTTGGCAACCCAGCAGCACTCAAAGGGGAAGAGTCCTCAGCTGGCCAGGCATTCTGAGGAGCCTCAGGTCCCGCCCCCGGCCGGAGCCTGACCCCGCCCGCCGGACTCTGCCTGTGCAAAGGTGCACTTCACAGAGCCGCCGCTAGTAGGCGCAGGCGAGGGGCGTGGATTCGGGGAACCTCAGCCCCAAGAGGGTAGGTGGGACCTCTGCAACACGGAGGTACAGAGTCCAAGCCCCCCTGCGTGGTGAATGGACCGCAAGCCCGTTTTGGCCATGGGGCCCTCTTCTCCTCGGGAGTCACCTGCACCCTCCTCCGCACTCACACCCCGAGGGGCTGACAGTGCGCCGAGGACCCAATAGACGGAGGGGCGGGGTCACCGTCAGGGAGGGTACCCCCCGTATGCCTCGGAGTGGCTGTGACCCCGGCCTCCTCCAAAGCTGACAGCAGACAGGTCGGCGGGGAAAGGCCCGGGCAAGCCGGCAGCACTCAAAGGGGAAGAGTCCTCACCTGGCCATGCAGCGCTGAGGAGCCTCAGGCCCCGCCCCCGGCCGGAGCCTGACCCCGCCGGCCGGACTCTGCCTGAGCACATGTGCAGTTCATAGAGCCGCCGGCGGGGGGAGCCGGAGAGGGTGATGGGGACTCTCAGTCCCAAGGGGCAGGGTGAACCCGACCCCAAGGGGAAAGGGGACGCTCTTCACCCTAGGGGGAAGAAGGCCAACTTCCCCCTTGGGGAAAGGTAAACCTTCCCCGGGGGCACACCTGCAGCCTCCTCTGGCTTCTCAGACCCACAGGGGCAGGCCGGGCGCCCGAAGACGCCCTAGTCGGAGGGGCGGGGTCACTGTCAGGGAGGGCAAGCCCTGCAAGCCTCGGACTGTCTGCGTCGGCGGCCCCCTCCAAAAGTGCAGGCAGACAGGTCGGTGCGGAAAGCCCCTGGCAACCCAGCAGCACTCAAAGGGGAAGAGTCCTCACCTGGCCAGGCAGCGCTGAGGAGCCTCAGGCCCCGCCCCCAGCCGGAGCCTGACCCCGCCAGCCGGACTCTGCCTATGCAAAGGTGACTTCACAGAGCCGCCGCTAGGGGGCGCAGGCGAGGGGCGTGGATTCGGGGAACCTCAGCCCCAAGAGGGTAGGTGGGACCTCTGCAACACGGACGTACAGAGTCCAAGCCCCCCTTCATGGTGAATGGACCGCAAGCCCGTTTTGGCCATGGGGCCCTCTTCTCCTCGGGAGTCACCTGCACCCTCCTCCGCACTCACACCCCGAGGGGCTGACAGTGCGCCGAGGAGGCCATAGACGGAGGGGCGGGGTCACCGTCAGGGAGGGTACCCCCGTATGCCTCGGAGTGGCTGCGACCCCGGCCTCCTCCAAAGCTGCCGGCAGACAGGTCGGCGGGGAAAGGCCCGGGCAAGCCGGCAGCACTCAAAGGGGAAGAGTCCTCACCTGGTCATGCAGCGCTGAGGAGCCTCAGGCCCCGACCCCGGCCGGAGCCTGACCCCGCCCGCCGGACTCTGCCTGAGCACATGTGCAATTCATACAGGCGCCAGGGGGGGGGCCGGAGAGGGTGATGGGGACTCTCAGTCCCAAGGGGGCAGGGTGAACCCTACCCCAAGGGGAAAGGGGACGCTCTTCCCCCATGGGGGAAGAAGGCCAACTTCCCCCTGCGGAACGGTAAACCTTCCCCGGGGGCACACCTGCAGCCTCCTCTGGCTTCTCAGACCCACAGGGGCAGGCCGCGCGCCCGAAGACGCCCTAGTCGGAGGGGCGGGGTCACCGTCAGGGAGGGCAAGCTCTGCAAGCCTCAGACTGTCTGCGTCGGCGGCCCCCTCCAAAACTGCAGGCAGACAGGTCGGTGCGGAAAGCCCCTGGCAACCCAGCAGCACTCAAAGGGGAAGAGTCCTCACCTGGCCAGGCAGCGCTGAGGAGCCTCAGGCCCCGCCCCCGGCCGGAGCCTGACCCCGCCCGCCGGACTCTGCCTGTGCAAAGGTGCACTTCACAGAGCCGCCGCTAGGGGGCGCAGGCGAGGGGCGTGGATTCGGGGAACCTCAGCCCCAAGAGGGTAGGTGGGACCTCTGCAACACGGAGGTACAGTGTCCAAGAACCCCTGCATGGTGAATGGACCGCAAGCCCGTTTTGGCCATGGGGCCCTCTTCTCCTCGGGAGTCACCTGCACCCTTCTCCACACTCACACACCGAGGGGCTGACAGTGCGCCGAGGACGCCATAGACGGAGGGGCAGGGTCACCGTCAGGGAGGGTACCACCCGTATGCCTCGGAGTGGCTGTGACCCCGGCCTCCTCCAAAGCTGCCAGCAGACAGGTCGGCGGGGAAAGGCCCGGGCAACCCGGCAGCACTCAAAGGGGAAGAGTCCTCACCTGGCCAGTCAGTGCTGATGAGCCTCAGGCTCCGCCCCCGGCCGGAGACTGACCCCGCCTACCGGACTCTACCTGAGCACATGTGCAGTTCATAGAGCCGCAGGGGGGGGGGCGGAGAGGGTGATGGGGACTCTCAGTCCCAAGGGGCAGGGTGAACCCTACCCCAAGGGGACAGGGGACGCTCTTCGCCCTTGGGGGAAGAAGGCCAACTTCCCCCTTGGGGAAAGGTAAACCTTCCCCGGGGGCACACCTGCAGCCTCCTCTGGCTTCTCAGACCCACAGGGGCAGGCCGGGCGCCCGAAGACGCCCTAGTCGGAGGGGCGGGGTCACCGTCAGGGAGGGCAAGCCCTGCAAGCCTCGGACTGTCTGCGTCGGCGGCCCCCTCCGAAACTGCAGGCAGACAGGTCGGTGCGGAAAGCCCCTGGCAACCCAGCAGCACTCAAAGGGGAAGAGTCCTCAGCTGGCCAGGCAGCGCTGAGGAGCCTCAGGCCCCGCTCCCGGCCAGAGCCTGACCCCGCCCGCCGGACTCTGCCTGTGCAAAGGTGCACTTCACAGAGCCGCCGCTAGGGGGCGCAGGCGAGGGGCGTGGATTCGGGGAACCTCAGCCCCAAGAGGGTAGGTGGGACCTCTGCAACACGGAGGTACAGAGTCCAAGCCCCCCTGCATGGTGAATGGACCGCAAGCCCGTTTTGGCCATGGGGCCCTCTTCTCCTCGGGAGTCACCTGCACACTCCTCCGCACTCACACCCCGAGGGGCTGACAGTGCGCCGAGGACGCCATAGACGGAGGGGCGGGGTCACCGTCAGGGAGGGTACCCCCCGTATGCCTCGGAGTGGCTGTGACCCCGGCCTCCTCCAAAGCTGCCGGCAGACAGGTCGGCGGGGAAAGGCCCAGGCAAGCCGGCAGCACTCAAAGGGGAAGAGTCCTCACCTGGCCATGCAGCGCTGAGGAGCCTCAGGCCCCGCCCCCGGCCGGAACCTGACCCCGCCCGCCGGACTCTGCCTGAGCACATGTGCAGTTCATAGAGCCGCCGGGGGGGGCCGGAGAGTTGATGGGGACTCTCAGTCCCAAGGGGGCAGGGTGAACCCTACCCCAAGGGGAAAGGGGACGCTCTTCCCCCATGGGGAAAGAAGGCCAACTTCGCCCTGGGGAACGGTAAACCTACCCCGGGGGCACACCTGCAGCCTTCTCTGGCTTCTCAGACCCACAGGGGCAGGCCGGGCGCCCGAAGACGCCCTAGTCGGAGGGGCGGGGTCACCGTCAGGGAGGGCAAGCCCTGCAAGCCTCGGACTGTCTGCTTCGGCGGCCCCCTCCAAAACTGCAGGCAGACAGGTCGGTGCGGAAAGCCCCTGGCAACCCAGCAGCACTCAAAGGGGAAGAGTCCTCACCTGGCCAGGCAGCGCTGAGGAGCCTCAGGCCCCGCCCCCTGCCGGAGCCTGACCCCGCCCGCCGGACTCTGCCTGTGCAAAGGTGCACTTCACAGAGCCGCCGCTAGTGGGCGCAGGCGAGGGGCGTGGATTCGGGGAACCTCAGCCCCAAGAGGGTAGGTGGGACCGTGAATGGACCGCAAGCCCGTTTTGGCCATGGGGCCCTCTTCTCCTCGGGAGTCACCTGCACCCTCCTCCGCACTCACACCCCGAGGGGCTGACAGTGCGCCGAGGACGCCATAGACGGAGGGGCGGGGTCACCGTCAGGGAGGGTACCCCCCGTATGCCTCGGAGTGGCTGTGACCCCGGCCTCCTCCAAAGCTGCCGGCAGACAGGTCGGCGGGGAAAGGCCCGGGCAACCCGGCAGCACTCAAAGGGGAAGAGTCCTCACCTGGCCAGTCAGCGCTGATGAGCCTCAGGCTCCGCCCCCTGCCAGAGACTGACCCCGCCTACCGGACTCTACCTGAGCACATGTGGAGTTCATAGAGCCGCGGGGGGGGGGGGCGGAGAGGGTGATGGGGACTCTCAGTCCCAAGGGGGCAGGGTGAACCCTACCCCAAGGGGAAAGGGGACGCTCTTCCCCCATGGGGGAAGAAGGCCAACTGCCCCCTGGGGAACGGTAAACCTTCCCCGGGGGCACACCTGCAGCCTCCTCTGGCTTCTCAGACCCACAGGGGCAGGCCGGGCGCCCGAAGACGCCCTAGTTGGAGGGGCGGGGTCACCGTCAGGGAGGGCAAGCCCTGCAAGCCTCGGACTGTCTGCGTCGGCGGCCCCCTCCAAAACTGCAGGCAGACAGGTCGGTGCGGAAAGCCCCTGGCAACCCAGCAGCACTCAAAGGGGAAGAGTCCTCAGCTGGCCAGGCAGCGCTGAGGAGCCTCAGGCCCCGACCCGGCCGGAGCCTGACCCCACCCGCCGGAGTCTGCCTGTGCAAAGGTGTACTTCACAGAGCCGCCGCTAGTAGGCGCAGGCGAGGGGCGTGGATTCGGGGAACCTCAGCCCCAAGAGGGTAGGTGGGTCCTCTGCAACACGGAGGTACAGAATCCAAGCCCCCCTGCATGGTGAATGGACCGCAAGCCCGTTTTGGCCATGGGGCCCTCTTCTCCTCGGGAGTCACCTGCACCCTACTCCGCACTCACACCCCGAGGGGCTGACTTGCGCCGAGGACGCCATAGACGGAGGGGCGGGGTCACCGTCAGGGAGGGTACCCCCGTATGCCTCGGACTGGCTGCGATCGCGGCCTGCTCCAAAGCTGCCGGCAGACAGGTCGGCGGGGAAAGGCCCGGGCAAGCCGGCAGCACTCAAAGGGGAAGAGTCCTCACCTGGCCATGCAGCGCTGAGGAGCCTCAGGCCCCGCCCCCGGCCGGAGCCTGACCCCGCCCGCCGGACTCTGCCTGAGCACATGTGCAGTTCATAGAGCCGCAGGGGGGGGGGCCGGAGAGGGTTTTGGGGACTCTCAGTCCCAAGAGGGCGGGGTGAACCCTACCCCAAGGGGAAAGGGGACGCTCTTCCCCCATGGGGGAAGAAGGCCAACTGCCCCCTGGGGAACGGTAAACCTTCCCCGGGGGCACACCTGCAGCCTCCTCTGGCTTCTCAGACCCACAGGGGCAGGCCGGGCGCCCGAAGACGCCCTAGTTGGAGGGGCGGGGTCACCGTCAGGGAGGGCAAGCCCTGCAAGCCTCGGACTGTCTGCGTCGGCGGCCCCCTCCAAAACTGCAGGCAGACAGGTCGGTGCGGAAAGCCCCTGGCAACCCAGCAGCACTCAAAGGGGAAGAGTCCTCAGCTGGCCAGGCAGCGCTGAGGAGACTCAGGCCCCGACCCGGCCGGAGCCTGACCCCACCCGCCGGAGTCTGCCTGTGCAAAGGTGTACTTCACAGAGCCGCCGCTAGTAGGCGCAGGCGAGGGGCGTGGATTCGGGGACCCTCAGCCCCAAGAGGGTAGGTGGGACCTCTGCAACACGGAGGTACAGAGTCCAAGCCCCCCTGCATGGTGAATGGACCGCAAGCCCGTTTTGGCCATGGGGCCCTCTTCTCCTCGGGATTCACCTGCACCCTCCTCCGCACTCACACCCCGAGGGGCTGACAGTGCGCCGAGGACGCCATAGACGGAGGGGCGGGGTCACCGTCAGGGAGGGTACCCCCCGTATGCCTCGGAGTGGCTGTGACCCCGGCCTCCTTCAAATCTGCCAGCAGACAGGTCGGCGGGGAAAGGCCTGGGCAACCCGGCAGCACTCAAAGGGGAAGAGTCCTCACCTGTCCAGTCAGCGCTGATGAGCCTCAGGCTCCGCCCCCGGCCGGAGACTGACCCCGCCTACCGGACTCTACCTGAGCACATGTGCAGTTCATAGAGCCGCGGGGGGGGGGGGGCGGAAAGGGTGATGGGGACTCTCAGTCCCAAGGGGCAGGGTGAACACTACCCCAAGGGGAAAGGGGACGCTCTTCGCCCTTGGGGGAAGAAGGCCAACTTCCCCCTTGGGGAAAGGTAAACCTTCCCCGGGGGCACACCTGCAGCCTCCTCTGGCTTCTAAGACCCACAGGGGCAGGCCGGGCGCCCGAAGACGCCCTAGATGGAGGGGCGGGGTCACCGTCAGGGAGGGCAAGCCCTGCAAGCCTCGGACTGTCTGCCTCGGCGGCCCCCTCCAAAACTACAGGCAGACAGGTCAGTGCGGAAAGCCCCTGGCAACCCAGCAGCACTCAAAGGGGAAGAGTCCTCACCTGGCCAGTCAGCGCTGATGAGCCTCAGGCTCCGCCCCCGGCCGGAGACTGACCCCGCCTACCGGACTCTACCTGAGCACATGTGCAGTTCATAGAGCCGCGGGGGGGGGGGGCGGAAAGGGTGATGGGGACTCTCAGTCCCAAGGGGCAGGGTGAACACTACCCCAAGGGGAAAGGGGACGCTCTTCGCCCTTGGGGGAAGAAGGCCAACTTCCCCCTTGGGGAAAGGTAAACCTTCCCCGGGGGCACACCTGCAGCCTCCTCTGGCTTCTCAGACCCACAGGGGCAGGCCGGGCGCCCGAAGACGCCCTAGTTGGAGGGGCGGGGTCACCGTCAGGGAGGGCAAGCCCTGCAAGCCTCGGACTCTCTGCGTCGGCGGCCCCCTCCAAAACTGCAGGCAGACAGGTCGGTGCGGAAAGCCCCTGGCAACCCAGCAGCACTCAAAGGGGAAGAGTCCTCAGCTGGCCAGGAAGCGCTGAGGAGCCTCAGGCCCCGCCCCCGGCCGGAGCCTGACCCCGCCCGCCGGACTCTGCCTGTGCAAAGGTGCACTTCACAGAGCCGCCACTAGTGGGCGCAGGCGAGGGGCGTGGATTCGGGGAACCTCAGCCCCAAGAGGGTAGGTGGGACCTCTGCAACATGGAGGTACAGAGTCCAAGCCCCCTTGCATGGAAATGGACCGGAAGCCCGTTTTGGCCATGGCGCCCTCTTCTCCTCGGGAGTCACCTGCACCCTCCTCCGCACTCACACCCTGAGGGGCTGACAGTGCGCCGAGGACGCCATAGACGGAGGGGCGGGGTCACCGTCAGGGAGAGTACCAACCGTATGCCTCGGAGTGGCTGCGACCCCGGCATCCTCCAAAGCTGCCGGCAGACAGGTCGGCGGGGAAAGGCCCGGGCAAGCCGGCAGCACTCAAAGGGGAAGAGTCCTCACCTGGCCATGCAGCGCTGAGGAGCCTCAGGCCCCGACCCCGGCCGGAGCCTGACCCCGCCCGCCGGACTCTGCCTGAGCACATGTGCAGTTCATACAGCAGCCGGGGGGGGGGGTCCGGAGAGGGTGATGGGGACTCTCAGTCCCAAGGGGGCAGGGTGAAACCTACCCCAAGGGGAAAGGGGACGCTCGTCGCCCTTGGGGGAAGAAGGCCAACTTCCCCCTTGGGGAAAGGTAAACCTTCCCCGGGGGCACACCCGCAGCCTCCTCTGGCTTCTCAGACCCACAGGGGCAGGCCGGGCGCCCGAAGACGCCCTAGTCGGAGGGGCGGGGTCACCGTCAGGGAGGGCAAGCCCTGCAAGCCTCGGACTGTCTGCGTCGGCGGCCCCCTCCAAAACTGCAGGCAGACAGGTCGGTGCGGAAAGCCCCTGGCAACCCAGCAGCACTCAAAGGGGAAGAGTCCTCAGCTGGCCAGGCAGCGCTGAGGAGCCTCAGGCCCTCCCCCGGCCGGAGTCTGACCCCGCCCGCCGGACTCTGCCTGTGTAAATGTGCACTTCACAGAGCCGCCGCTAGGGGGCGCAGGCGAGGGGCGTGGATTCGGGGAACCTCAGCCCCAAGAGGGTAGGTGGGTCCTCTGCAACACGGAGGTACAGAATACAAGCCCCCCTGCATGGTGAATGGACCGCAAGCCCGTTTTGGACATGGGGCCCTCTTCTCCTCGGGAGTCACCTGCACCCTCCTCCGCACTCACACCCCGAGGGGCTGACAGTGCGCCGAGGACGCCATAGACGGAGGGGCGGGGTCACCGTCTGGGAGGGTACCCCCGTATGCCTCGGACTGGCTGCGATCGCGGCCTGCTCCAAAGCTGCCGGCAGACAGGTCGGCGGGGAAAGGCCCGTGCAAGCCGGCAGCACTCAAAGGGGAAGAGTCCTCACCTGGCCATGCAGCGCTGAGGAGCCTCAGGCCCCGCCTCCGGCCGGAGCCTGACCCCGCCCGCCGGACTCTGCCTGAGCACATGTGCAGTTCATAGAGCCGCAGGGGGGGGGGCCGGAGAGGGTGATGGGGACTCTCAGTCCCAAGGGGGCAGGGTGAACCCTACCCCAAGGGGAAAGGGGACGCTCTTCCCCCATGGGGGAAGAAGGCCAACTGCCCCCTGGGGAACGGTAAACCTTCCCCGGGGGCACACCTGCAGCCTCCTCTGGCTTCTCAGACCCACAGGGGCAGGCCGGGCGCCCGAAGACGCCCTAGTTGGAGGGGCGGGGTCACCGTCAGGGAGGGCAAGCCCTGCAAGCCTCGGACTGTCTGCGTCGGCGGCCCCCTCCAAAACTGCAGGCAGACAGGTCGGTGCGGAAAGCCCCTGGCAACCCAGCAGCACTCAAAGGGGAAGAGTCCTCAGCTGGCCAGGCAGCGCTGAGGAGCCTCAGGCCCCGACCCGGCCGGAGCCTGACCCCACCCGCCGGAGTCTGCCTGTGCAAAGGTGTACTTCACAGAGCCGCCGCTAGTAGGCGCAGGCGAGGGGCGTGGATTCGGGGACCCTCAGCCCCAAGAGGGTAGGTGGGACCTCTGCAACACGGAGGTACAGAGTCCAAGCCCCCCTGCATGGTGAATGGACCGCAAGCCCGTTTTGGCCATGGGGCCCTCTTCTCCTCGGGATTCACCTGCACCCTCCTCCGCACTCACACCCCGAGGGGCTGACAGTGCGCCGAGGACGCCATAGACGGAGGGGCGGGGTCACCGTCAGGGAGGGTACCCCCCGTATGCCTCGGAGTGGCTGTGACCCCGGCCTCCTCCAAATCTGCCAGCAGACAGGTCGGCGGGGAAAGGCCTGGGCAACCCGGCAGCACTCAAAGGGGAAGAGTCCTCACCTGGCCAGTCAGCGCTGATGAGCCTCAGGCTCCGCCCCCGGCCGGAGACTGACCCCGCCTACCGGACTCTACCTGAGCACATGTGCAGTTCATAGAGCCGCGGGGGGGGGGGCGGAGAGGGTGATGGGGACTCTCAGTCCCAAGGGGCAGGGTGAACACTACCCCAAGGGGAAAGGGGACGCTCTTCGCCCTTGGGGGAAGAAGGCCAACTTCCCCCTTGGGGAAAGGTAAACCTTCCCCGGGGGCACACCTGCAGCCTCCTCTGGCTTCTCAGACCCACAGGTGCAGGCCGGGCACCCGAAGACGCCCTAGTCGGAGGGGCGGTGTCACCGTCAGGGAGGGCAAGCCCTGCAAGCCTCGGACTGTCTGCATCGGCGGCCCCCTCCAAAACTGCAGGCAGACAGGTCGGTGCGGAAAGCCCCTGGCAACCCAGCAGCACTCAAAGGGGAAGAGTCCTCACCTGGCCAGGCTGCGCTGAGGAGCCTCAGGCCCCGACCCGGCCGGAGCCTGACCCCGCCCGCCGGAATCTGCCTGTGCAAAGGTGTACTTCACAGAGCCGCCGCAGTAGGCGCAGGCGAGGGGCGTGGATTCGGGGAACCTCAGCCCCAAGAGGGTAGGTCGGACCTCTGCAACACGGAGGTACAGAGTCCAAGCCCCCCTGCATGGTGAATGGACCGCAAGCCCGTTTTGGCCATGGGGCCCTCTTCTCCTCGGGAGTCACCTGCACCCTCCTCCGCACTCACACCCCGAGGGGCTGACAGTGCGCCGAGGACGCCATTGACAGAGGGGCGGGGTCACCGTCAGGGAGAGCAAGCCCTGCAAGCCTCGGACTGTCTGCGTCGGCGGCCCCCTCCAATACTGCAGGCAGACAGGTCGGTGCGGAAAGCCCCTGGCAACCCAGCAGCACTCAAAGGGGAAGATTCCTCACCTGGCCAGGCAGCGCTGAGGAGCCTCAGGCCCCGAACCGGCCGGAGCCTGACCCCGCCCGCCGGACTCTGCCTGTGCAAAGGTGCACTTCACAGAGCCGCCGCTAGGGGGCGCAGGCGAGCGGCGTGGATTCGGGGAACCTCAGCCCCAAGAGGGTAGGTGGGACCTCTGCAACACGGAGGTACAGAGTCCAAGAACCCCTGCATGGTGAATGGACCGCAAGCCCGTTTTGGCCATGGGGCCCTCTTCTCCTCGGGAGTCACCTGCACCCTCCTCCGCACTCACACCCCGAGGGGCTGACAGTGCGCCGAGGACGCAATAGACGGAGGGGCGGGGTCACCGTCAGGGAGGGTACCCCCCGTATGCCTCGGAGTGGCTGCGACCCCGGCCTCATACAAAGCTGCCGGCAGACAGGTCGGCGGGGAAAGGCCCGGGCAAGCCGGCAGCACTCAAAGGGGAAGAGTCCTCACCTGGCCATGCAGCGCTGAGGAGCCTCAGGCCCCGCCCCCGGCCGGAGCCTGACCCCGCCCGCCGGACTCTGCCTTAGCACATGTGCAGTTCATAGAGCCGCAGGGGGGGGGGCCGGAGAGGGTGATGGGGACTCTCAGTCCCAAGGGGGCAGGGTGAACCCTACCCCAAGGGGAAAGGGGACGCTCTTCCCCCATGGGGGAAGAAGGCCAACTGCCCCCTGGGGAACGGTAAACCTTCCCCGGGGGCACACCTGCAGCCTCCTCTGGCTTCTCAGACCCACAGGGGCACGCCGGGCGCCCGAAGACGCCCTAGTTGGAGGGGCGGGGTCACCGTCAGGGAGGGCAAGCCCTGCAAGCCTCGGACTGTCTGCGTCGGCGGCCCCCTCCAAAACTGCAGGCAGACAGGTCGGTGCGGAAAGCCCCTGGCAACCCAGCAGCACTCAAAGGGGAAGAGTCCTCAGCTGGCCAGGCAGCGCTGAGGAGCCTCAGGCCCCGACCCGGCCGGAGCCTGACCCCACCCGCCGGAGTCTGCCTGTGCCAAGGTGTACTTCACAGAGCCGCCGCTAGTAGGCGCAGGCGAGGGGCGTGGATTCGGGGACCCTCAGCCCCAAGAGGGTAGGTGGGACCTCTGCAACACGGAGGTACAGAGTCCAAGCCCCCCTGCATGGTGAATGGACCGCAAGCCCGTTTTGGCCATGGGGCCCTCTTCTCCTCGGGATTCACCTGCACCCTCCTCCGCACTCACACCCCGAGGGGCTGACAGTGCGCCGAGGACGCCATAGACGGAGGGGCGGGGTCACCGTCAGGGAGGGTACCCCCCGTATGCCTCGGAGTGGCTGTGACCCCGGCCTCCTCCAAATCTGCCAGCAGACAGGTCGGCGGGGAAAGGCCTGGGCAACCCGGCAGCACTCAAAGGGGAAGAGTCCTCACCTGGCCAGTCAGCGCTGATGAGCCTCAGGCTCCGCCCCCGGCCGGAGACTGACCCCGCCTACCGGACTCTACCTGAGCACATGTGCAGTTCATAGAGCCGCGGGGGGTGGGGCGGAGAGGGTGATGGGGACTCTCAGTCCCAAGGGGCAGGGTGAACACTACCCCAAGGGGAAAGGGGACGCTCTTCGCCCTTGGGGGAAGAAGGCCAACTTCCCCCTTGGGGAAAGGTAAACCTTCCCCGGGGGCACACCTGCAGCCTCCTCTGGCTTCTCAGACCCACAGGGGCAGGCCGGGCGCCCGAAGACGCCCTAGTCGGAGGGGCGGGGTCACCGTCAGGGAGGGCAAGCCCTGCAAGCCTCGGACTGTCTGCCTCGGCGGCCCCCTCCAAAACTACAGGCAGACAGGTCAGTGCGGAAAGCCCCTGGCAACCCAGCAGCACTCAAAGGGGAAGAGTCCTCACCTGGCCAGTCAGCGCTGATGAGCCTCAGGCTCCGCCCCCGGCCGGAGACTGACCCCGCCTACCGGACTCTACCTGAGCACATGTGCAGTTCATAGAGCCGCGGGGGGGGGGGGGGCGGAAAGGGTGATGGGGACTCTCAGTCCCAAGGGGCAGGGTGAACACTACCCCAAGGGGAAAGGGGACGCTCTTCGCCCTTGGGGGAAGAAGGCCAACTTCCCCCTTGGGGAAAGGTAAACCTTCCCCGGGGGCACACCTGCAGCCTCCTCTGGCTTCTCAGACCCACAGGGGCAGGCCGGGCGCCCGAAGACGCCCTAGTCGGAGGGGCGGGGTCACCGTCAGGGAGGGCAAGCCCTGCAAGCCTCGGACTGTCTGCCTCGGCGGCCCCCTCCAAAACTACAGGCAGACAGGTCAGTGCGGAAAGCCCCTGGCAACCCAGCAGCACTCAAAGGGGAAGAGTCCTCAGCTGGCCAGGCAGCGCTGAGGAGCCTCAGGCCCCGCCCCCGGCCGGAGCCTGACCCCGCCCGCCGGACTCTGCCTGTGCAAAGGTGCACTTCACAGAGCCGCCGCTAGGGGGCGCAGGCGAGGGGCGTGGATTCGGGGAACCTCAGCCCCAAGAGGGTAGGTGGGACCTCTGCAACACGGAGGTACAGAGTCCAAGCCCCCCTGCATGGTGAATGGACCGCAAGCCCGTTTTGGCCATGGGGCCCTCTTCTCCTCGGGAGTCACCTGCACCCTCCTCCGCACTCACACCCCGAGGGGCTGACAGTGCGCCGAGGACGCCATAGACGGAGGGGCGGGGTCACCGTCAGGGAGGGTACCCCCCGTATGCCTCGGAGTGGCTGCGACCCCGGCCTCCTCCAAAGCTGCCAGCAGACAGGTCGGCGGGGAAAGGCCCGGGCAACCCGGCAGCACTCAAAGGGGAAGAGTCCTCACCTGGCCAGTCAGCGCTGATGAGCCTCAGTCTCCGCCCCCGGCCGGAGACTGACCCCGCCTACCGGACTCTACCTGAGCACATGTGCAGTTCATAGAGCCGCGGGGGGGGGGGGGGCCGGAGAGGGTGATGGGGACTCTCAGTTCCAAGGGGTCAGGGTGAACCCTACCCCAAGGGGAAAGGGGACGCTCTTCCCCCATGGGGGAAGAAGGCCAACTGCCCCCTGGGGAACGGTAAACCTTCCCCGGGGGCACACCTGCAGCCTCCTCTGGCTTCTCAGACCCACAGGTGCAAGCCGGGCGCCCGAAGACGCCCTAGTCGGAGGGGCTGGGTCACCGTCAGGGAGGGCAAGCCCTGCAAGCCTCGGACTGTCTGCGTCGGCGGCCCCCTCCAAAAGTGCAGGCAGACAGGTCGGTGCGGAAAGCCCCTGGCAACCCAGCAGCACTCAAAGGGGAAGAGTCCTCAGCTGGCCAGGCAGCGCTGAGGAGCCTCAGGCCCCGACCGGCCGGAGCCTGACCCCACCCGCCGGAGTCTGCCTGTGCAAAGGTGTACTTCACAGAGCCGCCGCTAGTAGGCGCAGGCGAGTGTTGTGGATTCGGGGAACCTCAGCCCCAAGAGGGTAGGTGGGACCTCTGCAACACGGAGGTACAGAGTCCAAGCCCCCCTGCATGGTGAATGGACCGCAAGCCCGTTTTGGCCATGGGGCCCTCTTCTCCTCGGGAGTCACCTGCACCCTCCTCCGCACTCACACCCCGAGGGGCTGACAGTGCGCCGAGGACGCCATTGACAGAGGGGCGGGGTCACCGTCAGGGAGAGCAAGCCCTGCAAGCCTCGGACTGTCTGCGTCGGCGGCCCCCTCCAATACTGCAGGCAGACAGGTCGGTGCGGAAAGCCCCTGGCAACCCAGCAGCACTCAAAGGGGAAGATTCCTCACCTGGCCAGGCAGCGCTGAGGAGCCTCAGGCCCCGAACCGGCCGGAGCCTGACCCCGCCCGCCGGACTCTGCCTGTGCAAAGGTGCACTTCACAGAGCCGCCGCTAGGGGGCGCAGGCGAGCGGCGTGGATTCGGGGAACCTCAGCCCCAAGAGGGTAGGTGGGACCTCTGCAACACGGAGGTACAGAGTCCAAGAACCCCTGCATGGTGAATGGACCGCAAGCCCGTTTTGGCCATGGGGCCCTCTTCTCCTCGGGAGTCACCTGCACCCTCCTCCGCACTCACACCCCGAGGGGCTGACAGTGCGCCGAGGACGCAATAGACGGAGGGGCGGGGTCACCGTCAGGGAGGGTACCCCCCGTATGCCTCGGAGTGGCTGCGACCCCGGCCTCATACAAAGCTGCCGGCAGACAGGTCGGCGGGGAAAGGCCCGGGCAAGCCGGCAGCACTCAAAGGGGAAGAGTCCTCACCTGGCCATGCAGCGCTGAGGAGCCTCAGGCCCCGCCCCCGGCCGGAGCCTGACCCCGCCCGCCGGACTCTGCCTTAGCACATGTGCAGTTCATAGAGCCGCAGGGGGGGGGGCCGGAGAGGGTGATGGGGACTCTCAGTCCCAAGGGGGCAGGGTGAACCCTACCCCAAGGGGAAAGGGGACGCTCTTCCCCCATGGGGGAAGAAGGCCAACTGCCCCCTGGGGAACGGTAAACCTTCCCCGGGGGCACACCTGCAGCCTCCTCTGGCTTCTCAGACCCACAGGGGCACGCCGGGCGCCCGAAGACGCCCTAGTTGGAGGGGCGGGGTCACCGTCAGGGAGGGCAAGCCCTGCAAGCCTCGGACTGTCTGCGTCGGCGGCCCCCTCCAAAACTGCAGGCAGACAGGTCGGTGCGGAAAGCCCCTGGCAACCCAGCAGCACTCAAAGGGGAAGAGTCCTCAGCTGGCCAGGCAGCGCTGAGGAGCCTCAGGCCCCGACCCGGCCGGAGCCTGACCCCACCCGCCGGAGTCTGCCTGTGCAAAGGTGTACTTCACAGAGCCGCCGCTAGTAGGCGCAGGCGAGGGGCGTGGATTCGGGGACCCTCAGCCCCAAGAGGGTAGGTGGGACCTCTGCAACACGGAGGTACAGAGTCCAAGCCCCCCTGCATGGTGAATGGACCGCAAGCCCGTTTTGGCCATGGGGCCCTCTTCTCCTCGGGATTCACCTGCACCCTCCTCCGCACTCACACCCCGAGGGGCTGACAGTGCGCCGAGGACGCCATAGACGGAGGGGCGGGGTCACCGTCAGGGAGGGTACCCCCCGTATGCCTCGGAGTGGCTGTGACCCCGGCCTCCTCCAAATCTGCCAGCAGACAGGTCGGCGGGGAAAGGCCTGGGCAACCCGGCAGCACTCAAAGGGGAAGAGTCCTCACCTGGCCAGTCAGCGCTGATGAGCCTCAGGCTCCGCCCCCGGCCGGAGACTGACCCCGCCTACCGGACTCTACCTGAGCACATGTGCAGTTCATAGAGCCGCGGGGGGGGGGGCGGAGAGGGTGATGGGGACTCTCAGTCCCAAGGGGCAGGGTGAACACTACCCCAAGGGGAAAGGGGACGCTCTTCGCCCTTGGGGGAAGAAGGCCAACTTCCCCCTTGGGGAAAGGTAAACCTTCCCCGGGGGCACACCTGCAGCCTCCTCTGGCTTCTCAGACCCACAGGGGCAGGCCGGGCGCCCGAAGACGCCCTAGTCGGAGGGGCGGGGTCACCGTCAGGGAGGGCAAGCCCTGCAAGCCTCGGACTGTCTGCCTCGGCGGCCCCCTCCAAAACTACAGGCAGACAGGTCAGTGCGGAAAGCCCCTGGCAACCCAGCAGCACTCAAAGGGGAAGAGTCCTCACCTGGCCAGTCAGCGCTGATGAGCCTCAGGCTCCGCCCCCGGCCGGAGACTGACCCCGCCTACCGGACTCTACCTGAGCACATGTGCAGTTCATAGAGCCGCGGGGGGGGGGGGGCGGAAAGGGTGATGGGGACTCTCAGTCCCAAGGGGCAGGGTGAACACTACCCCAAGGGGAAAGGGGACGCTCTTCGCCCTTGGGGGAAGATGGCCAACTTCCCCCTTGGGGAAAGGTAAACCTTCCCCGGGGGCACACCTGCAGCCTCCTCTGGCTTCTCAGACCCACAGGGGCAGGCCGGGCGCCCGAAGACGCCCTAGTCGGAGGGGCGGGGTCACCGTCAGGGAGGGCAAGCCCTGCAAGCCTCGGACTGTCTGCCTCGGCGGCCCCCTCCAAAACTACAGGCAGACAGGTCAGTGCGGAAAGCCCCTGGCAACCCAGCAGCACTCAAAGGGGAAGAGTCCTCAGCTGGCCAGGCAGCGCTGAGGAGCCTCAGGCCCCGCCCCCGGCCGGAGCCTGACCCCGCCCGCCGGACTCTGCCTGTGCAAAGGTGCACTTCACAGAGCCGCCGCTAGGGGGCGCAGGCGAGGGGCGTGGATTCGGGGAACCTCAGCCCCAAGAGGGTAGGTGGGACCTCTGCAACACGGAGGTACAGAGTCCAAGCCCCCCTGCATGGTGAATGGACCGCAAGCCCGTTTTGGCCATGGGGCCCTCTTCTCCTCGGGAGTCACCTGCACCCTCCTCCGCACTCACACCCCGAGGGGCTGACAGTGCGCCGAGGACGCCATAGACGGAGGGGCGGGGTCACCGTCAGGGAGGGTACCCCCCGTATGCCTCGGAGTGGCTGCGACCCCGGCCTCCTCCAAAGCTGCCAGCAGACAGGTCGGCGGGGAAAGGCCCGGGCAACCCGGCAGCACTCAAAGGGGAAGAGTCCTCACCTGGCCAGTCAGCGCTGATGAGCCTCAGTCTCCGCCCCCGGCCGGAGACTGACCCCGCCTACCGGACTCTACCTGAGCACATGTGCAGTTCATAGAGCCGCGGGGGGGGGGGGCCGGAGAGGGTGATGGGGACTCTCAGTTCCAAGGGGTCAGGGTGAACCCTACCCCAAGGGGAAAGGGGACGCTCTTCCCCCATGGGGGAAGAAGGCCAACTGCCCCCTGGGGAACGGTAAACCTTCCCCGGGGGCACACCTGCAGCCTCCTCTGGCTTCTCAGACCCACAGGTGCAAGCCGGGCGCCCGAAGACGCCCTAGTCGGAGGGGCTGGGTCACCGTCAGGGAGGGCAAGCCCTGCAAGCCTCGGACTGTCTGCGTCGGCGGCCCCCTCCAAAAGTGCAGGCAGACAGGTCGGTGCGGAAAGCCCCTGGCAACCCAGCAGCACTCAAAGGGGAAGAGTCCTCAGCTGGCCAGGCAGCGCTGAGGAGCCTCAGGCCCCGACCGGCCGGAGCCTGACCCCACCCGCCGGAGTCTGCCTGTGCAAAGGTGTACTTCACAGAGCCGCCGCTAGTAGGCGCAGGCGAGGGGCGTGGATTCGGGGAACCTCAGCCCAAAGAGGGTAGGTGGGACCTCTGCAACACGGAGGTACAGAGTCCAAGCCCCCCTGCATGGTGAATGGACCGCAAGCCCGTTTTGGCCATGGGGCCCTCTTCTCCTCGGGAGTCACCTGCACCCTCCTCCGCACTCACACCCCGAGGGGATGACAGTGCGCCGAGGACGCCATAGACGGAGGGGCTGGGTCACCGTCAGGGAGGGTACCCCCCGTATGCCTCGGATTGGCTGTGACCCCGGCCTCCTCCAAAGCTGCCGGCAGACAGGTCGGCGGGGAAAGGCCCGGGCAAGCCGGCAGCACTCAAATGGGAAGAGTCCTCACCTGGCCAGTCAGCGCTGATGAGCCTCAGGCTCCGCCCCCGGCCAGAGACTGACCCCGCCTACCGGACTCTACCTGAGCACATGTGCAGTTTATAGAGCCGCGGGGGGGGGCGGAGAGGGTGATGGGGACTCTCAGTCCCAAGGGGCAGGGTGAACCCTACCCCAAGGGGAAAGGGGACGCTCTTCGTCCTTGGGGGAAGAAGGCCAACTTCCCCCGTGGGGAAAGGTAAACCTTCCCCGGGGGCACACCTGCAGCCTCCTCTGGCTTCTCAGACCCACAGGGGCAGGCCGGGCACCCGAAGACGCCCTAGTCGGAGGGGCGGTGTCACCGTCAGGGAGGGCAAGCCCTGCAAGCCTCGGACTGTCTGCATCGGCGGCCCCCTCCAAAACTGCAGGCAGACAGGTCGGTGCGGAAAGCCCCTGGCAACCCAGCAGCACTCAAAGGGGAAGAGTCCTCACCTGGCCAGGCTGCGCTGTGGAGCCTCAGGCCCCGACCCGGCCGGAGCCTGACCCCGCCCGCCGGAATCTGCCTGTGCAAAGGTGTACTTCACAGAGCCTCCGCAGTAGGCGCAGGCGAGGGGCGTGGATTCGGGGAACCTCAGCCCCAAGAGGGTAGGTCGGACCTCTGCAACACGGAGGTACAGAGTCCAAGCCCCCCTGCATGGTGAATGGACCGCAAGCCCGTTTTGGCCATGGGGCCCTCTTCTCCTCGGGAGTCACCTGCACCCTCCTCCGCACTCACACCCCGAGGGGCTGACAGTGCGCCGAGGACGCCATTGACAGAGGGGCGGGGTCACCGTCAGGGAGAGCAAGCCCTGCAAGCCTCGGACTGTCTGCGTCGGCGGCCCCCTCCAATACTGCAGGCAGACAGGTCGGTGTGGAAAGCCCCTGGCAACCCAGCAGCACTCAAAGGGGAAGATTCCTCACCTGGCCAGGCAGCGCTGAGGAGCCTCAGGCCCCGAACCGGCCGGAGCCTGACCCCGCCCGCCGGACTCTGCCTGTGCAAAGGTGCACTTCACAGAGCCGCCGCTAGGGGGCGCAGGCGAGCGGCGTGGATTCGGGGAACCTCAGCCCCAAGAGGGTAGGTGGGACCTCTGCAACACGGAGGTACAGAGTCCAAGCCCCCCTGCGTGGTGAATGGACCGCAAGCCCGTTTTGGCCATGGGGCCCTCTTCTCCTCGGGAGTCACCTGCACCCTCCTCCGCACTCACACCCCGAGGGGCTGACAGTGCGCCGAGGACCCAATAGACGGAGGGGCGGGGTCACCGTCAGGGAGGGTACCCCCCGTATGCCTCGGAGTGGCTGTGACCCCGGCCTCCTCCAAAGCTGCCGGCAGACAGGTCGGCGGGGAAAGGCCTGGGCAAGCCGGCAGCACTCAAAGGGGAAGAGTCCTCACCTGGCCATGCAGCGCTGAGGAGCCTCAGGCCCCGCCCCCGGCCGGAGCCTGACCCCGCCGGCCGGACTCTGCCTGAGCACATGTGCAGTTCATAGAGCCGCCGGCGGGGGGAGCCGGAGAGGGTGATGGGGACTCTCAGTCCCAAGGGGCAGGGTGAACCCTACCCCAAGGGGAAAGGGGACGCTCTTCACCCTAGGGGGAAGAAGGCCAACTTCCCCCTTGGGGAAAGGTAAACCTTCCCCGGGGGCACACCTGCAGCCTCCTCTGGCTTCTCAGACCCACAGGGGCAGGCCGGGCGCCCGAAGACGCCCTAGTCGGAGGGGCGGGGTCACCGTCAGGGAGGGCAAGCCCTGCAAGCCTCGGACTGTCTGCGTCGGCGGCCCCCTCCAAAAGTGCAGGCAGACAGGTCGGTGCGGAAAGCCCCTGGCAACCCAGCAGCACTCAAAGGGGAAGAGTCCTCACCTGGCCAGGCAGCGCTGAGGAGCCTCAGGCCCCGCCCCCAGCCGGAGCCTGACCCCGCCAGCCGGACTCTGCCTATGCAAAGGTGACTTCACAGAGCCGCCGCTAGGGGGCGCAGGCGAGGGGCGTGGATTCGGGGAACCTCAGCCCCAAGAGGGTAGGTGGGACCTCTGCAACACGGACGTACAGAGTCCAAGCCCCCCTTCATGGTGAATGGACCGCAAGCCCGTTTTGGCCATGGGGCCCTCTTCTCCTCGGGAGTCACCTGCACCCTCCTCCGCACTCACACCCCGAGGGGCTGACAGTGCGCCGAGGAGGCCATAGACGGAGGGGCGGGGTCACCGTCAGGGAGGGTACCCCCGTATGCCTCGGAGTGGCTGCGACCCCGGCCTCCTCCAAAGCTGCCGGCAGACAGGTCGGCGGGGAAAGGCCCGGGCAAGCCGGCAGCACTCAAAGGGGAAGAGTCCTCACCTGGTCATGCAGCGCTGAGGAGCCTCAGGCCCCGACCCCGGCCGGAGCCTGACCCCGCCCGCCGGACTCTGCCTGAGCACATGTGCAATTCATACAGCCGCCAGGGGGGGGGCCGGAGAGGGTGATGGGGACTCTCAGTCCCAAGGGGGCAGGGTGAACCCTACCCCAAGGGGAAAGGGGACGCTCTTCCCCCATGGGGGAAGAAGGCCAACTTCCCCCTGCGGAACGGTAAACCTTCCCCGGGGGCACACCTGCAGCCTCCTCTGGCTTCTCAGACCCACAGGGGCAGGCCGCGCGCCCGAAGACGCCCTAGTCGGAGGGGCGGGGTCACCGTCAGGGAGGGCAAGCTCTGCAAGCCTCAGACTGTCTGCGTCGGCGGCCCCCTCCAAAACTGCAGGCAGACAGGTCGGTGCGGAAAGCCCCTGGCAACCCAGCAGCACTCAAAGGGGAAGAGTCCTCACCTGGCCAGGCAGCGCTGAGGAGCCTCAGGCCCCGCCCCCGGCCGGAGCCTGACCCCGCCCGCCGGACTCTGCCTGTGCAAAGGTGCACTTCACAGAGCCGCCGCTAGGGGGCGCAGGCGAGGGGCGTGGATTCGGGGAACCTCAGCCCCAAGAGGGTAGGTGGGACCTCTGCAACACGGAGGTTCAGTGTCCAAGAACCCCTGCATGGTGAATGGACCGCAAGCCCGTTTTGGCCATGGGGCCCTCTTCTCCTCGGGAGTCACCTGCACCCTCCTCCGCACTCACACACCGAGGGGCTGACAGTGCGCCGAGGACGCCATAGACGGAGGGGCAGGGTCACCGTCAGGGAGGGTACCACCCGTATGCCTCGGAGTGGCTGTGACCCCGGCCTCCTCCAAAGCTGCCAGCAGACAGGTCGGCGGGGAAAGGCCCGGGCAACCCGGCAGCACTCAAAGGGGAAGAGTCCTCACCTGGCCAGTCAGTGCTGATGAGCCTCAGGCTCCGCCCCCGGCCGGAGACTGACCCCACCTACCGGACTCTACCTGAGCACATGTGCAGTTCATAGAGCCGCGGGGGGGGGGGCGGAGAGGGTGATGGGGACTCTCAGTCCCAAGGGGCAGGGTGAACCCTACCCCAAGGGGAAAGGGGACGCTCTTCGCCCTTGGGGGAAGAAGGCCAACTTCCCCCTTGGGGAAAGGTAAACCTTCCCCGGGGGCACACCTGCAGCCTCCTCTGGCTTCTCAGACCCACAGGGGCAGGCCGGGCGCCCGAAGACGCCCTAGTCGGAGGGGCGGGGTCACCGTCAGGGAGGGCAAGCCCTGCAAGCCTCGGACTGTCTGCGTCGGCGGCCCCCTCCGAAACTGCAGGCAGACAGGTCGGTGCGGAAAGCCCCTGGCAACCCAGCAGCACTCAAAGGGGAAGAGTCCTCAGCTGGCCAGGCAGCGCTGAGGAGCCTCAGGCCCCGCTCCCGGCCAGAGCCTGACCCCGCCCGCCGGACTCTGCCTGTGCAAAGGTGCACTTCACAGAGCCGCCGCTAGGGGGCGCAGGCGAGGTGCGTGGATTCGGGGAACCTCAGCCCCAAGAGGGTAGGTGGGACCTCTGCAACACGGAGGTACAGAGTCCAAGCCCCCCTGCATGGTGAATGGACCGCAAGCCCGTTTTGGCCATGGGGCCCTCTTCTCCTCGGGAGTCACCTGCACCCTCCTCCGCACTCACACCCCGAGGGGCTGACAGTGCGCCGAGGACGCCATAGACGGAGGGGCGGGGTCACCGTCAGGGAGGGTACCCCCCGTATGCCTCGGAGTGGCTGTGACCCCGGCCTCCTCCAAAGCTGCCGGCAGACAGGTCGGCGGGGAAAGGCCCAGGCAAGCCGGCAGCACTCAAAGGGGAAGAGTCCTCACCTGGCCATGCAGCGCTGAGGAGCCTCAGGCCCCGCCCCCGGCCGGAACCTGACCCCGCCCGCCGGACTCTGCCTGAGCACATGTGCAGTTCATAGAGCCGCCGGGGGGGGCCGGAGAGGGTGATGGGGACTCTCAGTCCCAAGGGGGCAGGGTGAACCCTACCCCAAGGGGAAAGGGGACGCTCTTCCCCCATGGGGAAAGAAGGCCAACTTCGCCCTGGGGAACGGTAAACCTACCCCGGGGGCACACCTGCAGCCTTCTCTGGCTTCTCAGACCCACAGGGGCAGGCCGGGCGCCCGAAGACGCCCTAGTCGGAGGGGCGGGGTCACCGTCAGGGAGGGCAAGCCCTGCAAACCTCGGACTGTCTGCTTCGGCGGCCCCCTCCAAAACTGCAGGCAGACAGGTCGGTGCGGAAAGCCCCTGGCAACCCAGCAGCACTCAAAGGGGAAGAGTCCTCACCTGGCCAGGCAGCGCTGAGGAGCCTCAGGCCCCGCCCCCTGCCGGAGCCTGACCCCGCCCGCCGGACTCTGCCTGTGCAAAGGTGCACTTCACAGAGCCGCCGCTAGTGGGCGCAGGCGAGGGGCGTGGATTCGGGGAACCTCAGCCCCAAGAGGGTAGGTGGGACCGTGAATGGACCGCAAGCCCGTTTTGGCCATGGGGCCCTCTTCTCCTCGGGAGTCACCTGCACCCTCCTCCGCACTCACACCCCGAGGGGCTGACAGTGCGCCGAGGACGCCATAGACGGAGGGGCGGGGTCACCGTCAGGGAGGGTACCCCCCGTATGCCTCGGAGTGGCTGTGACCCCGGCCTCCTCCAAAGCTGCCGGCAGACAGGTCGGCGGGGAAAGGCCCGGGCAACCCGGCAGCACTCAAAGGGGAAGAGTCCTCACCTGGCCAGTCAGCGCTGATGAGCCTCAGGCTCCGCCCCCTGCCAGAGACTGACCCCGCCTACCGGACTCTACCTGAGCACATGTGGAGTTCATAGAGCCGCGGGGGGAGGGGGCGGAGAGGGTGATGGGGACTCTCAGTCCCAAGGGGCAGGGTGAACCCTACCCCAAGGGGAAAGGGGACGCTCTTCGCCCTTGGGGGAAGAAGGCCAACTTCCCCCTTGGGGAAAGGTAAACCTTCCCCGGGGGCACACCTGCAGCCTTCTCTGGCTTCTCAGACCCACAGGGTCAGGCCGGGCGCCGGAAGACGCCCTAGTCGGAGGGGCGGGGTCACCGTCAGGGAGGGCAAGCCCTGCAAGCCTCGGACTGTCTGCGTCGGCGGCCCCCTCCAAAACTGCAGGCAGACAGGTCGTTGCGGAAAGCCCCTGCCAACCCAGCAGCACTCAAAGGGGAAGAGTCCTCAGCTGGCCAGGCAGCGCTGATGAGCCTCAGGGTCCGCCCACTGCCGGAGACTGACCCCGCCTACCGGACTCTACCTGAGCACATGTGCAGTTCATAGAGCCGCGGGGGGGGGGGCGGAGAGGGTGATGGGGACTCTCAGTCCCAAGGGGCAGGGTGAACCCTACCCCAAGGGGAAAGGGGACGCTCTTCGCCCTTGGGGGAAGAAGGCCAACTTACGCCTTGGGGAAAGGTAAACCTTCCCCGGGGGCACACCTGCAGCCTCCTCCGGCTTCTCAGACCCACAGGGGCAGGCCGGGCGCCCGAAGACGCCCTAGTCGGAGGGGCGGGGTCACCGTCAGGGAGGGCAAGCCCTGCAAGCCTCGGACTGTCTGCGTCGGCGGCCCCCTCCAATACTGCAGGCAGACAGGTCGGTGCGGAAAGCCCCTGGCAACCCAGCAGCACTCAAAGGGGAAGATTCCTCACCTGGCCAGGCAGCGCTGAGGAGCCTCAGGCCCCGAACCGGCCGGAGCCTGACCCCGCCCGCCGGAGTCTGCCTGTGCAAAGGTGTACTTCACAGAGCCGCCGCTAGTAGGCGCAGGCGAGGGGCGTGGATTCGGGGAACCTCAGCCCCAAGAGGGTAGGTGGGACCTCTGCAACACGGAGGTACAGAGTCCAAGCCCCCCTGCATGGTGAATGGACCGCAAGCCCGTTTTGGCCATGGGGCCCACTTCTCCTCGGGAGTCACCTGCACCCTCCTCCGCACTCACACCCCGAGGGGTGACAGTGCGCCGAGGACGCCATAGACGGAGGGGCGGGGTCACCGTCAGGGAGGGTACCCCCCGTATGCCTCGGAGTGGCTGTGACCCCGGCCTCCTCCAAAGCTGCCGGCAGACAGGTCGGCGGGGAAAGTCCCGGGCAACCCGGCAGCACTCAAAGGGGAAGAGTCCTCACCTGGCCAGTCAGCGCTGATGAGCCTCAGGCTCCGCCCCCTGCCAGAGATTGACCCCGCCTACCGGACTCTACCTGAGCACATGTGCAGTTCATAGAGCCGCGGGGGGGGGGCGGAGAGGGTGATGGGGACTCTCAGTCCCAAGGGGCAGGGTGAACCCTACCCCAAGGGGAAAGGGGACGCTCTTCGCCCTTGGGGGAAGAAGGCCAACTTCCCCCTTGGGGAAAGGTAAACCTTCCCCGGGGGCACACCTGCAGCCTCCTCTGGCTTCTCAGACACACAGGGGCAGGCCGGGCGCCCGAAGACGCCCTAGTCGGAGGCTAGGGAGGGCAAGCCCTGCAAGCCTCGGACTGTCTGCGTCGGCGGCCTCCTCCAAAACTGCAGGCAGACAGGTCGGTGCGGAAAGCCCCTGGCAACATAGCAGCACTCAAAGGGGAAGAGTCCTTAGCTGGCCAGGCAGCGCTGAGGAGCCTCAGGCCCCGCCCCCGGCCGGAGCCTGACCCCGCCCGCCGGACTCTGCCTGTGCAAAGGTGCACTTCACAGAGCCGCCGCTAGGGGGCGCAGGCGAGGGGCGTGGATTCGGGGAACCTCAGCCCCAAGAGGGTAGGTGGGACCTCTGCAACACGGAGGTACAGAGTCCAAGCCCCCCTGCATGGTGAATGGACCGCAAGCCCGTTTTGGCCATGGGGCCCTCTTCTCCTCGGGAGTCACCTGCACCCTCCTCCGCACTCACACCCCGAGGGGCTGACAGAGCGCCGAGGACGCCATAGACGGAGGGGCGGGGTCACCGTCAGGGAGGGTACCCCCCGTATGCCTCGGACTGGCTGTGACCCCTGCTTCCTCCAAAGCTGCCAGCAGACATTTCGGCGGGGAAAGGCCCGGGCAACCCGGCAGCACTCAAAGGGGAAGAGTCCTCACCTGGCCAGTCAGCGCTGATGAGCCTCAGGCTCCGCCCCCTGCCAGAGACTGACCCCGCCTACCGGACTCTACCTGAGCACATGTGGAGTTCATAGAGCCGCGGGGGGGGGGGGGGCGGAGAGGGTGATGGGGACTCTCAGTCCCAAGGGGCAGGGTGAACCCTACCCCAAGGGGAAAGGGGACGCTCTTCGCCCTTGGGGGAAGAAGGCCAACTTCCCCCTTGGGGAAAGGTAAACCTTCCCCGGGGGCACACCTGCAGCCTTCTCTGGCTTCTCAGACCCACAGGGTCAGGCCGGGCGCCGGAAGACGCCCTAGTCGGAGGGGCGGGGTCACCGTCAGGGAGGGCAAGCCCTGCAAGCCTCGGACTGTCTGCGTCGGCGGCCCCCTCCAAAACTGCAGGCAGACAGGTCGTTGCGGAAAGCCCCTGCCAACCCAGCAGCACTCAAAGGGGAAGAGTCCTCAGCTGGCCAGGCAGCGCTGATGAGCCTCAGGCTCCGCCCACTGCCGGAGACTGACCCCGCCTACCGGACTCTACCTGAGCACATGTGCAGTTCATAGAGCCGCGGGGGGGGGGCGGTGAGGGTGATGGGGACTCTCAGTCCCAAGGGGCAGGGTGAACCCTACCACAAGGGGAAAGGGGACGCTCTTCGCCCTTGGGGGAAGAAGGCCAACTTACGCCTTGGGGAAAGGTAAACCTTCCCCGGGGGCACACCTGCAGCCTTCTCTGGCTTCTCAGACCCACAGGGGCAGGCCGGGCGCCCGAAGACGCCCTAGTCGGAGGGGCGGGGTCACCGTCAGGGAGGGCAAGCCCTGCAAGCCTCGGACTGTCTGCGTCGGCGAACCCCTCCAAAACTGCAGGCAGACAGGTCGGTGCGGAAAGCCCCTGGCAACATAGCAGCACTCAAAGGGGAAGAGTCCTTAGCTGGCCAGGCAGCGCTGAGGAGCCTCAGGCCCCGCCCCCGGCCGGAGCCTGACCCCGCCCGCCGGACTCTGCCTGTTCAAATGTGCACTTCACAGAGCCGCCGCTAGTGGGCGCAGGCGAGGGGCGTGGATTCGGGGAACCTCAGCCCCAAGAGGGTAGGTGGGACCTCTGCAACACGGAGGTACAGAGTCCAAGCCCCCCTGCATGGTGAATGGACCGCAAGCCCGTTTTGGCCATGGGGCCCACTTCTCCTCGGGAGTCACCTGCACCCTCCTCCGCACTCACACCGCGAGGGGCTGACAGTGCGCCGAGGACCCCATAGACGGAGGGGCGGGGTCACCGTCAGGGAGGGTACCCCCCGTATGCCTCGGACTGGCTGTGACCCCCGCCTCCTCCAAAGCTGCCAGCAGACAGGTCGGCGGGGAAAGGCCCGGGCAACCCGGCAGCACTCAAAGGGGAAGAGTCCTCACCTGGCCAGTCAGCGCTGATGAGCCTCAGGCTCCGCCCCCGGCCAGAGACTGACCCCGCCTACCGGACTCTACCTGAGCACATGTGCAGTTCTTAGAGCCGCGGGGGGGGGGGCGGAGAGGGTGATGGGGACTCTCAGTCCCAAGGGGCAGGGTGAACCCTACCCCAAGGGGAAAGGGGACGCTCTTCGCCCTTGGGGGAAGAAGGCCAACTTCCCCCTTGGGGAAAGGTAAACCTTCCCCGGGGGCACACCTGCAGCCTCATCTGGCTTCTCAGACCCAAAGGAGCAGGCCGGGCGCCCGAAGACGCCCTAGTCGGAGGGGCGGGGTCACCGTCAGGGAGGGCAAGCCCTGCAAGCCTCGGACTGTCTGCGTCGGCGGCCCCCTCCAAAACTGCAGGCAGACAGGTCGGTGCGGAAAGCCCCTGGCAACCCAGCAGCACTCAAAGGGGAAGAGTCCTCAGCTGGCCAGGCAGCGCTGAGGAGCCTCAGGCCCCGCCCCCGGCCGGAGCCTGACCCCGCCCGCCGGACTCTGCCTGTGCAAAGGTGCACTTCACAGAGCCGCCGCTAGGGGCGCAGGCGAGGGGCGTGGATTCGGGGAACCTCAGCCCCAAGAGGGTAGGTGGGACCTCTGCAACACGGAGGTACAGAGTCCAAGCCCCCCTGCATGGTGAATGGACAGCAAGCCCGTTTTGGCCATGGGGCCCTCTTCTCCTCGGGAGTCACCTGCACCCTCCTCCGCACTCACACCCGGAGGGGCTGACAGTGCGCCGAGGACGCCATAGAAGGAGGGGCGGGGTCACCGTCAGGGAGGGCACCCCCCGTATGCCTCGGAGTGGCTGTGACCCCGGCCTCCTCCAAAGCTGCCGGCAGACAGGTCGGCGGGGAAAGGCCCGGGAAAGCCGGCAGCACTCAAAGGGGAAGAGTCCTCACCTGGCCATGCAGCGCTGAGGAGCCTCAGGCCCCGCCCCGGCCGGAGCCTGACCCCGCCCGCCGGACTCTGCCTGAGCACATGTGCAGTTCATAGAGCCGCCGGGGGGGGGGGGAGCCGGAGAGGGTGATGGGGACTCTCAGTCCCAAGGGGGCAGGGTGAACCCTACCCCAAGGGGAAAGGGGACGCTCTTCCCCCATGGGGTAGAAGGCCAACTTCCCCCTGGGGAACGGTAAACCTTCCCCGGGGCACACCTGCAGCCTCCTCTGGCTTCTCAGACACACAGGGGCAGGTCGGGCGCCCGAAGACGCCCTAGTCGGAGGGTCGGGGTCACCGTCAGGGAGGGCAAGCCCTGCAAGCCTCGGACTGTCTGCGTCGGCGGCCCCCTCCAAAACTGCAGGCAGACAGGTCGGTGCGGAAAGCCCCTGGCAACCAAGCAGCACTCAAAGGGGAAGATTCCTCACCTGGCCAGGCAGCGCTGAGGAGCCTCAGGCCCCGCCCCCTGCCGGAGCCTGACCCCGCCCGCCGGACTCTGCCTGTGCAAAGGTGCACTTCACAGAGCCGCCGCTAGGGGGCACAGGCGAGGGGCGTGGATTCGGGGAACCTCAGCCCCAAGAGGGAAGGTGGGACCTCTGCAACACGGAGGTACAGAGTCCAAGCCCCCCTGCATGGTGAATGGACCGCAAGCCCGTTTTGGACATGGGGCCCTCTTCTCCTCGGGAGTCACCTGCACCCTCCTCCGCACTCACACCCCGAGGGGCTGACAGTGCGAGGAGGACGCCATAGACGGAGGGGCGGGGTCACCGTCAGGGAGGGTACCCCCCGTATGCCTCGGAGTGGCTGTGACCCCGGCCTCCTCCAAAGCTGCCAGCAGACAGGTCGGCGGGGAAAGGCCCGGGCAACCCGGCAGCACTCAAAGGGGAAGAGTCCTCACCTGGCCAGTCAGCGCTGATGAGCCTCAGGCTCCGCCCCCGGCCAGAGACTGACCCCGCCTACCGGATTCTACCTGAGCACATGTGCAGTTCATAGAGCAGCGGGGCGGGGGACGGAGAGGGTGATGGGGACTCTCAGTCCCAAGAGGCAGGGTGAACCCTAGCCCAAGGGGAAAGGGGACGCTCCTCTCCCTTGGGGGAAGAAGGCCAACTTTCCCCTTGGGGAAAGGTAAACCTTCCCCGGGGGCACACCTGCAGCCTCCTCTGGCTTCTCAGACCCACAGGGGCAGGCCGGGCGCCCGAAGACGCCCTAGTCGGAGGGGAGGGGTCACCGTCAGGGAGGGCAAGCCCTGCAAGCCTCGGACTGTCTGCGTCGGCGGCCCCCTCCAAAACTGCAGGCAAACAGGTCGGTGCGGAAAGCCCCAGGCAACCCAGCAGCACTCAAAGGGGAAGAGTCCTCAGTTGGCCAGGCAGCGCTGAGGAGCCTCAGGCCCCGCCCCCGGCCGGAGCCTGACCCCGCCCGCCGGACTCTGCCTGTGCAAAGGTGCACTTCACAGAGCCGCCGCTAGGGGGCGCAGGCGAGGGGCGTGGATTCGGGGAACCTCAGCCCCAAGAGGGTAGGTGGGACCTCTGCAACACGGAGGTACAGAGTCCAAGCCCCCCTGCATGGTGAATGGACCGCAAGCCCGTTTTGGCCATGGGGCCCTCTTCTCCTCGGGAGTCACCTGCACCCTCCTCCGCACTCACACCCCGAGGGGCTGACAGTGCGCCGAGGATGCCATAGACGGAGGGGCGGGGTCACCGTCAGGGAGGGTACCCCCCGTATGCATCGGAGTGGCTGTGACCCCGGCCTCCTCCAAAGCTGCCGGCAGACAGGTCGGCGGGGAAAGGCCCGGGCAACCCGGCAGCACTCAAAGGGGAAGAGTCCTCACCTGGCCATGCAGCGCTGAGGAGCCTCAGGCCCCGACCCCGGCCGGATCCTGACCCCGCCCGCCGGACTCTGCCTGAGCACATGTGCAATTCATAGAGCCGCCGGGGGGGAGGGCCGGAGAGGGTGATGGGGACTCTCAGTCCCAAGGGGGCAGGGTGAACCCTACCCCAAGGGGAAAGGGGACGCTATTCCCCCATGGGGGAAGAAGGCCAACTTCCTCCTGGGGAATGGTAAACCTTCCCCGGGGGCACACCTGCAGCCTCCTCTGGCTTCTCAGACCCACAGGTGCAGGCCGGGCGCTCGAAGACGCCCTAGTCGGAGGGGCGGGGTCACCGTCAGGGAGGGCAAGCCCTGCAAGCCTCGGACCGTCTGCGTCGGCGGCCCCCACCAAAACTGCAGGCAGACAGGTCGGTGCGGAAAGCCCCTGGCAACCCAGCAGCACTCAAAGGGGAAGAGTCCTCAGCTGGCCAGGCAGCGCTGAGGAGCCTCAGGCCCCGACCCGGCCGGAGCCTGACCCCACCCGCCGGAGTCTGCCTGTGCAAAGGTGTACTTAACAGAGCCGCCGCTAGTAGGCGCAGGCGAGGGTCGTGGATTCGGGGAACCTCAGCCCCAAGACGGTAGGTGGGACCTCTGCAACACGGAGGTACAGAGTCCAAGCCCCCCTGCATGGTGAATGGACCGCAAGCCCGTTTTGGCTATGGGGCCCTCTTCTCCTCGGGAGTCACCTGCACCCTCCTCCGCACTCACACCCCGAGGGGCTGACAGTGCACCGAGGACGCCATAGACGGAGGGGCGGGGTCACCGTCAGGGAGGGTACCCCCCGTATGCCTCGGAGTGGCTGTGACCCCGGCCTCCTCCAAAGCTGCCGGCAGACAGGTCGGCGGGGAAAGGCCCGGGCAACCCGGCAGCACTCAAAGGGGAAGAGTCCTCAGCTGGCCATGCAGCGCTGAGGAGCCTCAGGCCCCGCCCCCGGCCGGAGCCTGACCCCGCCCGCCGGACTCTGCCTGAGCACATGTGCAGTTCATAGAGCCGCCGGGGGGGGGGCCGGAGAGGGTGATGGGGACTCTCAGTCCCAAGGGGGCAGGGTGAACCGTACCCCAAGTGGAAAGGGGACGCTCTTCCCCCATGGGGGAAGAAGGCCAACTTCCCCCTGGGGAACGGTAAACCTTCCCTGGGGGCACACCTGCAGCCTCCTCAGGCTTTCAGACCCACAGGGGCAGGCCGGGCGCCCGAAGACGCCCTAGTCGGAGGGGCGGGGTCACCGTCAGGGAGGGCAAGCCCTGCAAGCCTCCGACTGTCTGCGTCGGCGGCCCCTTCCAAAACTGCAGGCAGACAGGTCGGTGCGGAAAGCCCCTGGCAACCCAGCAGCACTCAAAGGGGAAGAGTCCTCAGCTGGCCAGGCAGCGCTGAGGAGCTTCAGGCCCCGCCACCGGCCGGAGTCTGACCCCGCCCGCCGGACTCTGCCTGGGCAAAGGTGCACTTCACAGAGCCGCCGCTAGGGGGCGCAGGCGAGGGGCGTGGATTCGGGGAACCTCAGCCCCAAGAGGGTAGGTGGGACCTCTGCAACACGGAGGTACAGAGTCCAAGCCCCCCTGCATGGTGAATGGACCGCAAGCCCGTTTTGGCCATGGGGCTCTCTTCTCCTCGGGAGTCACCTGCACCCTCCTCCGCACTCACACCCCGAGGGGCTGACAGTGCGACGAGGACGCCATAGACGGAGGGGCGGGGTCACCGTCAGGGAGGGTACCCCCCGTATGCCTCGGAGTGGCTGTGACCCCGGCCTCCTCCAAAGCTGCCAGCAGACAGGTCGGCGGGGAAAGGCCCGGGCAACCCGGCAGCACTCAAAGGGGAAGAGTCCTCACCTGGCCAGTAGGCGCTGATGAGCCTCAGGCTCCGCCCCCGGCCAGAGACTGACCCCGCCTACCGGATTCTACCTGAGCACATGTGCAGTTCATAGAGCCGCGGGGCGGGGGGCGGAGAGGGTGATGGGGACTCTCAGTCCCAAGGGGCAGGGTGAACCCTAACCCAAGGGGAAAGGGGACGCTCTTCGCCCTTGGGGGAAGAAGGCCAACTTCCCCCTTCGGGAAAGGTAAACCTTCCCCGGGGGCACACCTGCAGCCTCCTCTGGCTTCTCAGACCCACAGGGGCAGGCCGGGCGCCCGAATACGCCCTAGTCGGAGGGGCGGGGTCACCGTCAGGGAGGGCAAGCCCTGCAAGACTCGGACTGTCTGCGTCGGCGGCCACCTCCAAAACTGCAGGCAGACAGGTCGTTGCGCAAAGCCCCTGGCAACCCTGCAGCACTCAAAGGGGAAGAGTCCTCACCTGGCCAGGCAGCGCTGAGGAGCCTCAGGCCCCGCCCCCGTCCGGAGCCTGACCCCGCCCGCCGGACTCTGCCTGTGCAAAGGTGACTTCACAGAGCCGCCGCTAGGGGGCGCAGGCGAGGGGCGTGTATTCGGGGAACCTCAGCCCCAAGAGGGTAGGTGGGACCTCTGCAACACGGAGGTACAGAGTCCAAGCCCCCCTGCATGGTGAATGGACCGCAAGCCCTTTTTGGCCATGGGGCCCTCTTCTCCTCGGGAGTCACCTGCACCCTCCTCCGCACTCACACCCCGAGGGGCTGACAGTGCGCCGAGGACGCCATAGAAGGAGGGGCGGGGTCACCGTCAGGGAGGGTACCCCCCGTATGCCTCGGAGTGGCTGCGACCCCGGCCTCACCCAAAGCTGCCGGCAGACAGGTCGGCGGGGAAAGGCCCGGGCAAGCCGGCAGCACTCAAAGGGGAAGAGTCCTCACCTGGCCAGTCAGCGCTGATTAGCCTCAGGCTCCGCCCCCGGCCGGAGACTGACCCCGCCTACCGGACTCTACCTGAGCACATGTGCTGTTCATAGAGCCGCGGGGGGGGGCGGCGGAGAGGGTGATGCGGACTCTCAGTCCCAAGGGGCAGGGTGAACCCTACTCCAAGGGGAAAGGGGACGCTCTTCCCCCATGGGGTAGAAGGCCAACTTCCCCCTGGGGAACGGTAAACCTTCCCCGGGGCACACCTGCAGCCTCCTCTGGCTTCTCAGACACACAGGGGCAGGTCGGGCGCCCGAAGACGCCCTAGTCGGAGGGTCGGGGTCACCGTCAGGGAGGGCAAGCCCTGCAAGCCTCGGACTGTCTGCGTCGGCGGCCCCCTCCAAAACTGCAGGCAGACAGGTCGGTGCGGAAAGCCCCTGGCAACCAAGCATCACTCAAAGGGGAAGATTCCTCACCTGGCCAGGCAGCGCTGAGGAGCCTCAGGCCCCGCCCCCGGCCGGAGCCTGACCCCGCCCGCCGGACTCTGCCTGTGCAAAGGTGCACTTCACAGAGCCGCCGCTAGGGGGCACAGGCGAGGGGCGTGGATTCGGGGAACCTCAGCCCCAAGAGGGAAGGTGGGACCTCTGCAACACGGAGGTACAGAGTCCAAGCCCCCCTGCATGGTGAATGGACCGCAAGCCCGTTTTGGCCATGGGGCCCTCTTCTCCTCGGGAGTCACCTGCACCCTCCTCCGCACTCACACCCCGAGGGGCTGACAGTGCGAGGAGGACGCCATAGACGGAGGGGCGGGGTCACCGTCAGGGAGGGTACCCCCCGTATGCCTCGGAGTGGATGTGACCCCGGCCTCCTCCAAAGCTGCCAGCAGACAGGTCGGCGGGGAAAGGCCCGGGCAACCCGGCAGCACTCAAAGGGGAAGAGTCCTCACCTGGCCAGTCAGCGCTGATGAGCCTCAGGCTCCGCCCCCGGCCAGAGACTGACCCCGCCTACCGGATTCTACCTGAGCACATGTGCAGTTCATAGAGCCGCGGGGCGGGGGGCGGAGAGGGTGATGGGGACTCTCAGTCCCAAGGGGCAGGGTGAACCCTAGCCCAAGGGGAAAGGGGACGCTCCTCTCCCTTGGGGGAAGAAGGCCAACTTTCCCCTTGGGGAAAGGTAAACCTTCCCCGGGGGCACACCTGCAGCCTCCTCTGGCTTCTCAGACCCACAGGGGCAGGCCGGGCGCCCGAAGACGCCCTCGTCGGAGGGGAGGGGTCACCGTCAGGGAGGGCAAGCCCTGCAAGCCTCGGACTGTCTGCGTCGGCGGCCCCCTCCAAAACTGCAGGCAAACAGGTCGGTGCGGAAAGCCCCAGGCAACCCAGCAGCACTCAAAGGGGAAGAGTCCTCAGTTGGCCAGGCAGCGCTGAGGAGCCTCATGCCCCGCCCCCGGCCGGAGCCTGACCCCGCCCGCCGGACTCTGCCTGTGCAAAGGTGCACTTCACAGAGCCGCCGCTAGGGGGCGCAGGCGAGGGGCGTGTATTCGGGGAACCTCAGCCCCAAGAGGGTAGGTGGGACCTCTGCAACACGGAGGTACAGAGTCCAAGCCCCCCTGCATGGTGAATGGACCGCAAGCCCGTTTTGGCCATGGGGCCCTCTTCTCCTCGGGAGTCACCTGCACCCTCCTCCGCACTCACACCCCGAGGGGCTGACAGTGCGCCGAGGATGCCATAGACGGAGGGGCGGTGTCACCGTCAGGGAGGGTACCCCCCGTATGCCTCGGAGTGGCTGTGACCCCGGCCTCCTCCAAAGCTGCCGGCAGACAGGTCGGCGGGGAAAGGCCCGGGCAAGCCGGCAGCACTCAAAGGGGAAGAGTCCTCACCTGGCCATGCAGCGCTGAGGAGCCTCAGGCCCCGCCCCCGGCCGGAGCCTGACCCCGCCCGCCGGACTCTGCCTGAGCACATGTGCAGTTCATAGAGCCGCGGGGGGGGGGCCGGAGAGGGTGATGGGGAATCTCAGTCACAAGGGGGCAGGGTGAACCCTACCCCAAGTGTAAAGGGGACGCTCTTCCCCCATGGGGGAAGAAGGCCAACTTCCCCCTGGGGAACGGTAAACCTTCCCCGGGGGCACACCTGCAGCCTCCTCTGGCTTCTCAGACACACAGGGGCAGGCCAGGCGCCCGAAGACGCCCTAGTCGGAGGGGCGGGGTCACCGTCAGGGAGGGCAAGCCCTGCAAGCCTCGGACTGTCTGCGTCGGCGGCCCCCTCCAAAACTGCAGGCAGACAGGTCGGTGCGGAAAGCCCTTGGCAACCCAGCAGCACTCAAAGAGGAAGATTCCTCACCTGGCCAGGCAGCGCTGAGGAGCCTCTGGCCCCGACCCGGCCGGAGCCTGACCCCGCCCGCCGGACTCTGCCTGTGCAAAGGTGTACTTCATAGAGCCGCCGCTAGTAGGCGCAGGCGAGGGGCGTGGATTCGGGGAACCTCAGCCCCAAGAGGGTAGGTGGGACCTCTGCAACACGGAGGTACAGAGTCCAAGCCCCCCTGCATGGTGAATGGACCGCAAGCCCGTTTTGGCCATGGGGCCCTCTTCTACTCGGGAGTCACCTGCACCCTCCTCCGCAATCACACCCCGAGGGGCTGACAGTGCGCCGAGGACGCCATAGACGGAGAGGCGGGGTCACCGTCAGGGAGGGTACCCCCCGTATGCCTCGGAGTGGCTGTGACCCCGGCCTCCTCCAAAGCTGCCAGCAGACAGGTCGGCGAGAAAAGGCCCGGGCAACCCGGCAGCACTCAAAGGGGAAGAGTCCTCACCTGGCCAGTCAGCGCTGATGAGCCTCAGGCTCCGCCCCCGGCCAGAGACTGACCCCGCCTACCGGACTCTACCTGAGCACATGTGCAGATCATAGAGCCGCGGGGGGGGGGGGCGGAGAGGGTGATGGGGACTCTCAGTCCCAAGGGTAGGGTGAACCCTACCCCAAGGGGAAAGGGGACGCTCTTCACCCTTGGGGGAAGAAGGCCAACTTCCCCCTTGGGGAAAGGTAAACCTTCCCCGGGGGCACACCTGCAGCCTCCTCTGGCTTCTCAGACCCACAGGGGCAGGCCGGGCGCCCGAAGACGCCCTAGTCGGAGGGGCGGGGTCACCGTCAGGGAGGGCAAGCCCTGCAAGCCTCGGACTGTCTGCGTCGGCGGCCCCCTCCAATACTGCAGGCAGACAGGTCGGTGCGGAAAGCCCCTGGCAACCCAGCAGCACTCAAAGGGGAAGATTCCTCACCTAGCCAGGCAGCGCTGAGGAGCCTCAGGCCCCGAACCGGCCGGAGCCTGACCCCGCCCGCTGGAGTCTGCCTGTGCAAAGGTGTACTTCACAGAGCCGCCGCTAGTAGGCGCAGGCGAGGGGCGTGGATTCGGGGAACCTCAGCCCCAAGAGGGTAGGTGGGACCTCTGCAACACGGAGGTACAGAGTCCAAGCCCCCCTGCATGGTGAATGGACCGCAAGCCCGTTTTGGCCATGGGGCCCTCTTCTCCTCGGGAGTCACCTGCACCCTCCTCCGCACTCACACACCGAGGGGCTGACAGTGCGACGAGGACGCCATAGACGGAGGGGCGGGGTCACCATCAGGGAGGGTACGCCCCGTATGCCTCGGAGTGGCTGTGACCCCGGCCTCCTCCAAAGCTGCCAGCAGACAGGTCGGCGGGGAAAGGCCCGGGCAACCCGGCAGCACTCAAAGGGGAAGAGTCCTCACCTGGCCAGTCAGCGCTGATGAGCCTCAGGCTCCGCCCCCTGCCAGAGACTGACCCCGCCTACCGGACTCTACCTGAGCACATGTGCAGTTCATAGAGCCGCGGGGGGGGGGCGGAGAGGGTGATGGGGACTCTCAGTCCCAAGGGGCAGGGTGAACCCTACCCAAAGGGGAAAGGGGACGCTCTTCGCCCTTGGGGGAAGAAGGCCAACTTCCCCCTTGGGGAAAGGTAAACCTTCCCCGGGGGCACACCTGCAGCCTCCTCTGGCTTCTCAGACCCACAGGGGCAGGCCGGGCGCCGGAAGACGCCCTAGTCGGAGGGGCGGGTTCACCGTCAGGGAGGGCAAGCCCTGCAAGCCTCGGACTGTCTGCGTCGGCGGCCCCCTCCAAAACTGCAGGCAGACAGGTCGGTGCGGAAAGCCCCTGGCAACCCAGCAGCACTCAAAGGGGAAGTGTCCTCAGCTGGCCAGGCAGCGCTGAGGAGCCTCAGGCCCCGCCCCCTGCCGGAGCCTGACCCCGCCCGCCGGACTCTGCCTGTGCAAAGGTGCACTTCACAGAGCCGCCGCTAGGGGGCGCAGGCGAGGGGCGTGGATTCGGGGAACCTCAGCCCCAATAGGGTAGGTGGGCCCTCTGCAACACGGAGGTACAGAGTCCAAGCCCCCCTGCATGGTGAATGGACCGCAAGCCCGTTTTGGCCATGGGGCCCTCTTCTCCTAGGGAGTCACCTGCACCCTCCTCCGCACTCACACCCCGAGGGGCTGACAGTGCGCCGAGGACGCCATAGACGGAGGGGCGGGGTCACCGTCAGGGAGGGTACCCCCCGTATGCCTCGGAGTGCCTGCGACCCCGGCCTCCTCCAAATCTGCCGGCAGACAGGTCGGCGGGGAAAGGCCCGGGCAAGCCGGCAGCACTCAAAGGGGAAGAGTCCTCACCTGGCCATGCAGCGCTGAAGAGCCTCAGGCCCCGACCCCGGCCGGAGCCTGACCCCGCCCGCCGGACTCTGCCTGAGCACATGTGCAGTTCATACAGCCGCCGGGGGGGGGGCGGAGAGGGTGATGGGGACGCTCAGTCCCAAGGGGGCAGGGTGAACCCTACCCCAAGGGGAAAGGGGACGCTCTTCGCCCTTGGGGGAAGGAGGCCAACTTCCCCCTTGAGGAATGGACAACCTTCCCCGGGGGCACACCTGCAACCTCCTGTGGCTCTCACACCCCCAGGGGCAGGCCGTGCGCCTGGAGACGCCCTAGTCGGACAGGCGGGGTCACTGTCCGGGAGGGCAAGTCCTGCAAGCCTCGGACTGTCTGCGTCGGCGGCCCCCTCCAAAACTACATGCAGACAGGTCGGTGCGGAAAGCCGCTGGCAACCCAGCAGCACTCAAAGGGGAAGAGTCCTCACCTGGCCAGGCAGCGCTGAGGAGACTCAGGCCCCGCCCCCGGCCGTAGCCTGACCCCGCCCGCCGGACTCTGCCTGTGCAAAGGTGCACTTCACAGAGCCGCCGCTAGGGGGCGCTGGCGTGGGGGTGGGGTTCGGGGACCCTCATCCCCAAGATGGTAGGGGGGACCTCTGCAACCACAGGGGTACAGAGTCCAAGGCCCCCTGTAAGGTGCAGGTACCGCAAGCCCGTTTTGGCTTTGGGTCCCTCTTCTCCTCGGGGGACACCTGCAACGTCCTCCACACTCACACCCCCGAGGGGCTGACAGTGCGCCGAGGACGTCATGGAGGAGGGGCGGGGTCACCGTCAGGGATGGTACCCCCTGTATGCCTCGGACTGGCTGCGACCGCGGCCTCCTCCAAAGCTGCAGGCGGACAGGTCGGCTGGGAAAGTCCCGGCAACCCGGCAGCACTCAAAGGGGAAGAGTCCTCACCTGGCCAGGTAGCGCTGATGAGCCTCAGGCTCCGCCCCCGGCCGGAGACTGACCCCGCCCACCGGACTCTACCTGAGCACATGTGCAGTTCATAGAGCCACCGGGGCGGGGCCGGAGAGGGTGATGGGGACTCTCAGCCCCAAGGGGGCAGGGTGACCCCTACCCCAAGGGGAAAGGGGACGCTCTTCCCCCATGGGGGAAGAAGGCCAACTTCCCCCTTGGGGAACGGTAAACCTTCCCCGGGGGCGCTCCTGCGGCCTCTTCTGGCTCTCGCACCCCCAGGGGCAGGCCGTGCGCCCGAAGACGCCCTAGTTGGAGGGGCGGGGTCACCTTCAGGGAGAGCAGCCATGCAAGCCTCGGACTGTCTGCGTCGGCGGCCCCCTCCAAAACTGCAGGCAGACAGGTCGTTGCGGAAAGCCGCTGGCAACCCAGCAGCACTCAAAGGGGAAGAGTCCTCACCTGGCCAGGCAGCGCTGATGAGCCTCAGGCCCCGCCCCTGGCCGGCGCCTGACCCTGCCCGCCGGACTCTGCCTGTGCAAAAGTGCACTTCACATAGCCGCCGCTAGGGGTCGCATGCGAGGGGGCGTGGAGTTCGGGGACCCTCAGCCCCAAGAGTGAAGGGGGGACCTCTGCAACCACGGGGGTACAGAGTCCAAGGCCCCCTGCAAGGTGCAGGCACCGCAAGCCCGTTTTGGCCATGGGGCCCTCTTCCCCTCGGGGGACTCCTGCAACCTCCTCCGAACTCACACCCCGAGGGGCTGATAGTGCGCCGAGGACACCATAGACGGAGGGGCGGGGTCACCGTCAGGGATGGTACCCCCTGTATGCGTCGGACTGGCTGCGACCGAGGCCTCCTCCAAAGCTGCAGGCAGACAGGCCGGCACGGAAAGCCGTTAGCATCCCAGCACCACTCAAACTGGAAGAGTCCTCACCTGGCCAGGCAGCGCTGAGGAGACTCAGGCCCCGCCCCCGGCCGTAGCCTGACCCCGCCCACCGGACTCTGCCTGAGCACAGGTGCACTTCATAGATCCGCCCCGGGGGGGGGGGGGGGCGGTGAGGGTGATGAGGACTCTCAGGCCCAAGGGGGCAGGGTGACCCCTACCCCAAGGGGAAAGTGGACGCTCTTCCCCCATGGGGGAAGGAGGCCGACTTTCCCCTTGAGGAACGGACAACCTTCCCCGGGGGCACACCTGCAACCTCCTGTGGCTCTCACACCCCCAGGGGCAGGCCGTGCGCCTGAAGACGCCCTAGTCGGACAGGCGGGGTCACTGTCCGGGAGGGCAAGTCCTGCAAGCCTCGGACTGTCTGCGTCGGCGGCCCCCTCCAAAACTACATGCAGACAGGTCGGTGCGGAAAGCCGCTGGCAACCCAGCAGCACTCAAAGGGGAAGAGTCCTCACCTGGCCAGGCAGCGCTGAGGAGCCTCAGGCCCCGCCCCCGGCCGGAGCCTGACCCCGCCCGCCGGACTCTGCCTGTGCAAAGGTGCACTTCACAGAGCCGCCGCTAGGGGGCGCTGGCGTGGGGGTGGGGTTCGGGGACCCTCAGCCCCAAGATGGTAGGGGGGACCTCTGCAACCACAGGGGTACAGAGTCCAAGGCCCCCTGTAAGGTGCAGGTACCGCAAGCCCGTTTAGGCCATGGGTCCCTCTTCTCCTCGGGGGACACCTGCAACGTCCTCCACACTCACACCCCGAGGGGCTGACAGTGCGCCGAGGACGTCATAGAGGAGGGGCGGGGTCACCGTCAGGGATGGTACCCCCTGTATGCCTCGGACTGGCTGCGACCGCGGCCTCCTCCAAAGCTGCAGGTGGACAGGTCGGCGGGGAAAGTCCCGGCAACCCGGCAGCACTCAAAGGGGAAGAGTCCTCACCTGGCCAGGCAGCGCTGATGAACCTCAGGCTCCGCCCCCGACCGGATCCTGACCCCGCCCACCTGCTCTGCCTGAGCACAGGTGCAGTTCACAGTGCCGCCCCTATGGGGCGCGGGCGAGGGGGTTCGGGGACCCTCAGCCCCCTAGGGGGTAGGGGAACCTTTTGCCGCAGACCAGCACAGCAGTAGACGATGAGGCCACCTCAGGGTTGAGAGAAGCGTGCAGGGTGGTCAGGGCGTCGGCGAAAGAAATGACAAACAGACACACTTCAAGAGTGAAAATCTGAGTGTAATTTTCTTTAAGTTTGTGACCAGTATATATGTTTTCCAAAAGCACAGGAATGAATATCAATGAAATTAGCTTGCTCATGGGCTCAGTCTATCACCATCAGGGAGGTGATCTACATAACAAACAATGACCATTATAGAAGAAAGGAGGAAGTTTAGAAAGACAGATAAGGGATTAAAGTTGATAATTTTTCATGATAAATTCGAGGAGTAAACAGCACAAAGGATCTAAGTTTTTTTTAATTCTTTTTAGCATTCTTGTAGTGGTTCTTGGTGGTCGTTATCTTTTGATAAGCTTCTGCCTTTTCAGGGAACTTCCGCTGAACTTCCTCTGCTTCAGGCTGTTCTCCCCCCGCGCGCTGGTTGCCCAGCCGGATCTAGGGACTGTGGCGAAAGCCATTCCTAAAGATCACTGCGGGGGGAGGTGCAGCAGGTATGTAGGGTTTTGCTGTTCTCCCCCTGCGCGCTGGTTGCCCAGCCGGACCTAGGGACGGTTAGCCCTAAAGGTCACTGCAGGGGGGGGTAAAGCAGGTCCCCCTTTGTTTTTAGAACAGAGCTGGAAGGCGTACTTATCTCGTTGAAGACGATGAATGGACCTGTGAAGTAAGAGGACACAGAGGGCAAGGAGTAAACAAAAAACAATAAAGGAGAGAATGAGATGATACCAGTGAGTAGGAGTCAAAGATTGGAGAGTGGAAGCTAGAGAATGAGCAAAGGAAGAGAGTGAAGTGTGCAGATGAGACTTACTGATAGCAGAAATTTTAGCTTGGAGACGAAAGGTCATGAGAAAGGTCACTGTCTTGCCAGATGCCCAAAAGGTGATGTTTGGTAAGATTCCAATGTAAGGAAGAGTTATAATGTAAAGGCGTAACACAAATGAAACGAAACTGAACATGGCAACGAGTAGACAGTTGTTGTTTGAGAAGTTGAACCTCATTGCCAATAGCAATAACAATTTCTTCCAGAGCATTTAACTTTCTTTCTAACTTATAATCAATGTCCCGCTGTATTGCGAGCGCCATGGACACGTTTTTGGTAAGGTCATTTACAAAAGAAGCTGTCTTAGCTTCCTGAATTAAAGCAACAGAGGAAGCAGTTAAAGAGGTAACTAAGGAAATCAGAGCGGCAATGCCTAGAATAAGGGTAACAATAAAACGTTTGGGACGAAGAAGAGCATGTACTTCATCTAGAACTTGCACGGCAGTATTATCATACCAAGGCATATCATGTAAATCAACAGGTAACATAACATAGGAGGGTCTTTTGATCAAGACCACCACAGGATATAGACGAACAAGAGAGGGGATAATACAATTAGTAACAATGCAACTGGAACAATAAATGGAGTAAGAAGTCCCATGCGATTGAATGCGTGTAGCTGAGGCATTCCCCAGAAGTATAGCGAAGGGGTATCCAACGTAGGCATGCACTGGGATCTTAGTGGTGTCTGTCCTGTCCAGGTTGTTTGAAGTGTGCATCAAAGGCAGCGAAAGAGTTCAGGCTTTATGACAGAGCTTTCTGTTCAGGGAACCGGGTTATTCAGTCCTGCCAATGGAGGCAAACTTTCTCATCATTTTCAGAGGTGTCTGGAACCCTACGAACAAAGCAGCAGTTTCTCCACATTTTAATTTAGCTCTATGTCAACTCCCTGGAAGAATTGTACTCAAAGCCACCCAAAAGGTTAGCTCTGCTAGAAAAAGAAAAAAAAAATATATATATATAACATTGCTGTAGAGTGTGGTCAGTCAAAACAAGAAAACTTTGTTGAATTAAGGCAAAATGTAAAAACATTTTCAATGTTATGCCAAACAAAACAGTAAAAATCAGGTTTATATTCAACAGTCTATACAGTCCTTTGTAGAAAGATTTTTACTCTCAAAAGTTTATCATTTTGAATCAATTGAGGCCTTTTCTTCTTATATTGTGTAGAAACAAGTGCTGCAGACATTAAATCATTGAAGTATATAATATTGCAAGGCAACAATAATCATTGACAATTTACATATATCAGGTATTGAAAGATTTTGTTTTAGAAAACCAATGTCAACCATTTTTGTACATATTAGAGTTTTACCATTTTTTCAAGTGACAGTGATTCCCTTGTAGTGTAACTTTACCAGGTAAACCAGATGGGATAAATTTATCTAATGTCCTTCCCAGGAGGAAAAGGAGAAAGTTTGTGGAGTATCTCTAAAGCTCTGCTGAGGTTCCACAAAATTTCCTTTAATTGGTTAAATGACAGGCTACCAAATTTTACTTTAATTTAGATTTTTGGGATGCTGTGTCATAAATACTTAGAAAGCAGCAAAAACAACCATATTTAATTTTTATAAAAATTCTAGCCCTGAGTATAATATTGACAATCAAATCATAACCTTTAATTGTCATCTCAAAAATCTTAGTTTTTCAGACACTAGAAGACATTATGTACCCAAAATCATTAACCTAGACGAGAGCCAAGATTATACCCAATGTTAGTGTATAAGTACATGTTTTGAAACAACCCATTAGATTAAAACTCAGTTATTATTAACCAAAAATTATTTTAGCTAATGTGTTTCCAAAATACTAGAATAATATAAATAATTTGAGTATACAAAATTTGTTTTTTTTTGTAAAATTTCTTTGAGATTTTTAACACTTTCCTTAGCCTTGTTACTTTTTTTTAATTCTTTTAGACCTTCAACATTTGCTTTCACTTATCACTTTACTTTTAGGACCATTAAAATAGCTATTTTTAATACATGTTTTTCTTTGTAAACACACATTTTACAGTACATCGATTTAGGATTGTCACATCTTTCACTAACAGTAAGGCATTATAATACTGTTATTTGTTTGTACTAGATGACTTAAATGTGAACACACAAGGTAATATGACATTAGAATTTTTAGGTTTCACAAATAGGTTCAAAAAGTAAACCTGAAAGTTTAGTTGTAGTTTTAGTTTCTGTTATGACTGGAATTCCATTTTGCATGGCTGTTAATAACATAATGGCACATACCTAGGTTTTTCTAGGCTAGCTAATAAAGAAGCAATTAGGCAAATTAATAAAAACAAACAAAAAAAATCAGAGCACCATATAGATACTATGTACATTTTGCACATACATGTGACTCAGTAGGAAGGACAAAAGTACCTTTTATACCAGAAATTTCTTTTTGAAATAAACATTTAAATAAAGTATTCATAACTTTAAGGCATATATACTTTGAATTATATTATAAAATGTAAACTAGTTTTTGTTTATTAAAAAATTGTTTGATTAAGATCTTTAAGATTTGTTTTATGATAATTTATAAAGGCGCCATTTATAATTAGTCCTCCGGAGGTAAAAAACAAAACAAACACAAAGACAGACAAACAGATACAGAGATCTCTTGATAACATTTAAAATTTTGGCCATGTGTATATATTTTGAAACAGTTATTTTAGCAATGTGTGAAGATACTGAGGTTTTTAATGAGTCAATAGCTAAAATCTGTACACAGAATAAGTGTCTAATCTTAATTATTACCAAAGACCTTGGGCTCGAGACCACAGTAGTCACGGCAGTTTTTACTAATTTTTTTTTTTGATAAGAAAATATTTTTGGAGTTTACGTTTTCAAGAAATGATTATATGGCTTTAGGTTGTTAACATATTATCTCACTGTGAACGGTCATATTTTAAAACATAAAAGTACACTGTTATCTTGAGAACAGGAGAAGAGGTAAATTTTTACAGTCTGCCTGTAAAATTTGAGGTTTAGAATGTAGCTCAAATATGTCTGTATCATCACTTTATGTTTTACCAGGTTAGTTTGTTTTAACAAGAAACTTCATCTTTTACAGGTCCAATAAGTAAAATTAAAAGCTTTTATTCAACCAATAAGCATTTTGTATAGGTTGTTAGCAGGTCAAAAGTAACTCAACAGTTTTTGCCTAAGACAATTTAGACTTTAAAATCAGAGAAACACAGGGAAATGGAATTTTTTTTATTGAATGAACCAAAATAGTTATTTAAGGTGGATAATAGAAAGGTTCAGTCCTCCACAGCAGTTAGGTAGTAGAGACCTGTCAGTGATCCCAACACTGGAGAAAAAGTCCAGGCAGCTGCTTGTTGAGATCAAGGGCAGCCTCCACCAGCCCACTGCAGTGGGTTTATACTATTTTAATAAAAACCTTTTATTTAGATTATAGTCATATAGTCTCATACTTTCATATTTAACCATTTTTTATTACTTTAACAATTGTGAATGAACTTTGAATACTATTATTTATAAATGCCTTATTTATTTATTTATTTATTTATTTGTTTGTTTGTTTGTTTGTTTGTTTGTTTATTTTTAAAGAAACAAATGGCAAAACTTCATGGGGGGGAACGTAGCCTCCTCCCAAAATAATTAACAGAAAAAGATTGGAGCATTTTTGTTTTGTTTTATTTAAGATTATGGCACATTATCTTTTATTTGTTTTTGAGTTTTTATTTTTATGTCAACAATTTTAGCCAAGTCCGAGCTGGAAATTTGGGCTGGATTTTGGAATGGTCTCATAATTGGGAACCGATGCCTCTGCAAAGAGGTCAGCATTGGCTCTAGCATCAACTTTTGGCTTTTGAAAAACAATTTTACTATCCCAAGAATCCTGATCACTTTCTGTAATACTGCAGGCTATTTTTTATTTTACCTTTTGTTTTGCATATTTCATTTTGCCTCCAGCCAGGCAAAAACGACCTATCTGTTTAGGCAATTGTTTTATTAACACGGGGCTGTCAGCTGAGTCCTCTTTGATGTTATTTAGGGATATAGACAGCCATAAGTTTTTGAGTTTTTCATTTATTTATTTGTTTGTTTGTTTATTTATTTATTTATTTATTTATTTATTTATTTATTTTTTACAGACCCTTGATCTAGTGCCGCGGGGGAAGCATTTAAGCAAACTTTAATGTAATGTTGAAGCATACCAGTTTTTCTTACAGGTCTAATTAGTTCTTTACAGAGGGAATTAGCATTTTCCCATGCAAGTTGTTTAAACAATAAATCTCGTGCTCTGGAGGATGGAAGAACCTTATCCAGAGCAGTTTCTAATCTAGCCACAAAATCCTGCTACATTTTATCCTGGCGTTGGTGTATATCAGTGAGATTAGTGGGTTTGTATTCAGTTGAAGGGAGATTTTTCCATGAGGCAACTGATAGTTTATTAATTTCAACTAGGACATCTTTTGGAAGGGCAGCTTGTCTGCGTACCTCAGCATATTTGTCTGTTCCCATGAACATAGAAAGGGAAATTTTGTCAGCCTTGACCTCATTATCATGGTTGTTAAGGAAGGCATGCACTTGGTCCTCATATTCCATGCGAAATAATACATACATTCCTGAAGGAAGAACAGCCTTGGCAAGATTTTGCCAATCATAAGGGGTCATCCAGGTGGCCGATAGCATGTCAATAATTTGATAAGTATAAGGGGAGTTATGACCTGTTGTCTGAACAGCTAACTCTAATTGTTTAAGAGTTTTTATGGGGATGGCCTCCCATGTGGGGCCTTCATCAGCGTGAGACAAAGCCGGAGGTCCGGCAATGGGAAAAGTAAATGAAAAATCTCCTTACTGGCCTTTTTTGCTAATCCTAAAATGCCACCTAGGGGCCCTTGATGGGCTTTGATATGATTAGGATTATTATGTAATGCAATTTTAGGTTTGGTAACAACTGGAAAAAGGTTAGCGGTTGGGCGGGAGGGTTTATTATTTTTAAAAGTTAATTTATCTAGCATTTCAGCATATTCATGATCATTAAACTCACCCTCTGATTGGGAAAGGGATTCTTTTAATACGGGAGCAGAGGCTTGAGCGAATAATGATGTGTTTGGATCAGTATTGTTTTTAGGATTATCCTGAACTTCATCCTGTTGGTCTTCCCACAATTCTGCCTCAGTGGTATCAATCAACAAATCTCTAATTTGTACCCATAAGGATAAAACCTGTTTCGGAACATGAGATGGTCCATGAAGGGCATAAAACTCTTTCACTTCTTTTCCTACTTTCTTCCAAGTTTCCCGTGACAAACTACCTTCTTCTGGGAACCACGGGCATACTCATAATATAAATTCATAAAGTTGCAGTAGAGGTTTCTTATTTACTTTAATACCACGTGTTTCAATCATGTTTTTTAATATAGATAGAAAACGATCTCTGTTTTTGGTCAGCTGTTGACCCATGGTCTCGTGGTGCTTTCGTTCGCTCAAGCAAAGATTTCTTTCAACTGTGCTGTCCGCCCGTGTCCCTCGCGGGACCTTGCGGAGGCATCTTAGCTAAGGTCTGTCCGTATAAATCCCGGACCAGGCTACTCCGAAGAGCAGATGACCGTTATGCCGTATGACGTTCCTCCACGGGAATCGCGGGTGCAGCCCACTCAGACTCGGTAGCCACGAGGCCGTGGAGCCGTATTCATACACTCGCACACACACACAGCACCACGAGCATTCACTCTTAGAAAAACTTCTCACTATTTCGAACTGATCACCCTTTATCAGCGAGCTCCGGACGCTCCAGTGAGGATCCTATCCCTGACTGTTTAAAAGAGGGTATTTTAAGGGAATCACATTCACACTCACACACACAAGAAGGGAGATAGCTTACCCAACACGATCTCTTTGTTACTCACCTCTTCTTTGGGTGGAAGACACAATGAAATGAAATGAAATGTCGGGGCCCCACGTTTGGGCGCCACCTGCCGCAGACCAGCACAGCAGTAGACGATGAGGCCACCTCAGGGTTGAGAGAAGCGTGCAGGGTGGTCAGGGCGTCGGCGAAAGAAATGACAAACAGACACACTTCAAGAGTGAAAATCTGAGTGTAATTTTCTTTAAGATTGTGACCAGTATATATATGTTTTCCAAAAGCACAGGAATGAATATCAATGAAATTAGCTTGCTCATGGGCTCAGTCTATCACCATCAGGGAGGTGATCTACATAACAAACAATGACCATTATAGAAGAAAGGAGGAAGTTTAGAAAGACAGATAAGGGATTAAAGTTGATAATTTTTCATGATAAATTCTAGGAGTAAACAGCACAAAGGATCTAAGTTTTTTTAAGTCTTTTTAGCATTCTTGTAGTGGTTCTTGGTGGTCGTTATCTTTTGATAAGCTTCTGCCTTTTGAGGGAACTTCCGCTGAACTTCCTCTACTTCAGGCTGATCTCCCCCCGCGCGCTGGTTGCCCAGCCAGATCGAGGGACCGTGGCGAAAGCCATTCCTAAAGATCACTGCGGGGGGAGGTGCAGCAGGTATGTAGGGTTTTGCTGTTCTCCCCCTGCGCGCTGGTTGCCCAGCCGGACCTAGGGACGGTTAGACCTAAAGGTCACTGCAGGGGGAGGTGCAGCAACCTCTACCCCAGGGGGAAACGGGACCCTCTTCCCCCTTGGGGAAATGGTAAATATCCCTCCCGGGGCACACCTGCACCCTCCTCTTGGATACACAAACCCAGGGGCAGGACGTGTGCCCCAAGTCGCCCTAGACGAAGTGGCGGGGTCACCGTCAGGGAGGGCCACCCCTGCAAGCCAAAGTCAGACGGCGCCCGCGGCGTCCTCCAAAACTGCAGGCACACAGGCCGGAGCGGAAAGCCCTTAGCAACCCAGCACCACTCAAAGGGGAAGAGTCCTCCCCTGGCTCAGCAGCGCTGCTGAGCCCCAGGCTCCGCCCCCGGCCGGAGCCTGACCCCGCCCACCAGACTCTGCCTGAGCACAGGTGCACTATATAGAGCCGCGGGGGGGGGGGGCGGTGAGGGGGATTGGGACTCTCAGCCCCAAGGAGGCAGGGTGACCCCTACCCCAAGGGGAAAGGGGACGCTCTTCCCCCATGGGGGAAGGAGGCCAACTTCCCCCTTGGGGAACGGAAAACCTTCCCTGGGGGCACACCTGCAGCCTCCTGTGGCTCTCACACCCCCAGGGGCAGGCCGTGCGCCCCAAGACGCCCTAGTCGGAGGGGCGGGGTCACCGTCCGGGAGGGCAAGACCTGCAAGCCTCGGACTGTCTGTGTCGGCGGCCCCCTCCAAAACTGCAGGCAGACAGGTCGGTGCGGAAAGCCCCAGGCAACCCAGCAGCACTCAAAGCGGAAGAGTCCTCACCTGGCCAGGCAGCGCTGATGAGCCTCAGGCCCCGCCCCCGGCTGGAGCCTGACCCCGCCCGCCGGACTCTGCCTGTGCAAAGGTGCACTTCACTGAGCCGCCGCTAGGGGGCGGTGGCGAGGGCGTGGGGTTCGGGGACCCTCAGCCCCAAGAGGGTAGGGGGGATCTCTGTAACCACGGGGGTACAGAGTCCACAGTCCCCTGCAAAGTGCAGGCACCGCAAGCCCGTTTTGGCCATGGGCCCTCTTCCCCTCGGGGGACACCTGCAACCTCCTCCGCACTCACAACCGGAGGGTCTGACAGTGCGCCGAGGACGCCATAGACGGAGGGGCGGTGTCACTGTCAGGGATGGTACCCCCTGTATTCCTCGGAATGGCTGCGACCGCGGCCTCCTCCAAGCTGCAAGCAGACAGGTCGGCGGGGAAAGGCCCAGCATCCCGGCAGCACTCAAAGAGGAAGAGTCCTCACCTGGCCAGGCAGCGCTGATGAGCCTCAGGCTCCGCCCCCGGCCGGAGCCTGACCCCGCCCACCGGACTCTGCCTGAGCACAGGTGCACTATATAGAGCCGCCGGGGGGGGGGGCCGGTGAGGGGGATTGGGACTCTCAGCCCCAAGGAGGCAGGGTGACCCCTACCCCAAGGGGAAAGGGGACGCTCTTCCCCCATGGGGGAAGGAGGCCAACTTCCCCCTTGGGGAACGGAAAACCTTCCCAGGGGGCACTCCTGCAGCCTCCTCTGGCTCTCACACCCCCAGGGGCAGGCCGTGCGCCAGATGATGCCCTAGTCGGAGGGGCGGGGTCAACTTCAGAGAGGGCAAGCCCTGCAAGCCTCGGACTGTCTGCGTCTGCGGCCACCTCCAAAACTGCAGGCAGACAGGTCGGTGCGGAAAGAATGTCCTTTCAAAATCCTGCCAAATATTGGTGAGAAAGGCTCACACTTCATTTCCTTTTGCACCTTCCTGAGGTTATACCAGGGCCACCTACTTTGTGTTTTTGACCACAAACAAATTAATTTGCTAATATTTCTCAATAGAGCCAACGTGTATTTAGGCCCTGTGTTAGTAGTGTTTTGGGGTTTGAAGGAATCCTTGAGGGTCTCATCCTTGAGGGTCTTGAGTCTAATGGGGGAGATTTATGTAGCTGCAGATAATATCTCAGATTGTCCCTCATCTACAACTGGATAACCAGTCTTTTCCATTAAAAAAATCCATAATTAAAGAGGAAAGTAATTATTTTTTATTTTAGAAAATACAGCCAGATTAAAAAATCTATAAATAAAAATATAAAAATCATTCTTTCTTAATGTAGTGATAATCACTGTTCTCTCAGGTTTTTTGTTGTTGTTGTTGTTCCGTCTGCAGATCCATTTTGTTCAGAAAAGAAAATATAAGCAATTATCCTCAGTATGGTATCTCTTCCGTTTCAGTTTTAAGTGCCTTGTTGGTTGACATGTGTTTCCTACAACTTGTATAGTATCACCTACACTCTGTTTGGGGAAAAAAAAATCTATCACATTTGACCTTTCTTGCCTATTGATTTTTTCTTGTAGGGTCACTTTTAGCCAGTAAGGTCTGTCATTGAAACCCTCCCCTCTGTTAGATGTTCCACCATGATATCGGGTAAATCGTGTCTCAATTTTGTGGTCTTCAGCTGTTGTGTAGAGGACCCTCTTTTCCTTCTTGAGGACCAGTGTACTCTCTCAGTTTCACACATACAGAACTTTAGTTCCTTTCAGCCAACCTCAGAAACCTTGTACTTCAATTAAGGTGAACTCACCTGACTATCAGAGTATAGAAGACATGTTTTCTCACAAAAGCTTGCTTATTTATTTATTTATTTTAAAGATTTATTTATTTATGGATACAAGAGCTGGGGTACAGGCCAGCGATGCAGGGGGTGAGAGGATTCACCAGAGACAGAGTGGGGAGCAGAACAGGCAGACTGACTGAAATACACTGCTGAGGGGAGCAGCGGGCAGGTCAGGAGAGGCCTGCTGTGCCCTGTGGGTTTCTCCCTGGCCGGCCGGGGAGCGAACTCGTGCTGCAGAAGCTGTGGACCACTTCATAGTGCTGTGCTTAACCCCTTGTGCCACCAGGAAGGCCCCAAAGGCTTATTTAGAAGTGACTTTATTCTGAAACTTGATGTAAAGATAGGCCAAAGAGTACTGAGTGAGACTAGGAGGAGAATCATTTCTCTCACAGCTGGCTTGATAACCTTCAGCTGTAGATGGAAGCCTGAATCTGACCTTGACCAAAAATGGCTTATTGATTTTTGTGGTGGAAGTAAAATGGCATCAATATTTCATGTGTCTTGTGAAAATAAATTCATGGGACTTTAAAGAAGCAAATGTCAGTGTTATGCTTCTTTTGTATTTGCAGTGAAAAACATCATAAAAGTTCAAAAGCTGTCAAACATGTGCTGCTTCTATAACACCTGTGCTAGGAAAAAGGTCTTCATCTAAAATGATCTGAACTTTTGTGTAATTTCTCCCCTCTCAATAAATAAATGAATTACTCAACAGTGTGAGTATGAGGTTGACTTGAGATGTACACATGAATAATCTTCCTTCATAAATTTCATGCTCCATTGATACCTCATAGCAGAATAAAGTCTGAGGAACATCTTCAAAATTTCAGATTGATAACATGATGATAGTAATCATTAACACTTACTTGGCACTAACTACCAGGCATTGTGCCAAATACTTTATATGCTCTCTCTCTTTTACTAATTCTAACTTCCCTTTGAGGTAGATCCTAGTATCCCCATTTTATGGATGGGGTCACACGGAGGTTAAGTAAACTACTTATAGTCTTAAAAATAGGAAGTGGTTGGTTTGGCCTGGGACTGAAACACAAGCCTCAACTGGAGTCTACACATATTGGGAAGAGAAACCTGTGAGAATTCTGTTGGGTTAGGTGAGTTTTTGTTCTACAGTCACCTTTATTAACTTATGCAGCTCTGTGTTGGCATTTGCTTTGTGGAACCCCCTTCTTTCAGTTGTTCTGTGCTGGACCATTAGACTCCTTGAGAGTAGAATAATTTATTTCTTTGTGATTGTACAGGACCTAAACTTTTTATTCAAGACAGTTAGATAAAAGGTCCTGATACATAATAAAGTCTTTGGAAGAAGATGGGGGAGAATAGCTGGCACATCTTTGTAGCTTCCCCATAAAATAGCAAAGGCTAGAGTCAGTGTTCATCAGCACTGCTTCTGGAAATAATAGAGCTCTCTCTCTTGTGTTTTCAACATTTCCATAGCTTGACTTCAGAATTGCTAATGCGGTGAGCTTTTCTGACATACCTGTGTAGGGAGGACTAAGCTTTTATTCTATCTTCTTAGGTTCTGTTTCTGAGTTCTGTAAGTGAAACTGACAGATTAACAGGAGAAAAAAGGCTACAGATTTATTTATGTATTTATTTTTGGAGAACAGAAAAGGTGGATAGCAGCAGGCAAGATAGGAGAGGTCTGCTGTGCAAAATAAAGATATAAGTGATGTTTTTAATATTTTTATGCAGAAGGCCTATACAAAGAAAGAAGTGAAAACTTGAAGAAGTGATTAGAGTTGGAAGTTTAATACCATTTTAATGAAGGGAAATGTTACTGGACAACAAAAGAAGAGTTTTAGGGACAAAAAATTATGTGGGTAAGTATATGTAGAAGCAAGTGGAATATAAGGGTTATTTTATTCAGTGTGTTTATGCAGACTCATCTAGATGCCATCTTTGGCAACAAAGGTTGTTCCCCTCTTTCATGTATGGGAGCAAGAATCATCTTAACAAGGGGAATTTATGCCCTACCTTTCGGTACATATGGAGAGGGTAGAGGAGTCCTTCCTATGTCTGTTTTTTCTTAATTTCCTTTAGCTCAGAATAACTCTGATGCCAGGGTGGAATTTTTGGGTATCATATCATCATCCCCTTCCCCTCGTACCTCATACCCAAGGAAGAGGAGAGAGAAAAGCAAATTTCAGTGGGTTGCTGTGCTCTGTCAAGATTCTCTATGAATTTATCAATCATCCCTCAATGAGTAGGGAGAAAGGATTCTCTATTAGACAAATTAAAGGAGTGGGGGTGGGGTGGGAATTACAATTTTGGAAGAGGCCGCGGTCGCCGCCCGTCTGTGGCTTCCAGGGGTTGCCCCCCCTGACAGTGACCCCGCCCATCCCTCATAGGCTTCCTGGAATCAAAGTTCAAACCTTGCTTTGTAAAATTGCTCAGCGTTCACTCCAGGAAGGAGGGTTGTCAGCACTTCTTTAAAATAGGCACTGTAATAAGTTTTCCTTTAAGAGACTGGTTCTCAGGCCACCGGTTGCTCTGTCAGTTACTTAGGTCTCACACAAGAAACCAAAGCCTTTTTTAAAAAATAAAATAATGTAAATATACAGGGATTCTGACATAATGACATTTTTAGGAAAATATAATTATATTAATGGGAATAAGTTTTATTGCTACAACTTTAGAATGCACAAAAAATGTATTTGTACTTGTTATTATGATGCTCTTGAGTGTTAGCTTTCCACTAAGTATCTTTGAAGCCAAAGATAAAGAACTGCAATTTGTCAGGACAGTTGACAGAGAAGGTGAGTTACTTCTGCAGCTGGACAGTCAGTATCAATGAGAGCAAATTCCTAATCATTATTAGGGAAGCCTGCAATTTAGATGACCAATGGGTCTTGGTGGAAAGCAACTGCCCTAGAAAGTAACATTCTCCGTCTTCTATCCCTGTGGGCAGAGAAGTTATTTTCACTGTCTACTCATCTGCTTACTAAATTAGCATATGGTTTTGTACACACAAGGATTGGGAGGGAATCAGGGGTGTTCCTAGAAATGTGTAAGGGCAAATTCTAATCTCTCAATCATCTGTGACTGAGACCTGTGACTCTGTTACAGGGCAGGGAGAGGGACTCCGCAAATCTGCCTGTTCTAAATGGGTTCTGCCATCTGCCGCATCAACACAAAACATATGAGACTTTAATGGGAAGGAACTTTAATACAATTAGGAAACAATACAGAAAAGACAAGGAATATAGTTTCTTTTTTTTAAGATTTATTTATTTATTTATTTATACAAGCACTGGGTACAGTCAGAAGCGTGAGAGGGTGAGATAATTCACCAGAGCCAGAGCGGGAAGCGGAACAGGCAGACTGACGAAATACACTCCTGAGGGGAGCAACGGGTGGCAGGAGAGGTCTGCGTGCTACGTGGGACCCTCGCCGGCGGCCGGGGATCGAACCGGTGCTGCAGAGGCTGCGCGCAGCCTGGCAACGCAGCGCTCAACCACTGCGCCACTAGGGGAGGTCCCGGAATATAGTTTCTAAATCAAGCACCCAAAGTTACCCGTCCTCTCATGGGTAAAAGTCCACCCAAATGGGATTGGCCCAGAGCAAGGCCCCAAAGCCTGCCACAAGTCTAAAGCATCTTCCAGTGGGGACCCACAGAATAGGATCAGAAACAACCAGACAAGTCTGGAGGGAAAAGAGCAAAATCAACATCAAGACAAAAACCGTCACTGTCACCTCCCCACAGGTCTCTCTCCCACATCTGTGTCAACCAGTCCATGACCAAAAGGCAAGAGTAGTTTCTTCACATGTCTCTCTGCTCCATGTGCCTCCTCCAAGTCTCCTTCTGGCTCAGCTCTCCATCCTGCTTCTTTCCTTCCTCAGTCTTCTCTGTAGCTTCTTCTCTCTGCTCAACTCAGAGTCTCTCTGGAACCTCCCCCTTTCCTGGGGACCACCCTATTACAACTCCTGGCTAAGAAAAAGTTAAGATGATCTTTTCCTAGAAGCCTATTAATGAAAAAGTTAAAAAAAAGTTTATGAGCAACTTACAGCTTTAGGAATGGGTATGAAAGGTGCCTTGGGCCTTGTAGTGACTGATGTTAGTCACTGAAGGTGTGCGACCCCGAGAATTGTCACAGCCCCCTCCCCACATACTTCCACCCCCTGCACCCTTCCCCCTTGAGTTTTTTGTAAGACTGGTCCTGTAATTACCCTAGTTCAATTATAGATTTTGAAGACCACTGCTTTTCCTTTAGTTTTGGCCTTGTCATTCTCTAGGAGAAATCCTCAGGGATTCCAAACTCTTGGGCCCCTCTTCCTCCTTCCAAAGATCAATTCTAGGATGGAGCTGGAAGGAATTAGGCTTAGTGAAACAAATCAGAAGGAAAAAGAAAAATATCAGATTTTTCTTTCTGAAGTTTCACTTATAGGAGGAACATAGGGGAACTCAATAAGGAATCAGGGAAAAATACAAAACTAGCAGGCAACTATAAACTGGAGTCATTCAGCAGAGGAGGGAGAAGGAGAGGGATCAAAACAGGGGCAGGAAAAGCACAAGAGACTGTGGTGATGATGCATGGGTGACTTGATGGTAAGAATTTTATGGGGACTACACCTGAGAGGAGAAAGCAAACTACAAAAATGAACAATCATGTAAAATTTATATAGAGAAATAAATGGAAAAAAAGCAAAAATCAAATCTAGTTGGGGCAAAACTTAAACATCGGTTTGGGTTAAGATTTTTCCCTGGCCTTTTCTGGGATTAGTAGGATTCTTTGATATTTCTTCTAGTTGTTCTGTTCCTAAACAATCTTGACTTTCAGGGCCAAACTAGTTGGAAGGTGGGAAGGATCTCTTTGCCTGAGGCATCCCCCTGCCTGGCCTGAACTTTCATCGAGATGCCTGATCCAGGAGGCTGGTGGGTATGGTGCCCACTAGAGGTGTTCTGCCCAACTTCCCCAGGGCCACCAGGCAAGGCTGACAACTTTCATTATTAAAAACATGACTTTTAGGAACATTTCAGACCATTTAAAGGAGCACTGCGCTGTGATTTGAGAGAGGAGGCAGTTAGGGCAACCATTTTCCACTTTCAAGGTTAATGTCTTAGTGAATAAATGATTTTGGAAAAAATGAATGGTTTAGACATCTTGTTGCTTTCCTGTAGCTGGTGCCTCTGAATCCACAGAATTTGGTTCTGTCGTAACTGATGTCAGTGTCAGGACTGTCGGGTTTATTGAGCAGGGGTCCTCAGGGTACCTTCTGAGAAAATTTCACTGGAGCTCCCTTTTCAGCAGCACGTGAGCTTCCCCACAAGGCAGAGATGATTAGTTATCTCCAAAAGGGCAGGTTTATTCTATAAAAAAGGAAAAGCAAAAAGACTGCTTGCAGTCACAAAAGGGCAGAAAGAGCTGCCTTTGAAAGGGACAGGTTTGCTAAAAGAAATGCTTGTATAGACACAGGTGGGCAGGAGAGCTGTCTCTTGCCAATGCAGAAATTGTACTGATAAAGTCTTCTTTTTGGGAGGGATTTGTTCCTTTGTGGAATTGTTATGCATTGTTAAATTAATTACTTCTAAGGTTTGACTAGGTTGTTTTGTAAGGACCGGTAATTCTCTACAATGACCCTCAATCTCCTTATCCCTACCTCTCTAGTCTGCGCCTCCAGATACTTTTTTAAAAGGATTTATTTATTTATGCATGCAAGAAATGGGTGTGGGGCGGGTGAGAGGATTCACCAGAGAGAGTAGGGAGCAGAACAGGCAGATCCCCTCAACACTGCTGAGGGAGGCAGTGGGTGTGGCACCATGTGGGTTGCTCCCTGCCCGCTAGGGATCTAACAACTGGTGCTGCAGTGGCTGGTGACAGCTTGGCAGCACTGTCTTTAACCTCTGTGCCACCAAGGAGGTCCCCCTCCGGATACTTTCCATAGCAGTCTGACACTTGTTATAGCAGTTTGGCAGCTAAGGATTTTTCATTTCTATAGCTGGATTAACAACTATGCTAATCATTTCTACCCTTACCTTCCAGTTTCTGATCTTGTGATGCCAACATCCTAAATTTTCTACTCTTAGCCTCCATCAGTAACTTTGTACTTCCCCAGAGTCTCTCTGTTAGCAGGCAGAAAAAAATGAGAGGCACCCCAGGGGCCCAAACCTGCATGCTGTAAATGGGTCCTGCCTTCTGCTGCAAAAAGACAAAAATATTTTTAGTAGTTACAACCTTCAACAGAAAAGAACTTTAATATAATTAGTATGCAATAGGAGAGGAAAATTACATTTAAAATAGTTTCCCCGTGGAACACCCAAAGTTACCCATCCCCTTGTGGGTAAGTGCCCAGGCAAACAGGGTTGCCCCAAGCAGGACCACTGGGGCATGAAAGCTGCCATAAGTCTAAGGCACATTCTGGTGGGGACCCATAGGAAAGGGGCCGAAGGGGCCAGGCAAGTCTAGAAGGTAAAGAACAAAATCAAAATACAATTCAAGATAAAGGCTGCCACTGTCAGTCTCCTCATGGGACTCTTACCCACATCTCTATCTCTTTCATGTGTCTCTTTCCATGTCACCCAAGTCCCTGGTTCAGGCCCAAGGCAGAGATGCAATTGCTGCTGCTTCTTCACATGTCTCTGTGCTCCATGTGCCTCCTCTATGTCTTCTGCCTCCAGCCTTCTCTCCCAAGTCCTTTTTAGCTTCCCCTTGTTGCTCTGCAGCACCCTTCTTTAGGTGGGGCAGGGACCCTGGAACCTCCCCTTTCTATGGGAATTACACTGTTATATGTCTTTTTTGTGGGCCTGAGAAAATTTGAATCCTTTTTTGTGAACTGAGGAGTCCAGTTTTCAAAGTTATCTTTTATTCTTGGTTCTCTATATTTTCCTTTTGTGTTCATTAATATTTCTTATACATCCAGAGCTAGTATTGTTACACAGAGTTCCAGTATTAACTAGAAATGCACCTCAGCTACAGCTTTGGCCCCCATGCGTCCTTCGGGTAAGGTTTCAGTGAGCTCCTCGCTTAAGCCCAGTTCTTTGTCTCTGGAGATTCTCTTCTTTCCTAGAAACGGTGTATTTCCTTGCCCCACGTCAGGTTTTAAATGGGTTCTGCTATAAATAAAGGAGATAGCTTTATCATATTGCCTTGCTAGTTTATGTCTTTTTAGAGGATTCTAAAACATATATTCTGAGAAATATTTTAATCCAAAAATATCCCATTTAATCTCTAAAGACTGGTTTATATAATAAATATAGATATAAATGTATATTAAACACACACACATAAAATTTTCTGGTCTGGTGTTTTTTCAAACTGAATAGTGACACGGTAGTAAGTCAGTAGTTAGTTGTGACCAGCATATTAAACAGATAGAGATAGAACAGAGCAATAATAGAAAATTTAGGTGAATAACTTTTTGTGAAATCATTTTTAGTTGTATGTGTGTGTGGTGTCTGTGTGTCCTGAGACCTGGTGTGCAATATATTCCTTAATGTGGTTCTCAAAACTTGAGCAATCTGTTGCTCATCTGTGCTAATCCACTCAAACATCTGTGCCCATCCACTACCTAATGTCTCTCTCTTTCTCCAGCCAGCCTCTAGGCAGTCCTACTTGACATTCTCAGATCACACTTCCTGGCCTCTGGCTGCTGTCTATATACTGCTCTATATTCTGGGGGTGTCTTTCCCTGCCTTTCCTTGAAGGGTAACTACTGTTGTTTTTTTTTTTTCCAAAATGCTACTCCTTGTATAGCCCACACTGACTTAAGAGCCTCACCACTGTTTGTAGTATGTACCCCATGTTATCACTTTTGTGGGTGTACTTGGCTTTACATATGCTCATTTTTACCCCAATTTTACTTATTTTTTTGTGTCATCAGGTCCGGGAAACAGAGAACAAAAGAAGCCTCATTAAAATACTCCACTGGGCCTCCCTGGTGGCACAGGGGTTAAAGACTCAGCACTATCAAGCTATCACCAGCCACTGCAGCAAGAGTTCAATCCATAGCCAGGGAGCTGACCCACATGGCATAGCAGACCTCTCCTGTCTCGCCCACTGCCCACTGTCTCTGGTGAATCCTCCCACCCCCCAGCACCTCTGGCCTACACCCCAGCTCTTATATGCATAAATAAATAAAATAAATCTTTACAAAAAATATTTGGCTGGTAAGATACAAAAACTTAAAATTGTCCTTCAGTGGGGCATTAAATGAGAACATATTTTCCTGGTTATGTATGGAATTCCTATTTATAGTGAATTCAGAATTAAAGAAGAAAGTAAACATCATTCATAGTGCTAATGCCCAGAAATAGCGCTGTTAATATTTTGATGTTGTTTCATTTCAGTTTTTCTTCTGTGCATGCCTTTGTTTTACATAGCTGATTGTATATATAATTTTATTATTGGCCTATTTTTATATAACAGTAAAGCATAAAATAACTAATTTTTAAAAGTCATGATAAGCCTTTTATTATTATCATTATGGTAACCTGTATCCCAATGTATGTTCATATTTACATATTCATGCATTTCTGTTTTGGCTGTAATTCATATTCATTGCTGTTATGGTCTGAATGCTACTATCCACCCAAATCCATATATTGAAGCCCCTATCCGCAGTGTGATGGTATTTGTAGATGGGATCTTGGGAAAGTAGTTAGTTAGGGTTAGGTGAGATCCTGAAGCCCGTCTTTATGAAGGGATTAGTGACCTAAGAGAAGGAAAGTCCATGAGGGCTCACAATGAGAAGGCAGCCACCTGCATGACAGCAGAGACACTTTTTGGGGGGTGGGGGGCGGGAGGGGAGGGATTGGGGTCAGAATGGGGGGATTGCAATTGTAAAAAATAAATAGTATAAAAAAAAGTCTAGTTGATATCTTAAAAAAAAATAAAAAAATAAAGTTCAGAGCAACATGGCGGCGAGGAGACGCTGTGAGTAAGATCTCCCATTAAAAAAAGTTAATAGGGAGGAAAAGCGGCAGGTCCCAGTGAGAACTGGGACACGGAAGATAAACGGGTGACTCCAGCAAACTACCCGAAGAAGAAAGTGGCCATAAAAGAGGACTAGAAGGGAGGGAAGCGCAGAACCCTGCTCCCCTCCCCCGCCCACAGAGGCGGCACTCTCTGACCGGCAGAGATGAGGAAAACAACAAATCAAAACGGCCAACAAGAACAAACTACGCAGCAAGCGGGACTGTGAGTGGAAAGGAACTATTGCAGCCACCACACCCCGTGAACGGGAGCTGAGGCGAACCCTGCAGGATTCCCCGCGGTGGTGAGCGAACGGCTCCAGGTGCCATTAGAGAAGAACAAAGACCCCGGGAGACGCGCACACAGCCCGGGCTGCCGGTAAGCTTGCGCGGAAATGCGGCACGCTCGGAGCGCTAGAAAAGCAAGTGCAGACCAGGATCGCAGCTGCCCAGGTCCCTGCGCCTGCGACCTAGGCTTGCGGGGAGACGACCTAGGCTTGCGAGACGCGCGGAGGTCCTCACTGAGGTGAAGGCCCTTCCCTGAGTAAGCAGGAACCAGGCGCCCAGGCATGGGAGCGGTGCAAAAGGCGCCATTCCCGCGCCACTGAACTGGGCTACAGCCCGCGTCCTGGAACTGAGGGCTTTGAACTGAGACCCGGGGTACAAAAATTCGGGGTGTGGGTTCTCCACGACGGTGGGGCACAAGGCAGACACAGCACCCCAAAGCTGTTGAGGTGTACCCTACCATTCCCGCTCTGTTTCCTGTCCCACGGGGTGGGGGGAGGCGAAAAACAGCCCCCCAAGGACAATAGGAGAGATCTCTGGCGCCACCTAGCGACCAGGGAAAAAAAGTCACTAACACCCCATAGAACAGGAAATTTCTTAAGACTGCTTGAAAAGGGCAGAAGGCTTCTGGAGGACCCAGTGGCCAGCCGGGAAGTTATTCCACGCCAGGCCCCTTCCGACCAGCAGTCTGAGCCTACAGAGGGAGCAGGCACCCACGTCCGGGGCAGACCGGGTGCGCAGAAGAGTGTGCCTGAAGCCGGAGGCACAGGCACTGCATCCCGCTTCGCCATTTGAGAACAGGGACATTTCTTCAGTAAAAACTGCCTAAAACCAGCAGAAAGCTCCCCCAGAAGACAGAGATGGCTCCTGGAAGAGCCAGAGGGGAGCGGAGAAGTTCACCCAAGATGCCAGTCAGTCCGAGCAACACAGTGTCCCAACGCATACGACAAATTAGAAAACAGACAGTAGGGAGTAGAAGAACCACACGCAACCTAACAACTCCTCAGGAAAGAAGCACACCACAAAAAGAAAACCACTCCCCAGATTGCAACGACAGCAACTTGGAAGAACTTCTGAACCTTCCAGAAAGAGAATTTAAAATTGCCATGATTAAAAAAGTGATAGATCAGAAGAAGGAAATTGAGTCCCTAAAGAGGGAAAACAATGGTCAGAAGAATGAAATTGAGTCCCTAAAGAGGGAAGAAAAAGAAATGCAGGAGATCAAAGAATTAATGGAGGAACTAAAGAACTCCGGGAAAAGCAAGGAAAGCAGAATAGATGAAATGGAAGAACGAATAAGTTCTCTTGAAGACACAGAAATAAAAAGAACCAAAACAGAAAAGGAAAGAGAAGTACGAAGGAAAAAGAATGAAGAAAGACTTTGGGAACTATCTGACTCCATGAGGAAAGGAAATATAAGAGTTATAGGAATTCCAGAAGGAGAGGAGAGAGATGTAGGAACAGAGAAAATATTCCAGGAGATAATTGAAGAGAACTTCCCAAATGCGAAGAAGGAGCTGAAAATTGATATACAAGAAGCAAGAAGAACACCAAACTTCCACGACAAAAGGAAAAACACAGCAAGACACATAATAGTAAAGCTCCCAAGAATCCAGGACAAGGAAAAAATAATGAAGCTGACAAGAGGGAAGAAAGAGATAACATTCAAAGGAAAACCAATCAGGCTGACATCAGACTTCTCTGAAGAAACACTACGGGCAAGGAGAGAGTGGAGGGACATAGTCAACAGACTCCAAGAAAACAGATGCCAACCAAGAATACTCTATCCCGCAAAGCTCTCTTTCCTCCATGAAGAAAGAATATGGACCTTCCCAGACAAAGAGAAACTCCGGAATTTCATTACGAATAAACACCCACTCCAAAAAAATACTACAAGGAATCCTAAAGCCAGAACCTCAGAGGGACGAATAACAACGGAAGAAGACCAAAAAAAAAAAAAAGTTATTAAAAGAATAAATAAAATCAAAGGAAAGACAAACATAATGGCAAATACAGATGCTAACATATCAATATTAACTCTAAATGTAAATGGACTAAACTCTTCAATAAAAAGACACAGAGTTGCAGCCTGGATTAAGAAACAAAACCCAACCTTTAGCTGTCTCCAGGAAACACATTTAGCTACAAAAGATAAAAATAGGCTCAAAGTCAAAGGATGGAAAAACAATCCTACAAGCAAATGGGCCAAAAAAGAAAGCAGGAACAGCTATACTTATATCAGATAAAACAGACTTCAAACTCAAAAAAAAAAAAGAGACCCCAATGGTCACTACATTATGATTAAGGGGACAAAACTTCAAGAAGAAATAACACTCATTAACATATACTCACCAAACGAAAGAGCACCAAAATATATCAGACAACTGTTGTCCTCTCTGAAAACAGACATCAGAGAAAACACATACGTAGTGGGAGACTTCAACACACCACTATCAACAATGGATAGATCAACAAGACAAAAAATAAGTAAAGAAACTAAAGCTCTAAATAAGGACCTAGAGCATTTGGGCTTAACAGACATCTATAGAACACTAAACCCCCCAAAAAAAAAACGGAGTACACATTTTTCTCAAGCGCACACGGATCATTCTCCAGGATCGATCACATTCTGGGGCACAAGACAAACATCAACAGATACACCAAGATTGAAATCATACCAACCATCTTTTCTGACCACGAAGGCATCAAACTAGAAATAAAACATAAAAGAAGGCAAGGAACTATCCTACCTCATGGAGATTAAAAGCCACACTACTGGAAGAACACTGGACTAACGAGGAGATCAAAGAAGAAATTAAAAAAATTCTTTGAATTGAATGACAAGGAGGACACCAATATCCTAAATGTATGGGATGCAGCAAAAGCAGTAATAAGAGGAAAATGTATAGCAATAGAAGCTCACATCAAAAAACAAGAAAGAACTCAAAGAAACAACCTAATCTCAAAGCTCAAAGATCTAGAAAAAGAACAACAAAAAAACCCCAAAACCAGTAGAAGAAAAGAAATAATAAAAGCCAAAGCAGAAATAAATGAAATTGAAACTAAAAAAACAATCCAAAAGATCAATGAAACCAAGAGCTGGTTCTTTGAAACAATAAATAAAATAGACAAACTCCTAGCCAGGCTCACAAAGGAAAAAATGGAGAAAGCACAACTACACAGGATCATAAATGAAAGACGAGAAATCACAACGGACACAGCAGAAATCAAAAGAATAATCAGTAACTACTATGAACAGTTATATGGAAACAAGTTCAACAATCTAGAGGAGATGGACAAATTCCTACAACTCTACAATCACCCAAAGCTAGATAAAGAAGAAATAGAACACCTAAACAGACCAATTACAAGCAGCAAAATTGAAATGGTAATCAAAAACCTCCCCAAAAACAAAAGCTCAGGACCTGATGGATTTACAAATGAATTCTACCAAACATTCAGAGATGAATTAGTGCCTATCCTTCACAAACTCTTCCAAAAAATTGAGAAGAAAGGGACAATACCAAACACGTTCTATGAAGCCAACATTACACTAATACCAAAACCGAACAAGGACAACATAAAAAAGGAAAACTACAGGGCAATATCCCTAATGAACACTGATGCAAAAATCCTCAATAAAATTTTAGCTATCAGAATCCAACAATGTATCCATAAGATAATTCACCACGACCAAGTAGGATTCATTCCAGAGACACAAGGATGGTTCAACATCCGAAAATCAATCAACGTTATCCAACACATCAACAAAAAGAAATATAAAAACCATATGATAATATCAATAGATGCTGAGAAAGCTTTCGACAAAGTGCAACACCCATTCATGATAAAAGCCCTTGAAATTCTTGGGATACAAGGAACATACCTCAACATCATAAAGGCCATCTATGACAAGACAACAGCCAGTATCATTCTCAATGGTGAAAAGCTGAAAGCAATTCCATTAAGATCTGGAACAAGACAAGGATGTCCTCTCTCACCACTGCTTTCAATATAATACTGGAAGTCCTAGCCAGAGCAATAAGACAAGAGAAAGACATCCAAGGAATCCAAATAGGAAAAGAAGAAGTCAAACTATCACTATTTGCAGATGATATGATAATATACATAGAGAACCCCAAAAACTCCACAGAAAAACTAATTCAACTAATCAATCAGTTCAGTAAAGTGGCAGGATACAAAATCAACACGCAAAAGTCAGTAGCCTTCCTATACACAAACAATAAATCTGAAGAAGAAGAAATAAAAAAAAACATCCCTTTTATTATTGAAACAAAAAAAAATCAAATATTTGGGAATAAATCTAACAAAAGAGGTAAAGGACCTATACAAAGAAAACTATAAAACACTGTTAAAAGAAATAGAAGAAGACACAAAGAAATGGAAAGACATCCCCTGCTCATGGATTGGAAGAATAAACATTATTAAAATGACCATCCTACCAAAAGCAATCTACAAATTCAAAGCTATTCCCATCAAAATTTCAATGTCATTCTTCAAAGAAATAGAACAATTATTGATGAAATTCTTATGGAATCACCAAAAACCCCGAATAGCCAAAGCTTTCCTGAAAAAATTAGAAGGGGATGGAGGCATCACACTCCCAGACTTCAAACTATACTACAAAGCCATAATCATCAAAACTGCATGGTATTGGAACAAGAACAGACATACAGACCAATGGAATCAAATAGAAAATCCAGAAATAAACCCACCGATTTATGGTCAACTAATCTTTGACAAAGGAGCAAAGACTATGCATTGGAACAAAGAAAGTTTGTTCAATAAATGGTGCTGGGAAAACTGGGTCGCTACATGCAAAAGAATGAAGCTTGACCACTACCTAACACCATACACAAAAATCAACTCAAAATGGATTAAAGAACTAGACATAAGACCTGAAACCATAAAACACATAGAAGGAAATATAGGCAAAACACTACATGATTTGCACATCAAAGACATCTTTACAGACACATCACCCAAAGCAGTGATAGTGAAGGCAAAGATAAATAGCTGGGACTACATCAAATTAAAGAGCTTCTGCACAGCAAAAGAGACAATAACAAAAACAAAGAGAAACCCCACCAACTGGGAGAACATTTTTGCACACAACACTAATGATAAAGGACTGCAACACAACACTGTTGTGTTGCACACAACACTAATGATAAAATCTGCAAAGAGCTGATGAGACTCAACACAAACAAAGAAAATAATCCAGTCCAAAAATGGGCAGAAGAGCTAAAAAGAAACTTCTATGAAGAGGAAATGCAAATGGCAAACAGGCATATGAAAAAATGTTCAACATCCCTTGTAATCAGGGAAATGCAAATCAAAACTACCATGAGATACCATCTTACACCAGTGAGAATGGCACATATTAAAAAAAACTAGCAACAACAAATGTTGGCGAGGTTGTGGAGAAAAAGGAACTCTTCTGCACTGTTGGTGGGATTGCAAACTGGTCCAACGAGTATGGAGAGCTGTGTGGAGATTTCTGGACCTACTGAACATAGAGCTTCCATGTGATCCAGCAATTCCACTCCTTGGTATTTACCCAAAGGACACAGAAACATCAATTCCAAAGAACACCTGCACCCCTATGTTTATAGCAGCACTATTTACAATAGCTAAGCTTTGGAAACAGCCCAAATGCCCAAAAATAGATGACTGGATAAAGAAGATGTAGTACATATATAACATGGAATATTACTCAGCATTCAAAAAAGATAAACACATGCAATTTGCAGCAACATGGTTGGCGCTGTAAGGGATCATGCTCAGCGAAAAAAGCCAAAAAGAAAAAGAAAAATACTGGATGGTCTCACTCGTAGCAGGAATCTAGAAAACTTAAATAGGGACCAGGAAAATGAATAAGTATAAGAAAGTGAAAATCAAAATCAACAAAAAACTATGAACCAGAGACACTTTTTGGGGGTTGGGGGTGAGAGTGGAGGGATTGCGGTCAGAATGGGGGTGTTGCAATTGTATGGGGAATATAAAAATAAAATTTATTATTAAAAAAAAGACAAATACAAAAAAAGTTAAACATTTCAATCAAATATTCTAGCACTTCTAAAATATAAGAAAAAAATAAAAAAATGGAAAGACAGGGTTTATAGTTTCTCTAGATTTCTCATCTAGACATCTACAGTGTCTGACACATATTAGATGCTCATTATATTGTGAACAAATGAAACGTTTGTTTTTGTTTTTAACTATCAGTTTTTACATTGGCCACTAGAGAGCACTGGTTGCAATAATAAAGAATTTGAATTCCTACAGTTTATGTGCAGAATTGTTATTTGTAGTATTAATGCTATAGTCAATTTTGATTATGCTTTATGTGCAATGGTTTCTGATACTTCATCTGAGAAGGCAGCTTTATTTGTTGGATATCCTGAACCTTTTTTTTAATATTTATTTATTTATGCGTGCAAGAACTGGGGTGTAAGCCAGAGGTACTGGGTTGAGAGGATTCGCCAGAGTGAGTGGGGAGCAGAACAGGCAGATCTACTGAAATACACTGCTGAGGGGAGCAGCAGGCGAGACTGAAGAGTTCTGCTGCGCCAAGTGGGTCAGCTCCCTGGTGGGCAGGGGATCCAACTTGTGCTGCAGTGGCCTGCGGCAATAATTTGACAGTGCTGTGTCTTTAACCCCTGTGCCACTACGGAGGCCCTGGATATCCCAAATCTTTGGTTTTAAAAATAGAAATGCAAAGTTTCCAGTGTGAACAAGACTATAAAGAGACAAGTCAAGGTATAATGGAAAGATTCTTCCCCAGGGAATGTGATGAAAGAGAAAACAGTTAAATGGTGGAAAAGAAATAGAAAAACAACAATCTAATAGATGAAAGAAAAGGCAATGATTAAGACTATGAAGAGAAAATGAAAAGATATTATCTTTTGATGTGGAATTCTTCATTCATTTTTCTTTTAACAGTGCTTCTTGAACTTGAGTGTTAAAGTGGGTCAAATGTTTAATCCTCTAAAATATATGTCCCTAGGGCCTGTGAATGTATGAGGAAGGAGTGTCTTTTGCAGGTGTAATTAGGTAAGGATATCTAGGTGAGCCCTAAATCCAGTGACTTATGTCTATGAGAGAGAGAGAGGAGAAATCACAGAAAGGAGGAGATTGAAGTGATGGCAGGTATAAGGAATGCCAGCAGCCACAAGCTGCAAGAAGAAAGGACCAGAAGGAGTCTTTGGAGGGAGTCCTGTCTTGCTGACTCTTTCAGACCTGGAAGAAAAGAAGTTTCTGTTGTTTTAAGCCATGCATACTCTGGTTATTTGTTATGACAACCCTAGGAAATGAATGTGCATCACACACACCTGGAGGGGTTGTTTAAACACAGACTTCTGGCCCTGATCCCAGAGTATCTGATTCAGTAACTCTGAGCCCATGGGGATTTTGCATTTCTAACAAATTCCCAGGGGATGTTGCTGTGGCTGTTCAAGGAACCACACTACTAGACCTGTGGTTTTCAGCACTGGATTTATAATACACAGTCACTTGGGATGCCTTAAAAATGCCTAAACATTCTAATTTTAATTGGTCTGTAGTGCAGTTTAGGGATCAGTAATTTTAAAATCTACCCAGGTGATTCCAATTTACAGATAGCCAAGAACTACTATTTACTCTAAAATTCCTCCAGAGTTGCCTGCGATATTTAAAAGGGTATTTCTGGGAGACTATAAAAGTGATAGCATAGAATCATTAATAAAAAGTATCAGTGACTGTAGGGTAAGAAAAAAATATCAGGCTTTTCTGCCCTCGCACCATCAGGATAGTTGATGGATCCTTGCGGTCCTGAATGCATGCCTGATGGCGGACACCTGGAGTAGGGTGTGGGCATAGGTAGATGGGATTCACCTGGGCTAAGACTGGGCTTTTAAGGGTGGTGTCATGGGGATGCCAGTAGAAGCTGAAAGAGAAGCAGAGAGCAGAGAGAACACCAGAGAGCCCAGAAAGAGTGAGGATTTGCTGGGGGCTGGGAGAACTGCCATCCTCCTGGCCCCCCAGCACCCCTGCCTGCCATATCCCTGGTAAATCTAAATAAAAGACCTGCAAAAGCCACTGAGGACTCTGACTCCTCCTTTACCCGGTCTGCTGGATCAGAAATCCTGCTCCGTGTCCTTCCTGCCCCTACAGTGACATTTTTAAGAAGTCAGGAATGAGAATTATCTATTTTAAAATAATTATTTAAAATTATAAGACGATCTTGCTATTACAGTTCATTTTTAAACAAGACGCTGTGTTACTCTTTGTTAGCATATTCAACCATCAAATTGTTGGTACAGTTCTATGCAATGAGTTCTGAGTAATATTCCTAACATGATGTTATGTGAGACTGGCGTTAGAAATGCACATCTTGTAGAGTAGAATATGGAGCCCAGAATATGAAAGATGACATTGCCAGCAAGGCAGAATCAGCACATCCTAGGATTAAAAAGTACAGATTTTGCATATCATACTTGAATTGAAATTCTGCTACTGTCAGTACAACACATGTATCCTGTTGCAAGTTACAATTTAAAAGCATTAGTTTGAAAAGGAGTAGGAAAAAAATGCATGTGTTTTGTCATTTGTAAAACAGATCTGCATGCTTCAATGATATTCCTCAGTTTTTCAGTTTTAAGTGAAGTCTACTGATTTTGTAGTAGAAAAGTTGAGGTCTTTTTCTCTTATATTTTCTCAACACCAATTTCCATCCTAGATTCTACACCCTTCCTCCTAATTTGTCATATTATGCTTTTTGGGTGGAATCAATATTCACTGGTTACATTATTATAGGACCCTGAGACTGTTTTTTTTTTTTCAAAGATATTCCCATACATACATGCAAGAGCTGGGGTACAGACCAGAAGTGCGGGGGGTGAGAGGATTCACCAGGGACAGAGTAGGGAACAGAACAGGCAGGCAGACTGAAATGCACTGCTGAGGGGAGTAGCACGCGAGCCAGGAGAGGTCTGCTGTGACATGTGGGTAGCTTCCCTGCCAGCTGGGGGATGGAATTCGCGCTTTATAGGCTGCGGACAGCTTCACAGCAATGCACTCAATCCCCTATGCCACCTGGAGGCCCTCAAGTTCCTGAGACTATTTATCCTTCGCATATCCATTTATGATTTATATCCTGGGATGCTTAATTATTCACACTCTCAAACATTTGCACTACCAACTGATTATATATGTTTAAAGGCTTTTTAATTTGCTTTTAAAATTGCTGGATTATTACTCTTAAAATTGGTGAAGGTAGGCTTGTTTTATTTACACTATTAGCTCCATAGCCAAAAGCTATTCAAGTTTACTTCTGTTCAAAAAAGTGGTTAAAACACACAGTGTGACTTAAATGATACTGATTTTCCTCAGTAGCTCAATAGGATTTGACATTTTTAACAATGATACATCACTAGAATAAAAGAATAATGTCCCAAAGTATTTACTTTGATAATATTCCCCGAGTAAGGGGAAATCGGTACCATTACAATCACACCTCATATTTTGGCACTAAAATTTTTCCCGCATCCCTCTTCTCTTCCCCATTTTCCCCGACTTCCCTGATGGGGATGGAGTTCCTGAAAAAGTAGGCTGGTTCGTGAAAAGGGTTACTGGAGCTTGATATGTTATCAGTACTTTGATTACCTATGGACCGAGTATATTCTTGGGTATGTTTTCAGGTTTCAGGTTCAAATTCTTTCCCCAGAGAAAGTAATTTTGTTCAATCAAATCTGCAGAATTCCCTGGTTCAGACAATGCACATGAACAAATACTTGCTGAAGATGACTATAATGACTTCTCAAACCTTCAGGTTTGACTATTTATACTGGAATTAAAGCTTTAACAAATACTAAAAATTGAAGTACAAACTCACTTATGAAGATTTTGAATGTCAGTAAGAAATGCCTCTAATATGGTGACCACCACCCCTTCTATTAAAGAAGCTCTCATTTGAGAAGCTACCATGTTTTGGAGACTGTGTAGCTATTCCATATCCTGCACTGTTGGAAGGTGATGCATTATTCCTGTCCTGGCTTCTGTTCAATATGCTTGGTATTCTTGCATGAAGCATACTGTGAAATGTAACATCATATTCATACTGTTATTTCATTTGGTGTATTTTTTTCTTGGAACTTCATGAATGTTGAATTTATAGTGAATGTCAGGTTCTGGCAATGTAACTTCAAGTTATTTTCAAGTGCCATAACTCCATAGGGCTTCATTTCCCAGGCATGGAGGTTGGTATTATCAATAAACATAGGGAGTATACCAAATTTCACTGCTTTTCTTGCTCAGAATTGTACTGGTAGGCACCATCTTCCCTGAAGGAAAAATCATCTGTGCTGAAAATCAGGGCCCTGGGAGAGTCCTGTTCTAATTGCCTGGCCAGTGTAGTTTTTCCCTGAGCCTGGGAGGCCTTGCAAGAGGTGAGATGTTTTCTAAAGCAGTCTCCTACGTGGTGGTGATGGTGATGGTTGTGGTTGGGGCAGTGGGGGAGGGGGCCTGATGGTCCACCAAGGCTGATGCTTCTGCTTCTGATGGAGGCTCAGCCTCCCAATGGATTCAAGAAAACCCTCCTCCATGGGGTAGGGTTGGCTGCCATAGCCCAGGTCTTCTTTCCCTAAGTCAGGGTCTTGGCCAAAGCTGGTGTTTTTGTGGCTCTCTAGCCATGTGATTGGGTCTTTATAATATTGAAGTAAGTTTCTTCTTTTCCCATGTCTTAGTTAGAGTTTTTATCATAGATGGGTACTGAAACTTATGAAATGCCTTCTCTGTATCTATTGATATTTTCAGTTGTTATTATTGCTTAAATTTTAATTTGGTTGATGCTCCCTCTATTGTCAGTGTTTCCTCTGAATTCCTTAATTCTATTTTATTTTTCTGCTCCTGCTTTTTCATTTTCAAGGTGTGTCATTTATGTTGTTTGATGATGGGAGCTAAAACTTTTCTCATTATATTAACAGCTTTCCCCCTGTTCTTTCTTTCTTTGTTCGTTTATTTGCTTAAGTGGCAAGATAATATTTTGTGATATAAGAACTTTCTCCCTCCCTGTAAATTTTGTCAGTCTGATATATTTTGAAATTTACCTTCATACTATGGAGATGGTTGACATGCAGCCAACTGCAGATAAAATAAGGGTCAGTTTTAATTTTTATTATTTTCAAAAATATTTATTTATGTATACAAAGGTTGGGGTGTAGGCCAGAGGTTTGGGGTGGGGGTGAGAGGATTCAGCAGAGACAGAGTGGGGAGCAGAACAGATGTATTGAGTGCAAGACAGGGGAGTTCTGCTGCGCCATGTGGGTAGCTCCCTGGCCACGGATGGAACTCAGGCTGCAGTAGCTGCCAATAGCTTCATAGTGCTGAGACTTAATCCCTTGCACCACCAGGGAGGCCCAAGCATCAGTTTCTAACTTACAAAATCTGGCAAAGAGAAACAGGGTGGAAGACTCCATTAGCAGTTAGAGCCGGTTCCTTCTGTGTTAAGACTACTTTATCGCTGCTGGACTTGGGAGGATGGAGAGAATCAAAGGGAAAGTGAGAAGGTAGTCCTAATTATACTCAGTTGTAGATTTTGCATGGAGGAGGAAAGTGAGAGAATCCCTCGCTACATTTGTGGGAACAGGAAAGGACTCCTACAGAAGAATTAAAACTCATAGGTAAACATATACATCAAAACAACACTGGCGCGGCTTCCTTGCCCCTCCCTGGCCTGGTTCCACTGGCCTGTGAGTCCCCCTTCATTTCTGTTCCTTTTTTCCTCAATAAACTTTTTCTTTCTCTTAAGAAAGAAAGAAAGAAAGAAAGAAAGAAAGAAAGAAGGAAGGAAGGAAGGAAGGAAGGAAGGAAGGAAGGAAGGAAGGAAGGAAGGAAGGAAGGAAGGAAGGAAGGAAGGAAGAAAGAAAGAAAGAAAGAAAGAAAGAAAGAAAGAAAGAAAGAAAGAAAGAAAGAAAGAAAGAAAGAAAGAAAGAAAGAAAGAAAGAAAGAAAGAAAGAAAGAAAGAAAGAAAGAAAGAAAGAAAGAAAGAAAGAAAGAAAGAAAGAAAGAAAGAAAGAAAGAAAGAAAGAAAGAAAGAAAGAAAGAAAAAACAACACTGGCTGTGATCTTACCAGCTGCTGATTTAGGGTTCTTCACATTTGGATGATTATAAGGTACCGAAAGAGGGGGAAGGCAAGAGAGAGGGACAGGGTTAGTTTCTTTCTAGACTCATTATAATCTAGAGATTCCTATCTTGACAACAGATTTGTATATTTCTGGGTTAATACAGATCATTTGATTATGATAATGTACAGACTATTATTATCTTAAAATACTAACAAAGACAACCAAACATCTTAATACATAAAGATAACTTTCCTGGAATTTGCCTGGTTTCATTATGCATTTATAGTTGCTTTCAAGTCACTTTACAATAAATGAAAGTAACAGTTTTGAAAGTGCAGAGATTCACAAGGGTTCACTTCTAGTAAAACCTAATCTGAACAAAATATACTAATCAAGTTCTTTATGAGGTTGAAATGTGACTTTATTTCTAACTTGCCAAATAGCCTAATTTAAAAAAATAGCACTGGGCCTCCCCTGGTGGCGCAGCGGTTGAGCACTGGGCTGCGAAGCTGCCCGCAGCCTCTTCAGCGCCGATTCAATCCCTGGCCACCGGTGAGGGTCCCACATGGCGCACAGACTTCTCCTGCCACCCGCTGCTCCCTCAGCAGTGTATTTCATCACTTTGCCTGTTCTGTTCCCTGCTCCGGCTCTGGTGAATTCTCTCACCCACCACGCTTCTGACTGTCCCCAGTGCTTGTGTAAATAAATAAATAAATCTTAAAAAAAAGCATTGCACAAATAAAGATTCTTGTTATACTTCCTAGTAATGTCTTTCATTTACATCTATTAAAAATCATATCTCAAGGGTAAAAAAAAATATGCAAACATGCTTTGACCTTATTTCTTGTGTTGTTTTACTTCCATTTCTCTTAGAGTTTATTTCGCTAATCCAAGCACTAACTCTTAGCACCACAGCTGCTGCCCCTACTGTTCCAATGAAAGTTCTTTTTTTCCAGGTCATCAGTATTTCTTTACTGTTTGTTAAACCCATGCATCCTTCTCTGTCCTTAATCTAACTTCATCTCCCATTAACATCTGACACTATTTGTTCATGGATACCTGAATATTTTTCCTCTTTTGCTTTTTATTTTTAGTCATATATTCTTGGGTCATTTCCTTTTGCTCTTAAGATCTCTTAATTCTTCTTTCCTTAAATATTGCCAATTTTTTGACTTATGTCTTCAGTTCTTTTTTCTTTTCATTTATTACCATATTCTTCCTAAGAAATATCATTTATTTTCAAAACTCTATCATCCACATGCTGATCATTGCCAAGTTTGCACCTGTGTATAGCTTTAGTTTCTGGAATTCCAGATTTTTTTGTTTTCTCCTGTTTACTGGACATTCCACAAGGATTTCCTATAGTCTCTCACAAACCATCTACCCCAAACTGAACTTACGCTTTTCCACAAGCCCATTTCTTCCAAGCTCTTCTCTTGGTGATGTGTACTCCAAGCCATCCAGTGACTGAGATAAAGTCCTGGAGGTTCCACTTCACCTATTTTCTCCCTGAATTCCCATCTATATTGCTGTGCTTGTGCTACTACAATCTGAGTGGCTTAAACACCAGAAATTTATTTTCTCATATTTCTTTAGGCTGCTAATTCCAAGATCAAGTTGGTGGCAAATTAAGCTTCTGGTGAAGACGTCCTCCTTGCTTGCAGATGGCTGCTATCTAACTGTGTCCTCAATGGCAGTGCAGCTTGGGGTGTGTGGAGAAGGCAGGGAGAGGGAGAGAAAGGGAGCATTCTAGTGTATCTTCCTATAAGGACATTATTCCTATCAGATCAGGACTCATCCGTATGAACTAATTTTACCTTACTTCCTTAGAGGTTCCGTCTCCAAATCAAGCCATACTGAGGGTTAGGGCTTCAACATACATTTTGAAGGGGACATAGACTATCAGTCTGTGACATCATCCATCAATCATCAAGGACTTTAAAAAAAAAGATTTATTTTATTTGTACAAGAACCGGGGTACAGGCCAGATGCACAGGAGGGTGAGAGGATTCACCAGAGACAGGGTGGGGAACAGAACAGGCAGACTGACAAAATATACTGCTGAGGGGAGCAGTGGGTGAAACAGGAGAGATCTGCTCACTATGCGGGTTGCTCCGAGGCCGGCGGGGATCAAACCAGCACTGTAGAGGCTGTGGACAGCTTCACAGTGCTGCACCCAAATGCCTCGCCCCCAGGGAGGTCCAATCACCAAAGACTTTTGAGTCTTCCTAGTAAATGTTATTTAATACATGTTTCAATTACCGCTGTTGTTAATTTAGTTCTGGATACCATTGTGTTTTACCCTATTTGTAAACACAAATATCCTTACTTGTCTGTTTTGTCTCTCCCTGTCCCACCTAGTCCCTGTGCAACAGCTAGAGTGTCATTTCTCAAATGCAAATCTGTGTTTATTACTCTTCTCTTGAGCCTTTTCTATGCCCACCCATTATTGTCACGATAAAGCCCAGAACCCTTATTGGCTCACAAGGCCCTTTGTAAATTGGGCCTTAATTTCCAACCTAGTCTAATATTTCACTCTTTTGCTCCAGCTTAAAGCAACCACAGTTCTCCTAAAAGATCACACCTCCTCCTCCCTCTTCCAGACTTTAGCTCTTATTGCTCTTTCTGTAGGAGCAGGTGTTTGACTGTTCCTTTCTCTCATTTCTCTTTCCTCCCAACAACACCAGAGTCTGGTGTTGGTATTTCCTTATTTCTCAAATCTCAGTGTTTACACTGTTTTGTTTGGAAAGTTTTTCCTACCCTTAAAGGCTGGTGTCCTTCCTTTACTTACCCAGAGTCTAGCTCAGTGTCTGGAACACTTCCAGTCTTCAATAATTACACTCTTTAAAAATGAATGATCTCGACTCACTTTTGGACAGCTTAACCAGTCAATAAAATTCTTGTGTTCTGGTTACATTTTCTTCCACCTTTGAAGGAAAACAAGCTACATCCATACTGTATCAGTGTGCTTTATTTCTTATTCTATAATGAAACTTTGTTATAAAACAAGTAATGTATTATGTAAGCCATCCTTCTAATTATTTCTATAATATCTGTCGAATTTGGAAAAAAATATTTATGTCCGTCATTCACAAAGTTTTTCCTTCCTTTAGGAAGTGTTTACATACGCAGCCCTCAGCCTGGCATGTGGAGTCCCTAACAGTATGTTACAGTCTCCCTCACTGCGCTGTGTTCCTAATTTTTCCTCATATGCTGTGTTGCAGGCAAGCTGGAGGACTGCTTTACACATAAATACACACACACACAGGTTCTTGCTTCTCATTGCAGTAGGACAGTTGCCTCTTTCTAAATATTTCTCTATCTCTTGTCCCTCTTAATTCTATCTGTTTATATCTTATCTCTCCTTCAAGGAATATTTGATTTCCTGATGCCTTTTATGAAGGAAATATTGATCCCTTCAAGCAGATTTTTAACTATTCTTTCATTTGAACTTCTATTTAGTGTTCTTATGACCTTGAAACTACTGAACAAATTATCATTTGCACACTTGAAAATATCCTCTCCATTTTCCTAGGCTGAAGATTCAAGAGAGAAATGTGTTTTACTTTTCTTTTTTATCCTTTCAAGATCTTAGTAAAGTAACTCTCACATAACATATATAACCTTTTTTTTATTTTGGTATTAGAATTATTTTTGCATAAAATGTAATATTAAGGGAAGGTTATAGAACCGATGTGAAAGCTACAGGAAGAAATGTTTCTGGTTCTGTATTTCTCTAAGCTTTAGATTTCTCTTTTATGGGAATGTGGATGATAATGATACATGCCTTATAAGATTATTGTGTGAGTTAAATGAGATCACTTGCCAGGCAGCAAGTGATCAGTAAATGGCAGTTGTTGTCATTACCTTGCTTCATAGATCTTTCTAATAGAGCTGTCCAAAGATGAAAAAGTCTGCTATATGATTCTTTCATCTTTCCCCAGGGATATTTATTTTTTTATTCTACTTGTATTTATGGAGTTTTATAATATGCCAGGTCTGTGCTAAGGACTAGCAATCCTCTTCTTTGAATAAATACCAGATATAGTTTCTGCCTTCACAGAACTCACAGTCTGGACTGGGATACGATATTTATTTATTTATTTTTTTGGGGGGGATACAATATTTATATATAAAATAGGGAAGGGTAGGTAATTGACTCTGAAGGAGTATGATTTAGGGAGCCTTGAGTTAGTGAGGGATGGTATCCTTAATATATTCAAAATATGGTTGCCCCCTCCCTGCTTCCCTAGCAGAAAGTACTTTAGGGAGTAGTTTTATCAGGGCTGGGACTGGGGTGAGGCAAGTGAAGTACTTTTCTCAGATGCAAAATCTAAGGGAGCACATAAAGACTGATATTTTTTGTCAATTCCTACTGAAACTTTAAAATATATATATATATTTATTTTTTACATCATTGTTCATTTTTAAACAATGTTTGCTCCCTCCCCAGGTGTAGTCCCCATAGAATTTCCTTCAATGCACCTGTGCATAAATGATATTTTAATGCAATATTTAAGGAATTGAAATTCAAAATAATCTATTGTGAACAAAATATGACAATTTTGAATAAAAATAGGCATAGTAGCAATGCTTTGCTGAGCCAGTGTGAAGCCTTATGCAAAAGGAGAAAGGAAATAAATGATCCTTAACTTTGGGTTTGATTAAATAAATCCCTTCCTACCCAGAGATTCATATGAAAAATAACTCTATCCAGCAGAGGGCAGTCACACCTAAGTAAATGTCAGAGGCTTGGTCATGTCGACGTCGTCGTCGTCGTCATCATCATCAAATTCTTGTGATTATTTTATTTTTTATTTTATTTAAAGATTTATTTATTTATGTATACAACACTGGGTACAGTCAGAAGCGCGGGAGGGTGAGAGAATTCACCAGAGCCAGAGCGGGGAGCAGAGCAGGCAGAAGGACCGAAGTACACTGCTGAGGGGAGCAGTGGGCGGCAGGAGAGGTCTTCGCGCCATGTGGGACCCTCCTCCGGTGGCCAGGGAGCAGCCGGGGATCGAACCGGCACTGCAGAGGCTGCGGGCAGCTTTGCAACCCAGCGCTCAACCGCTGTGCCACCGGGGAGGCACTCTTGCGATTATTTTAAAAAAGTTAAGTTTTTGAAATGAAGGAGGATGTGCTGTGAGTTGGAGGACAGCAAACTCTTATAAACTATTATAACAAGCTTTCTTTTTAAATATATTTTTTGCAAATTTAATTTGAATGGTAACCAAATCCAGGACTTAGAAGCCATGCGATAAAGAGTGTTTTGTAAGTTTTGAAAGCAATAGTTAATATTTGACTGTTTTTCTCTTTGTTCCTGCTTGTCATTATCTCAATATTAGGATGAGGGATTTGGAAGGGAAGTTGGACATCATGAAGAGAGAGGAAACAGATGAGTGAGGCTGACTTACTTATTTGTTAGTTCATTTATTTATTCAGTCATTGTTTTATTTGTTCAAGGATTCACAAGTGCAAACATATATATATATATATATATATATATTTCCTACCACATGACAGGATACCAGCATGGATACAAAGAGTAACATAAATTGTAGTTACCATTCTACTCAAGAGTAGACAAGACTGACAGAAATAGATAGTTCAGATACTTGGGTAAGACCTCCTCTAAGGAACAACTGATATGTTTTCATTTGTCCAGTTCATGGTATGAATACTTTCAGGATCTAAGACATGCGGCTTAGTACTTTGTTTTATTTGACTGTGGCTTTGGCATGAAGGCTACTCCTTATTAAACTTTATAAAGTTTTCAGATTTAGGTCAATGAGGACATCTATCAAATATGTCCCCATTTTGTTCCCCAAATATATTTGTTGATAACTATCTGAAAATTGAGATGGAAAGGCAGAGGCCTGGAGAAATCATCTAAGTATGTAGTTTATAAATTATGCTAGGAGGGCCTCTCTGGTGGTGCATGGGGTTAAGACACAGCCTATGAAGCTGTCTGCAGCCACTGCAGCATGAGTTCAAGCCCCGGCCAGCCAGGGAGCAACCCACATGGCTCAGCAGACCTATCCTGACTTGCCTGCTGCTCCCCTCAGCAGTGCATTTCAGTAGATCTGCCTGTTCTGCTCCCCACTCTCTCTAGTGAATCCTCTCACCACCACACCTCTGGCCTGTACCCCAGTTCTTGTATGCATAAATAAATCAATCTTTAAAAAAGGTATGCTAGGAAACTCTAAGACAGTGTTTCTCACATTTTATCAGATACTTTGGGGTACTTATTAAAATTTTTGTTTCCTTCTCTGAGAATTATAGAATTAGATGCTGAAGATAAGTATAGGGGTGGGGGAGCCTGCAGTACCTGAGAACTGCAGATGATTCTTAGGCATATCACCCAGGGGTGCTCACCTTTTCTGTTCAGCTCACATACCTCCAACCAGAACACCAGAATTGTAAATTTCTTGATGTCTGGAGTTTTTATCTTTTGTGTTCACTGCTGTATCTAAAGGTGCTAAGTTAACAATTTACAATTTACTTTGGGTAGAGTACCCAATGAACTATGTTTTCGGGTCTTAAGTTTCCATTTCATTATGGTAATAACTGGCAAAGCACAAGAATCACCCCGGCATTTATTCTAGCAGAGGTTGTGACTTCCAAATGTTCCAATTGTGACTTCAAAGTGATGAATTTGAGTTTTAGTCCAGCTATCTTACTGGCTGTGTCTGACACTCTTGATTCAAATTAAAGCACAAAGGTATTGTGTATATTACATTGTTAATGACAAAGTTGGAGTCAGACACTTCCACTGGATACCTTTGTTCAATTCAGTGGGCTTTCCAGTTATTATTTTGTTTTCATTACCCATGTGCTCAATTCTACTTCTGTCCATCAGTCCTTCCTTCCTTCCTTCCTTCCTTCCTTCCTTCCTTCCTTCCTTCCTTCCTTCCTTCCTTCCTTCCTTTCCTCCTTCCCTCCTTCCCTCCTTCCCTCCTCTATGTGGTCAGAGGATGCCTTCAAATAAGGAGATACTTCAGTAAGCTATGGTGGTAAATGGGAACTGTCTGCAAGTGACTTCTGGGTGGGTGGAGGGGAAACATACAGGGTTTTGGGAGGATATCTGTATGCATGTGCTTGATTTCTTCTGGTTAGGGATCAAAACAGTAGCTACTTTCTGACAAACACAGGTAAAGTTTTGTTTGTTTTAGATGTTATAATTTTGAAGCAGACCAATAAGTTTTCTGAACGTTGTAAAATATTTTGCTAGAATATTTCTTAAATGTAACTCCAAGTACAAATCTAGACAACTTTAAACTCTTAAAACCAAGTAGCAATGTTGATAGTAGGGTTCTAATTCAAGAAATTTTTATCATGCATGCAGTGGTATAAATCTGTTTTTGCTTTTGTGCTTATTCTTTCTGGGATCCTATATTTATCTTACAGTACTTTCTGGCCACGAAACATAATACTGGTGAAGGTGTGACTGTCCCTTGCCTTTCAGTGCTATCAGAATCTATTTAGTATTTCCTAGTAAGTATTAAAGTAATTTATTCTTATCTGTTATTTTTGGTTCTACTGCCTGAAAGCCAACTCTTAAGAATAACTCTAGATGCAGAATGGCAAAATAAATGTATTCTTGTTCGCATTATATGAAATTTCTCTATTCCTTATACTGCAGTGTTTTGCTACATATCATTATTCAGTTGGAATCCCTTGACTCTCTAAGAAAGGCTAAGCCAGATAAGAAGCCTTAAATATGATCTTATTTTCTACATTAAAAAACTAATTTTCAGAGCAGCAATTTTTATGAAGCCAGTAGTCAGATTATTTCCTTTATCTCTAAGTGTTTCCCAGATGGAGCAGCCTATATAATAGTGTATTATGCAGCTTGAGTTGGATGTACATCAAAACCATTAGCTTACTTTAAAAGTTCCATTGGGAAGATAAAACTAGAATCAAGATTAAATTTACTCTTTGAAGAAAAATTCCAACAAGGTAAATGCAAATATGTGGGGAAAGTCTTCTTAGAAAAAATATTTTTATTTTATTTAATATTCTTGGGTTTCTGTTAATCTTTTTTTTGAAATTAGAATTTCTGCAGTGCTTTAATCAGGAATTTTTAGAAGTTCCAGGATGCCCTATACTCCCAAAACCTTTCTCAGTCTCTTACTAAGTTGTCTTGGTTAAGTTACAGCTTTCTTAAGTTGAAATAGAAATAACAGTTTCTATCATTTAGTAACTGGGATAGAAACTACTATTTTTTCATCAAACTTGCCATTTACTCTTCTTCCTGAGTACTCAGTGAGGCTACATTTGCCAGTCAGCCTTGAAGTCAAGGATGTACACGAGACTCAGTTCTAGCGAGTGAAATGGGCTTCTGTTAGATAACCTAAAGCAGAGAATTGGTGATGGTATAAGTTTCTTTCATCACTTAATAAATATTAATTAGGATATGAAATTGGGGGGAGAATATTTGTTCTCAGGCCTCCCTCTTTTACATATGACATCTTGCCTATTATTAGACTAACAAGTGCTTTTTTATTCATTAAAACTGCCAGTAACCAAGCTATTAGAAAGTGACACTGGACAGAGGGGTAGGTGGACTTGGACAATGTCAAGATTTTTTCATTGCCTCCTTTTGACTTTTCTCCAGGTATCAGCTCTAGTCTTTTCTTGAGTAGACTTTTTCCATATAGCAGGAGATAGGGCTGTTGATAGTTCTCAAGATTGACATCTTTAATTTCCCATGCTGAAGAGAATTTGTCTTAATGTACATAGTTTCAAGTAGTTATGAAACACAAACACAACCCTTCCCAAATTGAATGCAGATACTCATTAATTTAGTGTGGGGCCCCTCTGCCTTGTGCAAGGAGTGGGTTCTCTCTCTTAGTAACTACCATGTCTACATATGCTTTACCTGAGCCTGTACATACGTAATCTCTAATTGGAGCACTTTTGCAAGAAAGGTCTTATTATTTGTTGTCCAGATCAGACTTAGGTTAAATCACCCAAAGCCAGGCCTTGGATTTGAACCCCAAGTCTTTCAGTGCTCTTTCTTCTGTACCACGTTGCTCTGCTAATTTTTTTTTTCTCTACATGATATTTATAATACATTTTGGTCACTGACATGCACTTTTGCCTGAGGTTCCTGCAGATTTCATCATATTTATTTATTTATACATATAAGAACTGGGGTACAGGCCAGAGGTGTGGGTGGTGAGAGGGTTCACCAGAGACAGAGTGGGCAGAACAGGCAGATCCACTGACATACACTGCTGAGGGGAGAAGCGGTAGAGACAGGAGAGGTCTGCTGCACCGTGTGGGTCACCTCCCTGGCCAGGGATGGCACTCCTGTGCTGCAGTGGCAGTGAATAGCTCCATAGTGCTGATGCTTAACCCCTTGTGCCACCGGGGTGGCCTCCGATTTCATCATATTAGTTTTATCCGAAAACAGAAGGAAGGAATTAATTTAAACTTTTTTTATAACTTATGGAAGTGGTAAAATACTCAAGTATTACTCAGATAGTTTTTACTTATAATGATTGACTAGTCACACCAGCCTCAGTAACCCTTGATATATGAAGGTGTAAGGTCTCAGGTACTTAATTATTTTCCCCTTAATTATTACACTCCATTCTCAAGTAAAGTTTTGTTACTGCATGCTCAATTTTTCTTGATTTTTGTGATGCTGAGTTAAGGTGGGTAAATATTGGAAAAACCAGCACATAGCTGAGCTTTACTCATGGGAGAAAAAGAATAATGGTGGAAAAAAAATGTGGGTGCATAGGTGTCTTTGTGTGGCAGGAGTAGAAAAACATTAGAAAGTCCTATTTTTTTAGTGCAGAACTTTGTATATAGTAAATTATGAGAAGCTATTTGAAATGAATTAATGCCTTTCAACCACTGTTTTGAAAAAAATAAGAGAAGTAATTTAAAAAATATTTTAAGTGAAACTTTGTTATATAAAGTGAACTGAAAATTAGATAAGGAGCTCTTGGACATCTGCGTACGTTGCCTCTCTCCTGGTAAAGACATTTAGAAAACCATTGAGAAATTCCAGCTGATGGGGGTATATGCGACTAATTTTTTAAAATTTAGAAACATTGTAATTATTTTTCCTGTTATTATAAAAGCAATATATATTTATGTGGGGAAATTACAGGTATAGATAAGTACAGAGAACATATCATAATCTCAGTACCCCGAGATAGCCTCAACTAACAACACTGTTAACGTTTTCCTGTATACTCAGGAAATTTAAAATATGCCAAGGTTTTAATATGGTAATGCCATAGACTCTTGTTTCTGGTTCACTGAAAGTCATTAAGACTCAAACGCGATTATTTGTGCTGTCATAAGTGCATTAAAATGTGATTTCCAGGTTATCAAAAAATTGATTTCCCTTTGAGCTTTTTTTCCTTAGGGTTTACTGTTCTCTATTACATCAAAGGTAATGATCTTTCCCCTCATTTTTTACATCTGGGTAAATTATCTGGCTCTACTGAATTTGGTTCATAAATACCCAAGCAAATAAAAACCTAAATGATCTAATTAAGTTGTACTGTATTCAACCTCTCTTGTGAGAAAGCTTAGCACTGGTCTCCAAGTCAGGGGTCCATTAAGACCAGGAACAAAATGGCAGACTCTAACTGCTCCTTGGGACTTTGACAAGTCTCTACAGTTTAATAAGAGATCATTGCTCTGGATGAATTCAAATATGTATAGTAATCTTACACAGTAAGATTACTATAGTAATTACTATTACTATTAGTAATTACTATAGTAATTACTATTACTTATAGTAATTTTACACATATTTCTTGAGAATTTTTAACTTAAAATTTTGGACAAATATTTTTAGTGGATTCTGTTTAGCCAATTTATTTAGTAAGCATAGGACACTAATAAAATAAGGTTGAAACTGTTGTTTGGGATTAACTGTGAAATTAATTTATCTTTGTTATGCATGACTCTCATTTAGCCAGAGAACTGAGAATTACACTTTTTTTTCCTGAGGAAATAACAGTTATGGTTTGGGGGAGATAGAGGCATTAATGAAAGAAGAGGGGACACAGAATTTCTTAGCAATAGTTTCTCTCCATTCCTACCCCAATTAAGACAGTAAGAGCCCAGGGTCTGCAATAGCAAAGCCAACTTCAGATCACTTACTTGACTTTAAAAAGTGCAAGGCATGTTCTGCTTTATGTTTTAAACTCTCGACCCCTGATCATTATCAGTTAAGAACCATATCAATTACCATAAATATAATTGCATTGCTTTTAATATTATCTAGGAAATCATGCACATTAATAGTGGAGCTTTTTATCTTTGTTGAAGAACAATTACTCCTAAAAATTTATTATGCTGTGAAAAGTACATGATTTTTGTTTCATTTTTGTGTAAAAGAAATCCCAGGGTTGAAGTACATTTAAAAATTGTTTTTGGGAGAAATACATTGTTTCTTCAACAACATGATCTTTTAGTGCAGCAGTAATTTTGCATTATAGAAACACTAATGTTCTTCAGGATTAATGTACTTATTTCTTGACTGATTATCAGTCTTTATCTGGCAGGGGTGTGATAAGCCCAGTTTGACTACTTATGTGTTTTGTCTTACAAGCTTTATAGTTCTTAAGTTATTTCATTTTGCCTGTGGGCTATAACAGCTTAAGATAATTATTTTAATATCTGGAATTTATAAGAACAGTCTAAATAGAAATTCAGCATTGTTTGCATTATATTTCCACTTAGAAAGTACTGGTTATAATAAGATTAAACTTGTATATGAATTAATCATATTGCCTGTTTCATTTTTCCAGTGAAAATCTATCTTTTGAATAACAGACAAAATAATACAGCAAATTTATAGATTATGTAGTAGTGTGGTTGTGCTTGCTTTTATATATTTATTTGTAATATATTCATTGAACAGAGAGAATTTATCATTGAGGGACCACCATGCTGAGGTAATATTTTTAAGGTGCTGAGTTATAAATATGACTATAAATCATCACAGTTGACTTGATTTTATATTTGAATATAGCTACTTAATATCTATGTTGAACATAAATGTCTTCAAGACTGAAAATTTTAAAAAAAATGAGATTAAATTTGCATAACAAAATGGCCATTAAAAAGCAAACAATTCAGTGGCATTGAATATGTTCACAATGTCATACAACAACTGCTTCTATCTTGTTCCAAAATATTTTCATTACCCCAAATGGAAACCCCCTGCTTGTTAAGAAGTTATGTATCAGTTCCTTCTCCTCTATACCCTTGGCAATCAGTGATCTGTGTTCTATCACTATCAGTTTATTTATTCTGGGAATTTAATGTAAATGGAATTATACAATCTTTTGTGTCTGATTTATTTTACTTACCATGATATTTTGAGATTCATGCAGCATATATCATATATCAATATTACAGCATATATCATATATCAATACTTCATTCCTTTTTTATGACTGTATAATATTCCACTATATGTATATACCACAATTTGTCCATTTATTTATTGAAATGCAGTTGGATTGATGTGTTTTTGTCTATTGTATGAATATGCATGCACATGCATTTATTTGAGTAACTCTTTCCAGTGCTTTTGATTACATACCTTTGAGTGAAATTACTGGGTATTACAGTAATTTTACACATATTTCTTGAGAATTTTTAACTTAAAATTTTGGACAAATATTTTTAGTAATACTCTGTGCTTGATTAATCTGATGACTCACTAGGCAAATTAAAGTGAAAAGTAAGTTTATAAAACAAAACAAATTTCCTCCAAATTGAGAACAGAAATGTATCTTCTAATTAAAAGGGGAAAAATGAATGAGATACGTAATATAATACAACAATAGTATTCACCTTAAACTGGGCAAATGGGCTTCTAACTGGGCTGCAGTGGACATGGCATTGACTGGATTCCACAGTGAACTCATGCCTGTGGGGTTGCCCTAGGGCTCTGGGGGAAGCAGGGCACTGGAAGGACAGCAGATTGTTCTTACTTCAATTTTTTTGTGCATGTGTGAGGTGACATGATATTCGACCAACAGAATGATGCTGACAAGCTGACTTGCATGATTTGCATCATACTGGATTCATGATTGATTCTGGAGTATGGACTTCTGATGGTCCACTTGGGCTTGAGTCATATATATATAGGTTTGTGTGTATTTTTGTTTTCAACCATGTATATTGGCCATAGTGCCACCTCCAATGTCAGTACATGATAATGGCAGGCATGAGGGATGGTGCCCTTTGCTCTTGGTACTCCCCTCATTAACACCCAGTGTGATTTACTCCACATTTCTGCAGACTCCACACCACTTGTCAGATGTCCTCTAGGCATGATATGCCTATGTCCTTCATGCATTTTTAAAACTTTTGTTCTGTGACATCAATAGGTCCTTTCAATCCATGTCTTCTCTTTCCTCCAATCACTACAGTGACACTGTGCTCGTTCATATTGGTCATAAGCTGTGTCAGACAAGGGATGACAATTTCTTGTATGTATGGATCTACTTTTCTTGAAGGATCCCATGCTTTCTTCCATATAGGTGGCAGTGTGTGGAAGGCAAGTGTGTGGTTTACACAGAGAGAGATCATGTTCTAAGAACGCAGTGACTACAGAGAAGGCATGTTGTTCTATGTTTATGCTATAAATTTTTGAATGATTACTATGGCCAGGAAACAGATTATTTTTCACTATTTCCCTTATTTCTCTGGACAGATCTTTTGCTTATGGTCTTCACCAATGAAGCATAGTAACAACCTTTAAGAGAAACCATCACAAGTCAGCTTCATGAGCAGTATAAG